>NC_081824.1:228156135-228458810 GCF_030867095.1 Alligator mississippiensis
AAAAGTGGTCAGCAACCTTGGGGGCTGACCAGCCAAATTTAGAACTGCTCTAAATGAAACCAGGCTGGCACAACCCTAAGAGGTCATTATAGCAAGCAGAGATTACCAGAATGCAGAAGTGATTTATACCAGAGGTCAGCAACACCACCACCCCCTCCCCCAGCATGCGTGCCAGAGCATGGCACACGAAGGTCTTTTAGTTGGCATGCATGCCTCAGGGCAGATGGCAGGGAAGGGGCTGGGGCTGCGCTCCCACAGCAAGAATCAGGCCCTTTGTGGCTCCCTCACCCCCTGGCATGCCAACATCTTCCAAGTAGAGGTTGGTGGGAGTGGGGGTTGGCATAAGGGTTGAAGTATCTTTGGCATTCTCCCCAAAGCATTGCTGTCCCCTGGATGAGACCATAACCCTCTTGTTCTGCTCAGTCCCCTTGCAGCTCTGCATAGCAAGCCCTTCCTTAACCAATTAAGATGGTTCTATAACTATTTTGACCTGCTTAACAAGATGTGGTCTGAGTAGAACCAAGGATCAGGACACATGTGTTTACGTTCTACTAAGTTATACTCTGATTATTACTTATAAAATGATGACCTGCAGTAAATATTTAACTATGATTAATATTAAGTAGAAGTATAACTTTCACAGATGCAAACTATGAGATGAATTTTCTAAAGGGCTGAGTCATCACAATTCCAATGAAAGCAGGTGCTCAGCACTTCTGAAAATCAAACACAGCTGGGTAAGTAAAATCTCTTCTCTGGTGGATGGACCTAAAATCTTCACGGGAGTGTCCCATAACCCCAAGAAGCCCAAGAGTGCTAGCTTTTATGCTTCCAGCTCAGCTATGAGAATTATTGTAACTCATGTAGCTTTACCAACCTCCATTTTCAAAGGAAATATTCAAATATTAAGGATTTTTAAAAGCAAAGGTATCTTTTCTTGCTTTTTTAACAGACAAGGCATTCAGCCAGTGTCTCAGGCTCAACAGGCCTGCATTAGGGCATGAAGCCAGGAGGCTCTTTATTGGCTGTAGTACTAAGAATACTCATAAGTGTAAATTACACCAGCTAAGGTCAGCAGTAACTTCCCCTCCCTAAATTGTCTCCAGATATGTTGGTTTAGAGGGTAGCAGAAAGAAGAATGCAAGCCTTTTGCTAAATCCACCATCTTTCATCTCAACAATGCTTCCTACCTCCTCGCTTTGGCCATCAGCCATCACAAATTCCAATCTGCACGTTTCAGAGGATGTTGATGTGCCAGCAGACAAACCACTAAGTCTTCAGGTTGCCACTAGCCACCTTAAACATACAGTTCAGTCCTAGTTTCAGATCACAGCCTGCAGTTGGCAAAATCAGACCCAACTTGTCACTGGGGAGATGCAGTTAGTTATACTGTAAGATGTTAATAGTATCCATCGACGACTCCTTTTTTTTTCTCTAGAGCTCAGCCATAAGCCTAGTTAACATTGATGGATGTGCTAAGTGGTGGATTCTTCATTCATGCTAAATAGAAGTAGTAATTTAATATTCCTCTGTGCCTGTGGTTCTCAACTTCATTAGACTCAAGGCAGCAAATGCCATCTTTTAGTTTTCACTTTTTTTTTTTTTACTACAGAAAAGTAATAGAGTGACCCTTCTGTTGCAAAGAACTGAGAAAGACCCTAACAGGTCAGAATTCTTTTGACATCATGGATTCCTATCTGAAATCTCTATGTTTATCTTGTGAATCATGTTTGCACACCTAACAGTGCTAACATTTTGTGGCATGCCATGACATCCTTGAAAGGATCTCAAGGCACCTTGGGGTTTTGCAGCAGCACCCTGGTTGAGAATCACTATGTAAGGAGAGATGGAAACAAGAGGAGCCACTGCCCCAGTCAGCAGAAGGTTAAAGAAGCAATTGTAAAAGTGTCCATGAGAGAAAGCAGAGAGAGAGAGAACATCTTGAGGCACAGAACTGACACAGAAATTGTGATTCAAGAAGCTGCCTCCAGTTTTTTTCTTTTTACTGTGCTGAAGGACACCAAACTTTAGACACATACTCTTGGGGGGCTGACCTTCTATATCCTAAGACAATACAGGTGCCTACCACCTAAGGAGGAAGGAGCAGGGAGCACAACCAGGGCAACAGCCTGGGAGGGGTGCAAAAATAACAGCTGCCACCACTGTGGGCTGGCCACACCACTGCCACTAGCAGCTGAGAGCTGCCCCTGCTCTGTGCATGGCCACTGCTCAGGGTCCTGAGCTTCCCTGTTATGTTTCTGCCTATGAGTGTGGCAGGATAAGTAATCAACAGAAGCTGGGTTTCCTCTGGGCCCACCTTGCAGACACACAGCTAAAGAAGGCCACAGCCACTTCTTTACCTAAATATAGGTTGACCATAAGAATATCCCAGAAATCTGAGCTGTGGGAAATTCTGGACACTGCCCCCTTCCCTCCCCTGCCCCCCCTCCCCCCAATTCAATGGAGGTGGGGCTGCGTGCCAGGCAGGCATGCCTGCACGGCACTCCATGCCTCACTGACTCCCAGCCAAACTGTGCCGCACACCCCTACATTTCCGGATGCCCTTTATCATTCCTAACAGCCAGCTGGGGCCAGCCTCTGAAATCCGGGACTGTCCCAGCTAAAACAGGAAATATGCTCACCCTACCTAAATAGAACAGGGAAAAGGAGTTGAAATGGAAGTAGGTCAGTGGCAGGTTCAGAGACAGACTCTAGGGGTCCTGTCTCCCCATCCTATACACTGCATCATGCCATTTCTCTTTGCTTTGGGTTTGACAGATATGTACATCTGTGTATAAAGTTTCCAGTGTTGCCAATCCCCCCTTCCTGCAGCCTTCCATGTATTTATTTTTAAGCTGAAGGTCTGGAGGATCAGAGCTATTATCTTATAAATCTTGTGAAATGACTTTTTAATTGTGGGTATGAGAAGTGCCCCTCTGACATCACCGACCACCAGAATCCCACATGTGTCTGCTGGACAGACCCAGAATAAACAGGGCAGGGATCTTTCCTATTTCTCTTCCCAGGAAAAAAATCTTTAGCTTTATTTGGTGTGATGTTTTGTTTGGACTGTTATATCTGAGAAGGGCTCACTTTATTCATGCTTCAAAGGCATTTATGTCATCCTCCATAGCCAAAGTAGATCCCATAACCCAGTTAGTAGTCTAGGTTAGCCTTAAACCTATAAACATTGCAGGGAACTAAGTGCAGTCATTAGCGACCAACCACTAGGTGGTTTGACTAGCTTAAAACATATTTAAAAACATGAAGCCAGATCCTTCCACAGTGCAACAAATGACACAAATTAGTAGAACTTTCCCTGATTTAAAGTGCACCTTTTCGTGTCTCTACTCAACTGCAAGACTTGCAAAGATCTCCCAGGTTCAACAGTCAACCATACAGTCATATTGTGTCTCAGTCCTTCCTTGTTGTAGTGCCTTATGCTTTAAAGTAGCCACAAAATCATGGAACCGCCATGCTCAGCTATGAATGGACACCCAGTAAGACACAATGACTTCTTCAAAGAGCTTGTAATCAAAATAGGCCAGACAAAAAGATCTAAGGTCTCCCCACCCCTAGCACGGTGAAGGCCATTTTATGAAGCCAAAGGCATGTGAGAGAGTGACATGGCTAGCATCATATCCAGTTGCTTTTGACTCCCTTGGCTTGAATGACCAGGTGCCCACTCACAGCTGGGGGCAGCCTTTATTATGGGTACAGAGAAGAGTCCAAACTCACACCTCTTGAGAAACAGCAAGATGCCTTTACCATTTTGCCCTTGTCCTCCTTCAGTAGAGAGGACAAAGGAACTAGTGGTTTACATATGGGAAATCAAGGCACAGAGAAACTGGGGGTAGGTCTGACTTGTGATGGTTGAGCGCTCAATCACACCACTGAGGAAATAAGCCCACTCTTGCTCCCATTCCAGTGGAAACCCACGTCCTGAATTCAGTGCCAGGAGCACTTCTAGAGTGTCTGAAACACCTAATTTTAAAAGCTGGCATGAGCCAAGCTGAAGTGGGTGGGAGGGGGTTATTTCCTCAGTGGTATGACTGATAAGTCCACTAGCACAGTACAGACACAGCCTGAGTGACCAGCCCAGGCACACTAGACATAAGGGGCACAGCTGATTATGGAACCTGGATCTTCTCAATTCCAACCCAGTGCTTTTAAAAGCAATCTTAGTGAGGAAAAGCCACCTCTTTTAAAGAGATCATCCAAAGCAAGCAGTTCCTCACAGCAAACTCCCTCCAGAGCCACACATGAAAGGATGAGATATTTGAGGCTCAAACGGATTTGGAAGAGAACTGCACAGCAAGAAGCTGACAGTGCTTAACCAGTCCTCAGTTCAAGGCTGAGGCCAGCAGGCTCCAGGAAGGAACCCAAATGCCATGTACGGATTGTAGTCACTTTTTATTATGGCTTGTTATTATAAAAATATATCATAAAATGTTGCATATTTGTCCATTTACACTCTGAGTGGAGACATTAAAAACTTTCAGGGAGAGAAGGGGGAAAATGCTTCAGAGCACAGTCGTCTGGGTCAAGGCTTTGTAGACACCCAATGATCCCTCTCTAGAGGAAAGGCACTTGGAAGTGTAAGAGTGAAGTTGGAGACACTGCAAGCCATGAATGATGATGGGAAATGTAGTGAAAAATCTGTGGTTGGGATACATCCAGAGGTTGTCTGAAGTGACAGGAAAGAAGGAAAGAGAAAGAGAAAGAAAAAAAGGGAAAATCCTTTCCAACTGGATCGAGGAAATGTCTCACTCAAGGCATGATGTGAATGAAAGTCCAGATCACATTCACATGTGCATTAATTTGCCATGAAAGAATGTCCTCTCTTCTCACTGCCTGGGTTTGTTTCAAACACCGCCTTTTCCTCTCCAAAGGCACCTTTTCCAATACAGTCATGCTCCTGGGTTCGGTTACATTTTTGGAGTTGCAGGTGTGTGCTCCACATCTCTCTTTCTCACTCTTGGCTGAAGTCCCAGGAGCTCTAGGAAGATGAGGTTGGGATAGAAAGTCCATGTATATTACTGAGTGTGTCTTGAGCTTTGCCAACAGGACTAGTAGGTTTCCTGTCTGCAGCTGCAGGTGGAAAAGAAAAAGAGAGAAGTAGGTTGCCATAGTCCTTAACGCATGGAGTGTAGCCTTGAATTTGCTTCAGCAGAAAACATTAGACTAGAATCATATTGGTTTTGCTTTATACCACTTGGAACGTGTTTATGAAAATGATGCCGGGAAAATCCACCAGCTCAGTTTTACATCCACACACATTTACCAGTGACTGAAAACAAAATCCCTCTAAAACCCTTTCAAAGGGGGACAGTTTTCTGCCTCAACACGAAGAGAAGCCCCCTTCTTCAACCCCTACTAGAATAAACAAGGTCATTTGGAATCACCAGAACCTGATCTGACCTTCCAGGGCCTTGCTCTCTGAAAGGAGGAGGGAGACCATTTTCCAAAAGGAAAGTCAGAAAGGATGGCTGAGTGCATTAATTAGTGCATTCCCCAAGGAATGGGAGCAGGCAAATCATTGGGCACTTCATATGCCCTGCAGCTGCTGTGGCCTAGTCCCAATGCATGCTGTAAATGTCTGCTTGGGACTTCATGCGACAAAAAAGAAAACCTGGCTTGCCTCTCCTGCACTGGCCAAGCCCTGATGCAGCACCAAGAGGCTGGGAAGGGCACCCCATGGTGTGGAAGACAACAAATGCATAACTAACCAGGGACCACATCTGCCACATAGAAAGACACATTTAAGGCCTGATCTCCAGTGAGTTTTTGTCCTCTTCCAATGGAGAATAATAGTACAGAACAAGTGCAAGGTGCTATTGGGGGCCAGGGTGATGTAGGGCAAGGGTAGCCCCCTATGACATGGGTGCCACAAGTGGCACAGGCAGCTTCTACATGTGACATGTGGCAGATGATAGCAGACAGCACTGTGACACACTGGGCAGGAAGCCAAGCAGCCAACTGGGCAGGGAGCAGAAAGCAGAACAGTAGACCTGGCTGTGAACACAGGGGCAAGGAGCAGAAAGCAGAGCCGTAAACATGGTGGAGAGTAGGAAGTGGAGTAGCAGACTGAGCAGAGGACACAGGGGAGGGAGCAGAAAGCAGAGCAGTAGACTGGGCAGGAAGCACAAGGCAGGGAGCAGAAGGCAGAGCAGTAGACCGAGCAGGGAGCACAGGGCATGGAGCAGAAAGCAGAGCAGCACACTGGGCAGGGGAAGGGATCGGAGCAGCACTCGCGGAGGGCACGGGGCATGAATAAAAGTTTGGCTCCTACCGAGCCGGGGCGAGGGGCTGCTTGGGGCTCCCTGGAGCTGCTGTCTGGGAAAAGGGGCCTGGCCGGGCCAGGGCCGGGAGTGCGGAGGTGGGCCCGGGCCCCCTCCGCGCTGGGCATGGGGCGGGGTGGGCTGGTCCCAGCTCACCCGCACCTGCTATCCCGGAGGCCGGGACCTCGCCCCCCGCCCCTGGCAGCCCGCGCAGCGCGGCTGGAAAGGCTCCAGCTCCTCGCAGCGCCAAGGCCCCCTCCCTGCCCGGCCCCGGCCCCGGCCCCGGCTCAGACGGCCTGGCCCGCGCTCGCTGCCGTCGGTCCCCTCCGCCCAGACGCCCCCTCTTCAGTCCTGGTTTGGGGAGGGGGAGCCCCAGGCACACGCCTGCTCCCAGGGCGACACGTGGCCTCCGGGCCCCGGGAGGGAGCGAGACCGCGGGGGGTCGGCGGAGGGGGCCCGGCCAGACACACAGCGGGAAGGCTGCAGGCAAGCGCCCCGCGCCGGCACCCCTTTCTCAAAAGCTTTTCCCCACCCTCCGGCGGGCAGCACGAGAGGGAAGGGAAGGGAAGGGAAGGGAAGCACCCGGGGGGAACACGGGGGCGCGCTCTGCTCTGTTTGGAGGCAGGCGCTGGGGAGGGGGCGATGTGGAACAGCAGGCATTAACCAAATACCAAGGAGGCGAGCTCAGGGTCACTAAGTACATTTCGTCATCTAATGGATTTGGGGGTCGTGACTCGTGTGTTAGTATCCACTCCATTGCTCACTGGGATCCTTCACAGGGTCACAGGTAGAGATTTTCTAAGGCAAAGGTAATTATGCAGTTTAATACACTGCACCATTATATATATATATATATATATATATGTATATGTATATATATATATATATATTCATACACTCATACACGCATTTGTATAGATGCATATGTATAGTCATACACACGCACGCACGCACGCATACACACAACATACATGCATATGTGTGCATATATCTATACATAGGTATGTCTGTAAGTACACACATATATGAATATGTGTGTATACATCTATATATATGTATGTCTGTAAATACACACACATATATCAATGTGTATAAACATCTATACATATGTATGTATGTGTATACACACATATATGAATGTGTGTATACATCTATACAGATGTATGTGTGTAAGCACCTATACATGTGTATATGTGTATATACACACATATATGAATGTGTGTGTGCATCTATACATATATGTCTATATTCACACATAGATATGAATATGTGTGTATACATCTATACATATGTATGTGTGTATATACACATTCGTGTGTGTGTATATACAAATCCATATGTATAGATTATATACACATATATCTTATGTGTATATGGACATATTTATAGATGTATACACACATATTCATATTCATGTGTGTGTAAACATCTGTACATGTGTATATGTGTATATACATACACATATGAATGTGTATACATCTATACATGTATATGTCTATATACACACACAGATATGAATATGTGTGTATACATCTATACATACGTACCACTATGCATGTATTAAAGACACATTCTACATTATATATGTATATACATATACATGCTAAACTATACACACATATATTACTCGCATACATACGTTGTATAATATATACATGTTCACACACATATATACAAATATGTGTTGATATAGTATATAAATAGATATACTATATATGCACACATATTCGTGGGTGTATGAATTTGAACATCATAAATATAGCGTAATGGTCAGAACTCGACCAAATCTAAATGCTGATTTCAAAGGAACAGACACGTCACGAACGTATGTATACGCAGAT
Source organism: Alligator mississippiensis (assembly GCF_030867095.1). Classification (NCBI taxonomy): domain Eukaryota; kingdom Metazoa; phylum Chordata; order Crocodylia; family Alligatoridae; genus Alligator; species Alligator mississippiensis. Next base: position 228,164,258 of record NC_081824.1, read on the forward strand.
GTGTGTGTATTTTCTTGTGCCGTTTTAAAAGCCGCTTTTTTTGCAAGGAGTAGATTAACTTCTAAAAATCATTCTCAGACCTAGACCTTTGCTGCGAAACGCCATCCCGTTAAGAATACATTGGAGGCTGGCTATTTTTAGTTTCCACCAGCCAGATTTCAGCGTAAATTGTCTGGAAACATTCATGTGCTCTACCAGTTTATGAAATAAAATGATCCTAAAACAGCCTGGATATGTGACCGCGAAATTGTCAACAATGGGAAGGAAAGTCCAAATCGTACATCTGATGATAATAGTGTTTCGTTAAGTTTCCATTCTCTCTATGCTGGATTTAACAGCTTGAGATCAGGGTGACGTGTAGATACGGCATGGGGAATATGAACTACATAAATCCAGCCATAACGATAAGAATTCAATCAAACACAAATGGGTCTTTTAAAAGTAGCAGAAACTGATTCGGGAATAACACGCGTGTTTATGGTCTTCAAAGAAAAGGTTCAAAATATATTAGTGATTTTTTTTCCCGAAATTGCTGAGTGCATTGTTCCCCCTCCCTCCCCCGCCCCACAAACATCTCCCCCACCCACTCCCCTAATCTCCCCCTCCGGCACTGCCCCGAGTTACTCTGCAGAACGTCTGTGCACAAATGAATTTGGGTGCCCTGTTTTTTTTTTAATTGCCACGTTGGTTTTGCTGTGAGTCTACCGACAGTGATTTCAGGTGGGTGCGACCACACCAGTGGCACAGAAAAAGTCAAAATCATTCCTTTTGTGGCCACCAATTTGGGAATAGGGGCGCTTTAAGAGATTGAGACCCACTCTGGGGAGGAGGGAGTTTTATTTAATGATTGGCAGTTTAATGATTGTGGGAGCAGGGAATGTCAGTATGTCTGCTCCTGTTTATTATACACGACAGTCGCCTTAGAGACTCGTTATTATCAGTTAAAATAACTTCTACGCGCTCTGGTATCTTACTTGAACCTATTGTTACAATGCTGTTTTCTGTTCCCAGTCCTGCGGTGCCCAAATAATGCCGATTTTTTAACCAAAATTGGTGGGTTATTTTCGATCAGCCCCACCCTGAAGTTTTATAAAGCATAGATCTTGCATGTATGTGGTATATTAGAACCAGAAAACTAGTCTGAATAGGATGGAAAGATATTTTTTTTTTAATGAGTTCGTAGAAGATGCTATCTATAAGCTTTCTACATTGACAACTTTAGGGATAAAATGTTCCAAAATGCCTAAGTAATATAGGCGTCTAAACCCCCTTTAGAATTCAGTGATATTTTGACTCCTAAATCACTTGAGGATTAGGAGGAAATTATACAGCCTAATTTATCAAAGGAAATGAAAAGCATGCACTGATCGATGTAGAGATAGCCCTATATGGGTAGCTCATCTTTCCTTAGTCTAGGACTACTAATTTTCACCAATTATCATACACAATAACTCACTAGCTGTAATGGCGCTGCAACTCCTAGCAGACTTTAGCTGCATAGACACTCTAAAAGTATAATAAAGCAATCCTACATAAATTAGCTAGTAAGTAGGAAATCAATTGCAAATGTGAAAAATATTATACAACCCCCTTCCCTCCCCACAAACAGTTATATCCAGAACAGATGAGTTATCACTTTTTAAATGAAACCATCTATCAAATCTAAAAAGCCTCCATAAATGCATGAACGTGATTAATATGAGGAAAATGTAAAAAAGTTTAAATTAATATGTACTACAGTGCATGTATATCGAGTACACACACACTAGAGTCTGAAGAACCTGTTCAAATGAGAAACATGTGATTCTCTTATTATACCCTTATGGCATCTTCTTTTATATATTCCCCGAGGGAAGCAAAATATAACCGAAGTAAAAGATTTATAACGTGAATCGTTTTTATTTAAGGAGAGCCTCCAGTCAAATACGTTTATTTTATATTACGATTACTAACAGTGACTGTCTCTATTGCTCAACTTCTGTCCCTTCTCTGTATTTATCGTAAAATAAGGAATATCCCTGGATACTTTCTTTGCCCTCCGGTTCTACACAATATTCGCTATGGACATAGGAAGCTTCCTCTAAGAAAGACCTTTGTCTTAAAGAATTAAAAGCTGAATGTTTGCTCTAGGTCTTTCTGCTTCCTCGGAGATTTCCATCTCGCCCGCTTGAAAATTAAGAGGGGGGAAAGATCTGATTTCCAGTCTGAGATAGTGATGTTTTTCCTGCTCTCAAGTCCGAAATCTGTTGGGTTGGAGAGGTTCCACCATTCGGACACAGGCACTGGACACGGCCACTTGCGGGAATTATTTTAGATCATTGGAAAAAAAAATTTTTTTAAGAAATCCTCTTTTTATAATCTCCTTAATGCATTTGAATGTTTTCAGCCGCGTGTAGCAGTGGCCGAACGGGAAGGCACACGAGCTACTAGCAACTCGTGTGTCATGACTTTTAAAAGAGATTAGTAAATGCCGAGCTAAAGTGCTTCATCGGGTAGGGAATTCGGCTCCATCTGATCCAGCAGCTAACCCTTCCTGCATGGCTTTAGGTCTCTAGCAAGTGCGGGGTGCAGTTCTGGAGGCCCACCTGCGGGCTCGGGGTTTGTGCTAGCAACCGGCATAACACCTCGGGCATCTTCCTTAGCGGGGACACACGGGGCGGGGGAGATGCCCTTTGCCTTGCCTGCTCCCCGGGCTCTTTTCCCCCTCGGACACTAGCCCTGATGCGGACAAGCCAGGTGCCACGCAAGGTGGTGGAAAGCTAGCCCGGGAGCTTCCAAACCGGCTAGGCCAGGTCTCCAAGAGACAGAAGATGCCCAGGTACCTTCCACCTGGACACACGGCCACCTGCAAGATGTGGGTAGAGGGGGGCAAGTTTTGTCGGGGAATGCAGAATTAGCCCAATATCATTTCTGCGTCTACTTCTACATTTACATCTGTTTGATGCAAACACCCCAACTACATCCACTTAGCAATATGTGACTGATGCCTTAGCTATTTTGAGATTATCTTTACTCTCAAGTCGTATGGATGCTGCGGATGTTCTAAAAGCTATGCAAAGCGCCGAACAGATGTTTTTAAAAATAGTAATGTCATCGAATATGTGCATGATATATATATGTGTGTGTGTGTGTGTGTGTGTGTTTTATACTATTCATAATATAATGTAAGTATACATTCTTCTCTACCACAGACTGCAGTTATTTATAAAATTAAAAGGCGTGTATATACGTTTATACATTACTAACATATACACCTGCTACGTGTATTTATCTTGAATAGGCAGCTATATATCCTCGGATATTTACATCCATGCATATATAGATTTAGATATTCTACCTAAATAGATATGCATGTGAATATATATAATTTATACAATTGTAAGTAAAATTTAGGTAAATGGAGAGCTAGAGAGAGAGAGAGAGATTGAAAGGAAAGACAGAAGCTATATCCCATGTCCCATGTCTACGTTCTGTCTCAAATGACGAGTTATATGGACCAGAACATACCGATTCCTTACAGCTTGCTCTGAGCTTCATTTGTTCTACAGCCGCTTCACTATCTATCTATGGGAGCTGAAGTCTGTTCCCATGAATATGATATATTCACACTCTATAATGATCTATAATGATCTATATAGATCATTATAGATCATTATATATAACAATAATATTAGTAGCACTGTTCTAAATAGCTGTAATGTAGTATAGAAAACAGGTATAAGCATATATCTAGATCTATCTGCCTATCTATGGAGATTTCTATCTCTAGATATCGTTATTTATATAATGTGTGCGTGTGTGTATATACGCATGCTTTTCTGTTTAGATGTGTGTCCACATCTCTAGGGAGATCGTTAGATAACATAATGGTCTCTAGACGAGATATCCCGGTGTAAGCGTGTGTACAGACACCCCTGAACACGCACGTTAAACAGGTGGCTCTCCCTTGTTCTGTCGCGCTCCCCCAGTGTCCTCCCCCACTAGCCCAAGGGCCGGGAGCCCAGGAAACCTTCTCCTTGGCAGGGGACCCGCGGCCCCTTCTCCGCTAGGGGCGCCCCTTACCTTCTCTGCCGGGGTGCTTGAAAGCCATGGCGGTGGCCAGATCCCCGCTGTGCACCGTCACTCCAGGCCCGTGATGGGCCAAGGGGTTGCTCTGTGCCTGCCAGTGGTGGCCTGGAGTGATGTAACCTCCTCCAGGTCCGCCGTAGACTCCGTGCTGGTTGGAAGAAGGGTAGGCGCAGGCCGGGAGAAAGCTGCCCATGGTGGAGAGCCCGGGGGTCGGCTATGGACACGGGTGGGGGAGACAGATAGGTTGTTATGGACAGTGTACGACACGGGTGGTAATCCTCGCCTAAGTCACTAGGGGGAGCCAGGGCTGAAAGGAGATCTTAGGGTACCCGAGGTGCCTGTCCCTACCTGCGGGCACGATATACACGTACACATGAATATTCCTATACACTTACACACATACACATGCATATGCATATTCCTACATACTTACACATACAACATACACATGCCTATCACTATACGCTTACACACATACACATGCATATGCACATTCCTATACACTTACTTACATACACATATACATGAATATGCATATTCATATACACTTTTACGCATACACATGCACATACGCATACACGTACATATACACATACAAGCATGCAACCCACGTGTATTGATGCCCACGGCTCACATAACCAAAGCAATAACCGACATTCCCTATCATTTGCAGGTTCAAAATCCTTCGTGCAAAAAAGCCTGCCTTTTCTTATCATCCACAGGTGTTTATACTGCAATAAATCCCGCTGGACAATTCGATTTCTTTTGCTCAACAAAGAGAGTGCGGGAGAAGAGAGGGAGATCGATCAAAATAATTGCAGATGAAAGGAAATCACCCCCGAACGGAGGTCGGGAAAATATTGGTATACATTAAAACTGAGGGATCGCATGCATCCGAGGGTAAGAGATGTGATCAGCGCATGCAAACGCATCTCTGAACAAGCGCACAGAGCTGAGCGTAGGTCCTGAGCTGCGGTGGGAATATTTGCAGCTAAAATCGATTGCTGCGAAGCGGACCTTATTAGGTGTGCATAAGTGCACACCAGCAGATGCGGCTGGCCTGAATGCATAGGTTTTAGTTACACAACGATATTCCCACACCCCTTTCCCGCTCTGTTGGCACCTGTATGTGCCGGGACATGAGACCTCCGCCTGATACGGGTTTAAACAAAAAAATGTCTTCATTGTGGTTCAGAATCAGACCACCAAAGTAAGTACACGTCCTTTCAACTCCGTAAAGCGCCTTCACTGCATCAATTTCAGCTGCCCCACGAGTTTCGCAGCCCCGGCTCACAGTCCGGTTGCATCTGTCCACGTGTGAACACACCGCAACTGCACATATATTTCTCCCCCCTTTCATGAGAAATGCTGTTCTAGCAGGGAACCCACACGCGCACACAAACACGGGGGGATTTTCTCCACACCTGATCCTCCAAGCTTCTTTTCCCCTTCTCGCTTCCCTAGTGCCTGGCTAAAATCTCCCAATCCAGTCCCCTCCCCTCTCCCCCAACTGCAAATGCCTAGAGAGAAGGAGTTACCTGCGGGTACTTGATGTCCGCATCCATGGCAGCTTTTTCCAGCCCATTGACGCCCTGTGCAGAAGGGAAGGCAGTTCTGTTCACACCGGGCCAGTCTTCCATTTTGGGTGGGTAGGCAGATCCCTCTGTCCCAGCCAGAGCCCCTGGGGTGGAAACAGATCGCTGGACTCATTAGCAGATGCACTCAGGCCCAGCCTGGCTCGTGGCTGGTTTATCCCGTGACCAGAGCTACAGAACGGAGGGTTAGGAGGGATTCAGAAAACCAGAGGAGGGCCCGATCCTGTGCCAAGAAGAAGCCAGCAGAGAGGGTTCGGGGTTTTTTTTGGTTTGTTTGTTTTTACTACCTGGGCCCAGGGCTTGTTTCGCTTTCGTTAGGAAACTGCCCAAAAGCCGTAAGCGGCAGATGGATCACTCAGCACCTCTCTGCAGTCTAGGGGGGAAACATCTCCCTGCCTCGGGGGTCACTTAAAGGGGGTTTACTGGTTACCGCTTGGAACGCGAATTGATATCAATGCTGCGTGGCGAATCGTTTGGACAAGCGCCTCGTCTTTAATGTGCAAGCGGTGATTTATAGAGAAGGACAAGGCTGGGTTTCTTTCTCACGGAGCGGTTATTACTCAGCCGAGCGGCTGAAAACCCGATCCGGGAGGGGATCCTTTCAGGGTAAGACTGCTTCCCCGCTCCCCGATCCGGAGGGAGTGCACCTCGCTGAGCTGTGTCACCCTGCCCAGACTTGAGCCGGGGCGTGGGGGAGGGAGATCTCCCATCGCGGTGTAGAAAAAAGCAGACTTGGGGGGGACCAGACTCCAATGAGAAGTCTGATGGTCTAAATTATGAGCAGCTTTGCCTGACTCTCAGCTAAAACACATACTCCCGCGCTGTCATCGCATCGCTCTCTTCTTTTTGCCTTTCCACTGCCCTGAGTTCTGCTAATAATGCGAGAGGCTCCGGTTCCCCGCCTGGCCAGGGAGATTTCCTCAAGTGACAGCTGGATTTTACACATCCAGCACGGCGGGGAGACAAACTCTTGCGCTGGATTTAACCGGAGGTTTTTGTGCACGGGAAAAAGGGCATTCCCCAGCTCCAGCTATAACACGGATAAGGGAAACCGGTGACCTTGCACTGAAGCGGGGTTTAGGTTAATCAAATCAAAGAAGGGGAAGATAGCCTAAAAAATACAGAATTGCTTGTAATTTGTAGGAGTGAAGGGGGGAACTGCCTGACATTTTTAACAAGGAGAATCCTGCCCCGAGCTGAGGTTGGACGAGGTGATCCCCTGAGGGCCCTGCTAGCCCAATTTCCTGTGCTTCTGTAATATCCACATGAATTGTTTCTTCTTTACTAAGAGCACGTCTGTGCTAGTGTAGCAATTCCGGCCCAGGCACTACAGACTTTGTCCGTGGAGCCGGCACCCACCGAGGAGCCTGGGTGCAAGGGGAATTTCTCAAAGGAAAAAAAAAACAAACTCAAGGCTCCAGCTGTTTAGAGCTGGCAAAAGGGATCGGGAACGTGAATTTGCTGGCCTTGGATTCTTTTATTCCATAGATAGGTACATAGGAATGAGAGACGTGGAGAGATACGCAGAAATATGTAGATAGATGGATAGATAGATTTCTTTGCGGGGAAAATGCAGGGCTCCGAATGTGTGCACTTGGCAATCTATCATCCCCGCGAAAATATTTTCCACATTTTTCATAAAAAGTTCAAGATGTCTGCGCTCTTGCTAGAACTGGCCCCATCAGACCCTGCCTATAAGTCCCTGGGTTCGGGATAAAAACAAACAAACAAAACAAAAAACTCAAAAAAACAGAGGGCCCATGGGCATGGATTTTTTTTTTTTTTTTTTTTTTTTTTTTTGCCAAAGCGAACGAGCTAGACATCTTTTCTATATCGTATCTTGATGATGTCACACACACACACACACACACACACACACGCCAGGCTGCTGATTTTTGGATATATAAAAATGTGTGTGTATGTGTCCAAAAATCAGCAGCCTGGTTGGTTTCCTTTAGAAGCTGTGTATTGAAAATCAGGCTCCTTTAGGGGGTCTCAGGTTGGACCTCCCAATATAAACATATATATTATGTGTGTGTGTGTGTGTACACACACACGCACACTATGTACGATACATATAAATTGCTATATAACAATTTATGTATCTATACAGTAATTTATATATATACAGCAATACATATGTGTGTGTGTAAATATATGTACTGCATACATACAGCAAACATTCAGTATACATCTATAAAGTATACATATTCAGCGTGCATACAGTACATATACGTGTGCACATATATACAGCATATATACAGCATACATGCAGTATACATATATAGGCAGACAAGGTTCTTTGGGTAGATGTGAAATCTTTTATTAAACCAACTAAATAGTTGGGAAAATTGTTCTTTTCAAGCTTTCAGGCACAAACACCCTTCTTCTGACGTAAAGAGTCTGCCGGTGATATATGTATGCATATATATATCTATATGTATGTGTATATATATATATATATATATACACAGTATGCACACATACAGAATGCATAGAGTATACATATATATTCAGCATATATACAGCATACATGCAGCACACATTTATACCTATATATACAGCATACATACAGTATACACATATATGTGTACATATACATACAGCATACATGCAGTATACATATGTGTACACACACACACATATATATACAGTATGCATATCTATACAGCAATATGTGTGTGTATCTATGCAGTGCGGAGGGGTGGTCCAGCCTGAGATAGTCCAGCCAAACAGTGACCCCCTCCCGCAGGCACACATAGGCCTTACCCTCCCCCTTAGTGCGGCATCCCCAGGGCAGGACCACTGACCTGTCTGCTCCATGAAGGTGCGGATCCCCAGGATGTTGGTGACGGAGTGAGCCGAGGGCCAGGACCGGGGGATGCTGACATGGGCCGCGGTGACCGGCACGCCCGGGTGGCTGCCCATCTTGGCGCCCGAGGAGGACATGGGGCTGGGGTAGGGGTACTGGTAGATGTGGTTGTAGGGCAGCGCGGGCTGCGGCGGAGGCTGCTTGCTGCCCTCGTAGGGGCCGGGCTGGGAGAGGTTCCCGATCTTGTTGCGTAAAATCCTGCTGATGGAGCTGACCGAGGGCACGTTGTACTTGTCGCACACGCCGTCGGCCAGCAGTCGGTCGCGGATCTCCCAGGCGAAGATGCCCGGGTCGCCCTGCTTGTAGTCTCGGATGTGCTTGACCACGTTGGGCGTGGTGACCCGCGGCTTGCTGCCCCCGATGGCGCCGGGCAGGATGGAGCCCGTCTCGTTGTAGCGCGCCAGGATCTTGCTCACGCAGCCGTGCGAGACGCGCAGCTGCCGGCTGATGTCGCAGGGTCGGATGCCGAGCTGCGCCAGCTCCACGATGCGCAGCCGGATGGCGTTGGGCAGGGGCCTGCCGTTCACGAACACGCCGCCCAGCTGGTTCACCTCGCCGTACGTTTGCTCTGCCAGGGGCCGCGCCGGGAGGGAGAGACAGTGTTACTCGGGGGGGGGGCGGCGGGGAAAGGATCGCTCCCGCAAAGGCTCTGCAGAAGCTTCAGGCAGGCTGGGTGGGTATGCGGCGGGGCTCTATATAGATTGGCGGCGGGCGAGGGGGTCTCGGGATAGAGAGATGAGGAATTAAAGTCCCTGCAAGACTTCTAAACAGCCCCAGGCAGGCGCACGTACGGGAGGCCTTCCTGGCACCGCGGCCGCCAGACCCACGCGTGTGCCAGGGAGCTCGCGGGCTGCCTGCTTGGCCCGCACGCACCAGGCAGCCACCAAAAGGGGGCCTGAGCTCCCCCCCACCACACACACACACACACACACACACACAGCCTTACATACACACACATAGCTTCACACACAGTCTCTCCCTCCCATACATGCACACAGTACACACACATACACAGCCTAACACACACGCGCACAAATACACGCGCATGCACACAGCCTCACACACATATAGCTTCACACACACAGAGCCTCTCTCCCTCCCCTGCACACAGCCTCACACACAGCACACATAGCCTCTCGCACACACACATACAGCCCCTCTCTCCCTCACGCACACACAAATGCACACAGCCTTACACACACATACAGTCTCTCTCTCACACACACTCACAGCCTCTCTCTCTATGTATCACACACACACACACCTCGATCGCCTCCTCGGCATGACTGACCCGTGCGGGCGCCCAATGCAGAGAGCCTGCCCTCCCAGCCAGCAGACCCCAGGGACCCTGCGCCGGGCCCAGCCTGCCCTCGAGCCCCTCCTGCGCCCCAGAGCCCGGCAGGGGCAGCCCCCTCGGCGTGCCCCGGCAGCGAGAGCCCCTTACCCATGGCCGCGCGGCCGGGGCTGCGCGCGGGCTGGGGTGCGGAGCCTGCCCCGGCCGGGGCATAGAGAGCGCGGAAGGCCGGCCCGCGCTCCTCGGCGGGCAGCCCCGGCCCGGCCCGGCCCGGCCCGGCCCCAGGTGCTGTTCACCCGCGGGAGGGCAGAGCCGCGCAGCGCCGGCCGGCCGCTCGCTCGGATCAATTTGACGTGTCTTCCACGTCAGTCTCGGCGGTCACGCTGCAGGCGGCGGGGTTGGCATCCCATTGGTTCCCGGCCTTGCTCTCGGGCTGCGGCTGCCTCCGCGCCAGGGTCCCCCCCCGCCCCCCTTCCCCACCCAGTCCTGCCGCGCGGCCTCCCCTGCTCGCCAGGCACCGGCCTGCAGCGCCCGCGAGCGCGCCGCGAGCCACGCAGATGTTTGCAGACGGGTTTCGCCAAGCCCCCCCTGCCCCTTCCCGCGCGCGCGCACACACACACACACACACACACACATGCACGCACACTCTTGCCCCCGCCCCGTGCCCCCCACCCCCCTTCCCTTGGCTGTCGATCCTGCTGGATAAAACCCGGACTGGGGGGGGGGGGAGGGGGGCGGGGGGTGTCGCCTGCGGTGGATGCCTTTGAAATCAAAACCAGGTGTCGCTGACCCATCCCACCTCGCTCTTCCCGGCCCCCAGGATCGGGGCCGCAGCCCCGGCCACTGCGATGTCACCTGTCCCCGCGCCCAGCAGCTTTGCCGGGGCGTTTGCAGAGCGCTGCGAGTGAGGCTGGTCATTGGAAACAGACCTTCGGCAGGAGGAGGGTTAGCTGACCCCTCGCCTGTCTAGGCGGTCGCCCCTAGCAAGCTGTCCCCTGCAATTCAAGCCCATTCTCTGGAGATCTCGAGCTCGTGGCTTGGCCGAAAGCGTCAGAAAGCCCGGCGGCTTTTGAACTCAAGTACCACTGCCAGCGGCGCAGTGTGATGAAACCCCCCGGGTTCATGACATTTGCTTTCAACAAAATAACCCTGCCGCCCTCCGCTTACGGCTTGGGGCTGCGGGGAGAAGGACCCGCTAGGGTGTTTTTCCTAAAAGACAGATGAAAATTGTCCCGTTTCCTGATCTATCCTGTAAAAGTTTCGTGTTCCGCAGGATGCGTTGCCTTTAATACCACACTGAAATCTCAGACAGCAGCAGCAAAAAAAAATCATCTCTGCTTTTACCCTCTTTCTTTCTTCCGTTGGCTATGGCCGCTCTGTGCTGGCCCCGCTGGGGAGGGTTTACAACCAAAATCCGAATCTAGGAATCATCCAGAGACTAGTTCTCAAGATCACTCAATAGCTTCGGAGGCCAACACATCCTAATTTGATTGCCTGTACAGTGGACCAAAAGGAAAGACACCGTCTGGTCAATATCACGGGGGCTGCAAACAGACGTGGGGTTTATGTCGGGTTTGATTGTCCCGCACCAAAGCAAGAGGCGGGCACAGTTGTCGCCACACGGCTCTGACAATGATTGTTACATTGTCCGGGCGATCGGGACTGTCCTTCCCCGGGAACCCCGCGGGTTTCCGGGCACATATGTCTCCCTCACCTCCCGGCCCCTGCTCCTTTAACAAGGCCACTGCGTAAGCTGCAAGTGTCATTGGGCAGGTACTGTATAATAGATGCAGTCATTTCTCCTGCAAAAGCTCACAGATGGAAAAGATCAGAACGGGGCAAGATAACAGCCATTGCTTGACCCTTTTACCTTGGCTCCTTTGACCAAAAGGAATCGTTAGCTAGGGAGCAGCATATATTAATATGTCAATTAGTACGAGGAGGAGCAATAAATTACCGCGGGAGATTGGGACTTTGATGATCGATTGCGGGGAGAGGGGAAACTGGACATAGCGCGCAAATAAATAAAATATAATCTTTAAAATCTTTCTAAATGTGACTTGTCCAGTGTAAAAGACGTGTAGTGAACGCGGAAGGAAAAGACTAGTAATATTCCTAGACTAACGTTTCTAGGAGTGGTCTGTATGTATATATATATATATATATATATATATATGTGCAAAGATATATATATATATACACACACATATCTATACATATATACATATCTATATACATATCTATACATATATACATATCTATATCTATATATAGATAGATAGATATCTTTGCATATATATATATTTGCATATATATATAGCTTTTCATGAAAAGCTTTTATATGAAAAGCTTTTATATGAAAAGCTATATATATATATATGCAAATATATATGCAAATATGTATATATGCAAAGATATATATCTATATCTATCTATATATAGCTATAGATATGTATATATACAAAGATATCTAGATTATATGTGAATGGGGGTGGGGACTGGACATAGTGCACAAATAAAGAAAAGACAATCTTTAAAATCATCCTAAATGTGGCGTGTCCAATGTAAAAGTCGTATAGTGGACGACGAAGGAAAGTACTGGTAATATTCCCAGACAGTCGTTTACAGGAAGGGTCTGTGTCTTTACATATATGCGTGCTAACACATATATATTATATATGGACGTGTGTATAGGTATATATGCGGGAGGTGGGGAGAAAAGGAGTGAAATTGATACCTTCGAGGTGAATAAAAAAAATGTGTAGACCCCAAAGGCAACAGAAAAAAAGACTCTCCTTTTAATGTGAAGACGGAGCAAGAAATATTCATCAAATCATCAGGAAAGTAACCATTAAAAAAAGAACACCCTGCCTTAACGTAATGAAAATATTAAAGAGTTTGAAAGGCAACACAGCCTGAAGAGCAGGTCCTCAGCGGTCCGCAGTGCAACTTGCTGCTCTCGAGGGGTGAGCTGCTGTGAAAAGCAAACTCGGGGCAGGACCCAGCAGAGCTAAGAGGATTGAGAAAGATTTGTGGAAGATAATGTTTCCCTCTTCCTTATTTTAATCACCTAGGAGCTCTGCATTCCAGGCTGGGGGGCAGGTCCTCTCACCACACACCGTTTTCCATCTAAACCTTTTCCCACTAAGTTGGTGCATTGTGTCGCGCTCCGAGTGCGACTCATTTTCGTGGGCATGAGCCTTGTCTGAAATGAGAGTGTCCATTTGCCTCCTCAAATGATAGCAAGGGGTCGAGAGGGACTCGGCTACTTTTTGCCCGAGGTAGAAAAATAAATGCAATATCCCTAAAAATCGAGACATTGGCTCGCATCAGCCGATTGACTGGTTCATCGCTTCGCCATGACTTTGGTGAAGTTAAAGGTCTATGGAATGAGTCTAGCCCGGTTTTTGGTAGAAATTTAAACTAGCAGAAAGTCATTTTGTTCAAAGATGCACCATGATAATACTGCAGTTTTTCTATGGGGGGAAAAATGTTCTTGCTGCAAAGAGTTCATGGTTCAGTAGCGCCTAAGACCACACAAAATACCACTGCAGGAAAGCTGACAGTGTGTCGCCCTCTGTTGGACCGCTGTGATACTTCACAGCCCCGACCTTAACTCTGGGATACTCTGAGATACTTCAGCGCACCGATCCCAGGGTCCTGAGTCAGGGGGGTTTGCTCCTGGAGGGACTTACTCGATCTGAAGGTAAGGCAGAAAAGGGTCCAGCTAAGGGTCTACACCCGAGGTTCCTATCTACAGGTTCCTCCTCGCAAGTATCGCCAGGTAGGCAGACAATCGAGAAGAACAAGGGGGGGGGTCCTAGTTTGCACCAGAATCATGCTGCGATCTTGCATAAAGCAGGCATTTGGGTCTTTAAAGCAACCCTTTTTGCCGGAAAACAAGGAGGAAGGAAGCAAGTGTGTGCGTGTGTGTAAGCACCCGCAGCCGGGAGCTATGATCTTGGTCCGTGCCACATACCAGTTGACACGGATCTATCTGTATTGAACCATCCAAGGCAGCGCTGAAAGCCACGAGTCCACGTTGTTCTTGGTGGAAGGATAAAGCGAGGAGGGAGCTGGCTCGGAGCGAGGGGAGGGGGAGGGCCGAAAGGACCCGGCAGTCCGGCTGTGCTCCCCTGGAAGACAAAGGAACTGGTGTCGCTTATGTTTGTATCGCTTTGCGAACGGGAGAGAAAAATGAAATTCAGGGCCTTCCGAGCAAATAACATCAATGTAAAAAACAGATCGGGGAAGAGACGGTTTAAAAAGAGCACAGTTTATTTAGCAGGTAATTATCACTTCCCTGCTGGAAAAAAGATCTCTTCTATCCTAGCAGAAAAGAAGTGGAAGAGATAAAAGGGAGGCTGCACACATATGTATATGTCCTTCCTTATTGTCATATATATAGCATATGCATATATGTGTGTGTATATATATTATATATATATAATATATATATATACACACACATATATGCATATGCTATATATATATTATATATATATAATATATATATAGTGTATGCATATATATATATAATGAATGCATCTATATATAGAGAGATTGTCTAATATACATTTATATATTTATGCAAATGTATAATCACTGATATAATCATGGCAATTTATGAATATATATTTATATATAGTCCAGATCCCCTCATATAGTCCAGTTGCCTTCATCATGGGTGTGTATGTATGTGTGTGTGTGTGTGTGTGTGTGTGTGTGTGTGTATGTACCATGAGGGGAACTGGAATATATAATACAAGGCAGCATTACATGCCCTGATTTACGAGCAATCAATAGTACTTCTCTGCTGCCCCTTGAGTGCAGTGGAAGGTGATTATTGCAGATCACGGGCTAATTCAGATCACAGGAAAAGGATCGCAGGATCGGGCCCTTTGATGTGGTCTCTCTCAAAAGCCCCCTTTGTCCCAAGGAGCAGCACATGCATCTGGCTGATCTACAGATTCCTGCCAGCAGAGACGTCGCCCAGCTCTTGGTTTTCTTTCTACCCAGGGCAGGTGTACGGCAAAGAGAAATCTCCACGTGAACTGAAGCTCCCGGGAGCTTTGGGAAAGCAGTTTAGAAAAAGCAGCCAGCTCACAGCCAGGCTGCGGGCAGGGCTGGGTGGTGAGGAAGTGCCCTACCCCAAGGCTGCCCACCCCAGGGTGGCATGGAGAGCAGGACAACTCCCCTCTACCCACCGGGTCGTCTAGTCCCCGGCGCCCCAGGGTCCGTGGATGGCTGCGTGGATGGTTTCAGCTCAAGGGTCTGAGCTGGCTTCCAGCTCCCCGGGTGAATCCTGCTCCAGGCAGCACGTAAATGATGGGCCTTTGCACGCTGATCGAGAAGGGAACTGGCTGCGCGGAGAGAAGGTGCGATAGAGCGGCGCCTCTGCACTTGTCCAGAGAGGAGGGAGCAGGAGACTGGTCACCTAGATTGCGCGCCCAAGCACGTGTCCACGTAGAAACACGCAGGTGTTTCCAAATAAGGTGCCTGTGCATCCAGACGGCATAAAAAGCCACATCACCCATCTGTCCCGATGGCTCCCCAAAAGGCCTGTATACCCAAACTGTATCTCAAGCCAGGGCATATTCTTTCTGTCCCATCTCAGTTGCTCCTGTCTCCGCTCAATACACGCATCTCCTCTATCGACCAGGTTGTCTGTCTATGAACAAGTCTAGGACTATCTCCAGGCTGCAAAGCCAAGCCTAGAGCCCCACCGGCAGTAATAGCCTCACCCCGAGCCTTGGAGGGGTCCCTCGCCTCTCCCGGGATCCGCTCGCCTGGGGATGTTTCGCAGAAAGCCCGCAAAGCCTTGGGCTCGTGCTTGCACCCCCTCCCCCCCGCAGATGCCGGATGGCAGGGGGCTGGGATGGGGAGGGGGGGCGCTCCTCGAAACGATCGTGCCTCTCTAGAGGCGATCCCTACCGCATTCTCCTGGCCACGCCTATCTGCAAGTCCCCATTGTTCACTGACAAACTGTCCTGGACAGGGAGTGCACCGGGGAAGGTGCCCACCTTGGGTTCCTGTGGCTCTGGGCCTCAGACTGTCCCGTCCAGGATCGTGTACCTTATCGGACTGCAACAGCCCCTGCACATCTGAGCAGTGGAATACGATTGCCTAGGTGATACTTGGATACATAGATATTGTGGTGCTGCATCGCTTTTCAAAATCTCCTCCTTTGTCTCTCTCTCCATATATGTACGTTACAAAGCAAAGTTACATCCTAAGCAACAGGTGATATAAAATGGAGTAGGATAAAAAAATACCTCATTATAGGTAGAGACAAAGAGATTTTGAGTCGAGCTGTAGCACGATAGATATATATATACAGTTTCATAGTAGCTAGGGTCAGAAGGGACCTGAACAGATCATCTAGCCTGACCCCCATATATATACATGTACATACTTGTGTGTATACCTAACTACACACACGCACAGAAAGACAGAGAGACAGAGTGAGATATTATAAAAATACCCACCACCACCACCTCCCTGTAGCCACGTATATACAAGGGTATGTACAGAAATACCTATCTATGCATGTATACATAGATAGGTATTTCTGTACATTCCTGTGTATATACCTAGATACATATATACCTATATATTATACATATACACACACATATATACATATATATATACATGTGATAAAAATGTCTCATATTATATCATACGTTCATACATACATACACACATATGTATGTAGCTAGGTACATACACGGGTATATATGCGTATATATTTCTGTGTACACTTGTGTATATACCTAGCCATATATAGATTGAGATATCTATATACCATAGATAGACAGATGGATAGATAGACAGGAGGCAGGCAGAAAGACAGTCAGAAAGACAGGCAGACATACAGATATCTCTATGTCTGTATCTATCTTGATACATGGTGGATAGATATAGATATTGATATATACACACCTTTGTTATAACTCTTATGAAGGCCTATATGAATGTGTTCATACATGTAGGCTGGTGTATAGGTAGAATACACTTACAAGCTATATGTGTCTGTATAGTATGTGTGTGTGCGCGTGAGCGCGCGTGTGTAGAGGGTACTTCCCTTTGTGATACGATTATTTCGTTCCCCTCCAGTAGACGTACTTTGCGAATTGCAAATACATCAGGAACTTCTTTTGGAATAAGTATATGCTTACTGTGTTTTCATGGATTGTCAAGGTGCATTTTCCTACCTACACCCGCCTTCTAAACTTTAGAACTGAAGGCGACCATGTGCCATGTTTTGCCCAAGGAAAAAATTGTTCAATAGAGAATATGCCCCAAATCGAAATCAACCAGTGCTAAGACCTGAAACTTGGAGCACACGCACACACGTGTAATGACAGAGAGGGAAGAAGCAGCGTGAAGAGTTCCCGGATCACTAGCAAGGGCTGGAGAGATGAGAAAGACATTCTTTTCAAGGCACCCTGGTGGATTATCAGGTTTATTTGATCATGAATATTTACAGATGGGAGGAGGGGGGAAAGATCTTCCAAGCAAGAATGTGATTGGGAAGGATCTTAAAATATACTCTGGGGAAAAGTCACAACGGGAAATACGCTCTTACAGCTGGAAAAAAGCGAAAGCGAGAGAGCGCTGCCCCCTGAATCACAGCACGGGATTTCCAGCCTTTATCCCTATTCATGCGCTCAGCAGTGTCCTCTGAAAGCAAAGCCTAACTGGGATAAGGACCCAGCCACCTTAGACGGCCGGATTCGTAACATCTCAGCCTAGGGGAGGGGGCAGAAAGGGCAGATCCTGGCTTGCACCGGCCTGAAGCTGACCCAGGACCTGCGGCAGCCCCACAAACACGTCTCCCAGCCTCCCCCAGCACTTTTTGGCTCAGCTGGTTCAGCCAGCTGAGCACAACCATCGCGGTCACCAGCGGTCTATCAGCGCTGCCGTGGTCCTCCCCACTACTGCTAGTGAGCAGCACGCACAACCTTCCCGCGCTCGTGTGTTCGGGCACCGAGCCCCGCTGCTGCGTTATAGCGAGCAATGCACTTGCCCTACGGTGAGGGACAGGCTAATGATGGCAAAGAAAATGAAAGCTGATTTCGTTTGCAGTCCGTTCTCATCGGCAGCCCCTTGGCAAAATATACTCTACTGCTTCAGGCACATTTTCATAAGTGTCAGTCGTTTCATTGCATTTATTTCTATTGCCATTAGGGCAGACTCTTTGTGCGATTCAGTTTAAACGGTATGATTAATGTATTGGTCATATATAATCTATCCATAAGTATGTAACATTACTTAGATATCCGTCACTTTCCTTACCATGCTGCTGCTGCTGATCATAACAAAGCAACAAATAATTACAGCAATAATAATAAATAGTAATAACAATAATAAAACCAATATCACCACCAACACTAGGACTACTACTACTAATAATAATAATAATGTGTTGTTATCGGTGTTACTCCTCCTCCTCCTTTTCCTCCTCCGCCTCCCCCTTCCCCTCCTCCTCTTTCTGCATTTCTAGTATTAAGATATATATGGATTTGCTAGTATTAGCAGCTGCATTTAATTCATAGCAGAAAGTCATGAACTGGGATGGATTTCTTTGACGTGGCAGGTTGTCACTTTGCTCTGAGGACCAGATCCCGAGGAATAAAGATCCTTTCAAGGGCAAGGTGTTGGTATAACATGGAAGATGTCTTCAGAATAAGAGTAGTTTTAAGCCTGTGGATGGGAATGTCCAAGTCATTGAAGTGATGCTCCACGGGCTTGGGCAGAGTCCTCAGGACACACAGAACAATCGGCATATTCTTATACTTGAATTTCTAGGCGTTTGGGGTTTACGGAGAAAGAAAAATACTATTATTGGCAGCAGGGTTTTCAGTATTTAATTCATATCACAGTATGGATGTAATGTACTCCTGTTGCATTTCTAGGAGTTTGAGGGTTTATGGAGAATGAAAAACGGTATCATTAGGTAATAGTGGTTTTAGCATTTAATTCATTTCACAGTACCTTTGTTATCCTTATTGTCATTATTATTATTATTATTATTCTCTTTTGCTGCCCAGCGCAAGCCAGGAGTCTCTGTCTCTTTTCACTCACACAGGTGATCAGAGTTGAACAGTTAAGTGCAAACAGCTGTGGGAGTGAAAGGAGTCCGAACAGAAGGCAACGCAGAGCCCAGATCTAGTTCAATTTGATTAAAGCAAGGCAGGCAAGTAGGACTGAAAGACCATTTCTCATGACACTGTGCTTCGATGTATCTTCAGCAAGTTTTCGTGAAAGAGCACAAGTGTAACCTCAATTTGAGAGCAATCCCATTCTGCCTATATATCTCTGTACCTGAGTAGAGAAGCTGGAGAATAAATCTAAGTTTGCTTTCTCAGCGTGGCTGCTAAATTAACTCATCTATCATCTGTCCTTGGCATATAGGGCTGGGCTGTCAGAAAAAGCTCTACCGGTAAAGCTCCTAAGAATGGTCCATTAAAGAATAGTGAAGCCTGTCTGCATATCTATCTATCTATCTATCTATCTATCTATCTATCTATCTATCTATCAACTGGAAAATGTTTTGTATTTATCACAAAGATCCCAGATCTAACAAAAAGTCCTCTTTTCCCCACCCCATCCCACCCCAAATGTCACTGCCACATCAGAATATTTCTACCACTATAATGAAAAGCTTTTTTCTATAAATTTATGATGTTAAGCATACTGTAAAAGTTGTTTTAAGCTCAAATATTTTCTTATTGTGCTTTCCAGGAAAGAGCTAAATATCCTATGACACATGGACAATCTTGCACTTGAATATTTCAAGTTTATGCCAAAAATGTTTTATCATAAATCTAGCAGTAACGTTGAATACATACATTCCTACAACAGATCTTTCATCTCTTATGGCAGTTGTCAATTAGTATATTCGAAGCCTTTGAGTTCCCATGTGTTTCAATGTATTTTTTTACTTTATGCTCATTAGTGATCTCAATATACTCTAGTTCTTATAAATGATATGTAGTTTAGTCATGGTTAAGGGTGCATTTTCTGTCATGAGAAATCAGTTTTAAAATAATATTTCAGTACATTAAAATAAGTGCACACTCACAGAACATGAGAGAAAGCATAAGGTTTCCACTGTGCAATATTATCTGAAAGCCTATGTACAGTATTGTTATCCTTAAAAGATCCCAAAATTAGTATTGACAAGTTTTCTAAGCACTTTGATATTGATTAAATGTATAGAGTTAAATCACCATTCTGTCATGAAGGAGAAAATTCTGGTTTCTGAAGATTAATCCCTGACAGCTCAAAAACTAAAATCAGTCTTCAAAATTTACTGTGCTTTCTGACTTATTTTGTTATTTTTGTAAAAGCACAAGTTAACTAATTAATAAGGACTAGGCTTCATTTGTCAGGAGCAATTATCATTATATAAACTATTCCCCATTTCAAGCCAAGGGACTGTTAAATTCCACACATCAACTATTAATGACATCAAATATTGACAATGATGCAAGTCCTACCCTTTAAGTGAATATTATATCGGATTCACAGATTATTAATGCAATCTTCTTAGTTCTAACACACCAGAGTCATAATTTGTACATTCTTGGTATTTCTAGTGTCAGGTCTGATTTGATAAACAGCACTGAATATATATAGATATAGATGGATAGATAGATAGATAGATATAGATATATATAGATATTCTTACTGACAAGCTAGTATTTTAATGTCTTAATTTAACCTTTTAATTAGTAAATAGTTTAGGAGCTTAATAAAACAAAGCTGTATACATCCCAATTACTTATAATACTAATGAAATTTGTTTTAGACAACATGAGGTTTTTATACACACATACCTACCTGTTCATCTATTAATCCATCTATCCTCACAAGTGCCAATTTTAGGGCATGATCTTGCAAAGCCTTCTGCCATTATTTATTTTTAAAATGGCAAGTAGCTCAATTGACAATGTGTACAATTAAGATTGCACATAGGACTTTCTAATACTGAGGGCTTAGTAATTGTACTTTTCCAAGCTACTTATAGAAAGTGCTAACCTGCAACAGAGTTATGTTGTGTTGATGCATCTGTAAAGAAAAGAGAGAATTAAGCCTCTCTCTTATGAATGTATGGTTTTGAGACATGCCTGCCAAGTGTCTGTGAGGTGGACAAGCTAAAATAAATATTTCCATTCAAAGGACTAGTTAATGCAATCATTTTGTTCAGTTATTTGGTGAAGAACCAAACTGCATGGTACTGTCTCTAAGCAAAGAATAATTTTTGCAAGTGATTTCCAAGAGAACAGGTCTCTTTCCCTGCACATCTAATTTTCCATGTGGGAGATGGCAGGTCATAAATGGGCCCTCACCAAAATAGGATGGCAGGTGTCAAGCTGTTTTTGTCATCGTGTGGAAGTTGCTGGCTCAGTCCTTCTCCCAGTGAAGTCAATGGGATTTTTGCCAGTTACATCAACATGAGTAGGAGCAGGTCTTGAGGAAGCACAATAATTACACAATAGCAGAATAAGGTTCAGAGTGGGAGCATTTCTAAGCAAAGAAAGGTGTCAAGTGACATCTCCAAACTTTCCTTTGGAAGCCAGACAAGAAAATGGAAAAAACAGGGAGCTCAAGCACAGTGTCAGAATGTAGGTTTGATCCTGTACAGACCAAAGGACAAAAGTTCCTTTCCAAATATTCATATACAATCACATTGCAGTGCTGGTAGCAAAGTACACACAGAAAAGAGAAGCAAAGAGAATAATCATCATAGATTTGAATATGCATTGGTTCTTGTTCTCTTCTCTTTGGCAACATGCTCACTGAT
Source organism: Alligator mississippiensis (assembly GCF_030867095.1). NCBI lineage: Eukaryota > Metazoa > Chordata > Crocodylia > Alligatoridae > Alligator > Alligator mississippiensis. Next base: position 228,185,902 of record NC_081824.1, read on the forward strand.
GGCCACAATAGTTTTGCATAAGGATTCAGGGCTCAACACAAATCTCTTTTGTGTGAATAGGAGTCCTTTCATTGGCTTTAGTAGGGTTTAGGACAAACTGGAAGTGAGGACAACATGCTTTAGCATGAGACAGAATAGTACAAGAATGGTATTTAGGTATGTGCACAATTTTAAGTACACACATTCACATGCTGAAAGCTTTTGTGCATGCTGAAGTGTTTTGCTGAATCAGGGCTCAGAGTACGATCACTGCTTTACCCATTTTCAAAACAGTGAGAGCACTAGGCAGGCAGCGGGTTTATGCTGCAGCTGTTAACTAGAAGGGGATTTCTTTCTACATTGGTTCTTGTTTTTTGACCTACTTTACTTGCGAGCTCACATTTTGGGCTTTCCTGTTCGTTCTCTTTCCCTCTTTCTCTTTAATTTCAAAACACTTGAAATAGGACATAATTTGGAAAGAACTCTTTAATGTACTAACCCCAGAAACTGATCCCAAGTTTTACAGGAGAACCTCTGAATGCTGGGTAATGGAAATGTGTATCCTGATTAAGTGAAATGATGTGAACCCTTGACTCCCGTCGACTTTAGTGAGAGGTGTAAGTGCTCAGCACCTCACAGGAAGAACATGGGACCTTGTCAGGTCAGGTCCTTAGTTTTGGGTTAAATGGTTAGGTTGACCCAATATTCACTGAATGGAGGACAGTCTTTTTACTGATTTTACTAAATGTTCAGTCAGTACCTGAATGCACAGATAAAGGGAGAAACAAAGAAAAGAAAAGAAAAGAAAAGAAAAGAAAAGAAAAGAAAAACAAATGTTTTATCTTAGATGCTTATCTGGCAAAGACTTCCATTTATGTTTAGCTACAAGTGTGTGCAGAAGTCTTAGCAAGATGTGAACCTTAGTCTAGAATATATTTTGCATACTCACAGCCAGAAAGGGTGAGGAGCTATTGAATCTGTTCATTAGTTTTCTTATCACAGTGAAGAAGCAGAGCAGGCCATTTGGCAAATGAACACTTGTTAACTTCACTGGAGACCTGCTGATGAGAAAATATAGTGTATTTACTGACAGCACAAATACAGCATTTGTTGTATTTAGACTGGCATGCATGTATTATGACTGAGCATGTGGCTTTCTAGATCTTATAGGTAATATCTGGGAATGTACTTTCCTTGTGGAAAATATTTTGGGCAACATTTTGAGAGCCCTCCTCTCTGCAATACCCTGTATTACATGTGAAGTAAGGTGCTGCTCAGTGAAACAAGACCCTGTCACTGAGAAGTGTAGAGGTTAGTTCACCCCTTTTAGTTTATTCATCTTTAAACAGCCTGCATCCACAGGATGCAGTGATTAAAGCAAACTAACTGGCTGGAGAATGCAGATTCTAGTCTCCTGTTTCAAACGGTATTGAGTTAGTATCTGATAAAGTAGGTCATTGCCTCTGAACTAATTAATGGCTAAGGTGCCATCCTACCTTACCTTCTGTCAAAGTTCACTCTGTTAAGTTACCGCAAACTAATGTTCATGTGGACACAGCTCTACTTCACTGTAGCCTGATGGTCCACCAGCTGCGATCCCACTGTGCTTTGCCTCCTACTAGGACTGACCACTTTATACTTACGTGTGGTCTATTGTTATGGATTTCTGGATGCCACATCCCTGTTTAAATAATGACTCAAAACAAGATTTGGTCATTTGCAGCTTCACATTCCTGGAGTCAGCACCATCAGACTATCATACTGCTGGAGTGCCATAGCACTACAATATACCTTTCATACCTGCCTAGAACAGTGCAGAAGTCCTAGATCTCCTCAGCCTCTGGGGAGAGGTGAGGGTGTAGGGAGCCCTTGAGAAGCACCCTCTGAATAAGGATGTATATAAAGCCAGTTGCTGAAAGGGTAGCCAGAAGTCACACCCAGGATGCTCAGTTATGTCAAATCCAAAGCAAGGTCATGACAGAGACTTACAAGGAAGCCAATGGCCTAAACTGAAGCTCTGATAATGTCTGTGCTCCTTAATTCAAAGTATGAGGTGGGGGCAGGACTTTGTCACAAAATGCCACCATTAAGATATTCTATTGGTCACAGTGCACTGGGCAACAAGGAGCCCTGAGGAAAGCAGGACCAACTATGACTGATAAGGTGATCTTTTCTGGAGGCCACACTCTTTCTCAACCCCAGAACCAGAGGCAGACCAAAAGGGCAACAGCATAGATACCCTTCATGATGGCGCTGGATAAGTGTGATAGTGATGGTTTAGGAATAGTGCATCCTGCATCTGTGTAAGGGGTTGGAGTTGGTGTGATCCTTGAAGTCTCTTCCATTCCTGTGCCTTCATCAGCTTGCACACACATGAGTATGCATAGTGTGGTACCAATGTAGCAAGAGAGAGAAGAGTCTGAGCAATTATTGCAAAAAAAAGTGCTCTTTATTTCAGAGCAGACTACATTCATGTCAGCAGGGAATATAACATGGAATTTACACCACAGAAAGTAGTCCAATAAGGTGTGTGCTCTTGAATTCTCCTGATAAGTTTACCCGACTGAACTGTGTTTTTCCAACTTCCATTCTTGAAGGTTCAAACATTTGTATTTTTCTTACACAGCAATGCACATTAAAACACTTTTTTGTATTTTCACTTCTTAAATAACATTTACTGGCTGTGTTGAAATGGGTTTCATATCTTTTAATGTCATAATAAATGTTCTGTAAAAGCACACTTCCCTAACCATGATAGTGCAGTTCACATACATGGAAATATTAATGACATTTCACAAATGAATTAGTAGAGTAGTTAATAAAATAATGACACATTCATGTTACCCAAATAAAACACCACAAAGATCATTGCAATAAAATATGGCTTAAATTCACCACAATCTCCCCTATAAGGAAGTCATTCAAGAGTTTAAAAAATGTGTTATGAAATGCCACTCCTATTCAGTCCCCCTCCCTCTTCCACCCAATCCTCTCCCCACCACTTTAGAACAGTGTTGCACCAGTCCATATCTGTTTCACATGCCTAGCAAGGGTACAGCTCTGACCCAGGAAAAGATTCTCCATTAGCAGCTAGTCAATGCACTCCTTGTCCTGGGCGTCCTCATCCTCTTGCTTCAGCTGCTGACTGGGCAGCTGGTGGTGCTGGAAAAGCCAACTCAGAAAGCTGAGTTTTCCCAGAGCTGCTGTTTTACATGTGCAAGAGAAAACAAAAACATTGCATGTCTCCATGTTATACTCACCGGAGCCATCCAGACCTCTGCAGCATCCAGGATAAGCTGCAATGTGCTTGTCCAACAACTAACTGCAAACCCCACCCACCAGCCTCAGAGGATGCAGTGAAAGGGCCCCCCTTCCTCTGGTATGTTATTATACCCCCTGCTTCTGGTATGTTGTTATACCTTCCAGACTCACAGTTTGCACTGGCTGCCAGTAAGTGGTTGGATAGGATTCAACATGCTGGTAACTGCATTCAGAACCGGAAGAAGGGGATGATCCTGCAAAGGTGTTGAGCCCTGACAACACACTTCACTTAAAGCACAAGAACAGTCACATTAATTTCAATGGGAGAACTTGCAGGTTTGTGCCCTACGGCATGACCTAAGGCCCAGCTGTCTCCAGAACTGCCTTTTTATCTGTGACCCACTACATGACCTAAGCTCATGTGGAAGAAGCCAGTCTAAGACAGATGCTCCAGGTAGGTGAGTTTGTGGCATTCTCCATGGCAGCTTAGGAGCACAGGCATATAGGAGTGGCAGGGGACTCCTGGGCCACTGAGTCCAGTGCCCTGCATTCACAGCAATTGCTAACCCAAAGATTCCCCCAAATTGCCACTTCAACCCCACCCACACAACATACAAGGCACAATATCTAAAATGCCAAAAACAACCGATAGTGAGCCATAGGTAAAAGTGAGGGGCATGAGCATCCTGCCAATGCCCTATCATTGCAATGCCAGGGAAGTATTAGATTAACATGAGCTCAGAGGATCCTAAGAAAGGCCTGTAACCTATGCTACAGAGGAAAACTCTAACTACTGAACTTGCTTCTGCTAGGAATGGACTTTAAGCCTGAGCCTTGCCTCACTTCCAGCATCAAATGGCATTCAACTCATCTAGTTGACAAGACTGTTCTATGCCGGCTCAGTTGCCCCAATCACTATCATTGCTAGGCTATACCAATGTTACCTGGCAAAAAGGCAATGCTATGTGGTACAGAAGTACAGGCTACTACACGCACAATACATCTCATCAACTCGGACTACTCCAAGCACAACAAGTTTGTCTGCTGCCTCTTCCACTAGCTTCCTTTAAAATATACCATCAAGTTCAAGGCCCCATTCATTAACATCCACAGCTGGACTAGGACATCTTAAATAATCTACCATTCCAGGATAGAAACATTAGTGGCAAATTCACTCTTCTGACACAATGGAACTTTTTACAGTAAAGCTTGACTTGGAAGGAGACACTAGTAGAGTGTATGTCTGCAGAGGCTCCATTGTATTCTTGAGGCTCCTACCAAAAAGTAAGCCCTGTCCATCTGCTCCATGTACTCCAAATCCATTAATATGATGGGGAGGACATTCTAAAGGGTATTTTTCCTTTCCTTCTCTCCACAAACCACTCACAAGATCTTGAGAGATGGCATTCTCAACAGCAACAGTGAAGAGGAGCCTCGCTGCCTCAGTTTCCTGTATCGAGCATGTAGTGGGGGAGGGGCTTATTTTTCAGTGGTAATTTTGGAAGCAATACTGAGCCAGGATAGATATACTCAGAGCTTTCTCTGGTGTCCGTTCATGCCTGTGGAATAGGCCATCACAGTTTCCACTCCAAGTATAAGAAGCATTTCTCTGACCTTGTCTTCTCCAATGAAAATAAATAGCAGTGTGTGTGTGCGCGCGTGTGCGCGCTCATGGAAACCTTCCAAAATAAAGCACATCTCCCCCTGAGCAGAGGATGAGAGGAGAAACATGCGACAGATGTTAGTCATGACACATAATGAATGTATCGAAGGCACTCATATATTACAGTAATGGACACATATAAGACTCTACATAGAACAGAACAGAATAGAATCCTATATTCCTGCTGAGAAATATTGGCTGCAGAGAAGTCAATGGGAGTTTTGCCATTCACTTCAGTGGGGCCAGAATTTCATCCATGGTGCTGACTGGGTTTGTTGGATATTAACTCCATATGCATTGTATAGTTTGCTGCCTTAATAAAAGATTTATAAAGTTCATCCAGATACAGTGGAGGGTGCCACACAAGTGCCTGTAATAAATACAATAGGAATGTTGGCTTAATAATTCTCTTGCTGATGCACAAAATAGAATAAATCCCTCAGACCCCCCTCTTTCTCACTGTCATTTGTGTTAACTCAAGTGAGCTTAGAAGAGAAAAAAAAGCTGTAACAACAAAAACTGAGCAATGTTTTTTTCTCTGAAATAGCTGTCAAAAGGAAAAGCTTTTTAACCAACTGGAAATATTGGCAGAAAAATAAATTTGAACCAAAATGTTTAGGTTGGATTTTTTTTATGAGAACTGAAACATGCTTAACTTTCAAAGACCCAAAACTTTTTCATTGGGGGGAGATTAAAAAATCCCTAAAAACAGTTGTGGCTTGATTTCAACAAAAAGCCAAAAAATTCAGTGAACATTTTCAGGATAGAGGATATTTTTCTTTTCATTAAAGATTTCTCATAAGAAGATATGTTGCATTTTTCAATCAGCTCAAAAAAACCAAAAGCATATTTTCATCCTCAAAGTCAGCAGCTTTGATTGTGAACATACACCAAAAACAGAGCCATTGCGTGATATATTTTCACAAAGCTGCTTTTCAAATCAGGAAAAGCACCTCTGTCCATGTGGTGGTGGGGATCGTTTTTGTTGTTATTATCACCATCATAATTATTACCTCTACTTGGGAATTTTGATCAATTTGAATACTGCCAGAGCAATGGGTGGATCTAGGTTTTTGAAAAGTGGGAGGTGCAGATGGTGTACTGAAAAAAAAATGAGCACCATCTGCATCACCACTATAACACAACACATTTTTTTCCAGGTAAAAAAACCTAGAAGCTTTACTAATATGCTAGGAGCCTAGGGCTGTATCCTTCAGTCTAAGTTAAAGCAAAAACAAATATAACCTACTGGTTTGTGTATTCATTGATTACGTCATATATTATGTAAAAAAAAATACAAGTAACTAGGCAAAAAAAATCTAATGACATTTCTTTAGTCCCATAGTCATTAGAATTAAATGCACATCTCTTTCAGATTCATAAAACCTAGCCACCTTGAGCATCTTGACATGGCATCTAGTGCTTCACTGAGAGATACTTCTACACCTGAGTTAATGTTCACCTGAATTAATGCTTTTAGCTAGAGTTAAAAACAGTCTGCAGGCCTATGAAATAGGAACTATATTACCACAAGCAGCTAATAGGCAGCTAAATTGCAGAAAAAAGTTTAACTTGATCAGTGGAACATCAAGACCATTAAAAAGAGAGGGTCATTAACACCTGTAGAATGAAGATCTTAGAAGGAATTGGGTAGATTATAATGAACCATGAAGTCAAGTGACTCCTTCCTTGCTCCCTAAATAGAGATGCTGCTGCCGCTGACAGACAGTTGGTTTTAAACTCTGGGTGGAGCACGAATCAAAGTGGAATTCACCTGCACCACTGCACCCCCCTCATTCACCTCTAGTGGGAGCTAAAACGAAACAGCTTACCTTGACAGAATTGGATTAATTTGCCACTGTTTACCTTTCACTTCCCACGGTGTAACCGTAAGCACAAAAAGCCAGATTCTACTCCATCTATTGGGTGTCTCAGTGAATTTACGCACCTAAGTATGATTCTATTCTACCCTGTTCAAGTCCTGAAAGTCCATTAATTCATCTGCTTTTTAAACACCACATCATCTGAACCTTAAGACTGCATCACAACAAGCAGCAAGGAGGAGACTGACCCACACAATTTTTCAATAGAAGTCTGCTTGGGTGTTTAATCTCACTTAGGCACCTAATACGTAGAATAGCCTCTGGCCTATACCATGGAGCAGTTGAGGAACAGTAAACCCCTGCCCTATTTTTACAGATGGTGGACTATATGTATCAGGTCACACAGCATTCTCTAATCGTAAGAAGGGTTGTGACTGGGGGAAAAAATGGAAACAACATGGTTGATTTTGGTTTTGCCCTACCAGGTGTGTCAGTCAAATTGGTGGACTATCACAGTGCAGGGCAGCACATAGGAATTGCTACTAGAAACCTGGCTGGTTGGTGGTAGCCCTAAGAAGCAATGTGTTTTTGAGTCTCAGTTTTTCCTCTGAATCCTCTTTTCTCCAAAGAATAATAGTAGACTACTGGCTTACCCTTGAAAAAAATTAAAATACTTCCTTTGCATGTTCAGGTGTACTATTCAATACACAAAGGAATGGAGCAACAGCTCCATGTATTCCTTGCCCGCTGAAGGAATGAGTGGTCACACAGCTGCTGCTTACTCCTATACATCCTGGTTTTAAGGCCCTGGTAACCCATACAATGGTTTAGTTGGAGGTTTTACTCCCCCATGCTAGGTTGTGGGGACCTATATGTAGCCCACACCTGAACGTAGCCCAGATAGCCGTGTTCTGCTGTTAAGATTTATCTTTATTATATATAGGTCCATCTTCAGGGAAAATCTTATTTCCCTCTACTCCTTATTTCCTCATTTATATTTTTCCTTTAATAGAGTCTGGTGTGGCTTAATAAAGTCCTATCACATACAGAAAATGATGCTATACACTGTTGTCTGACAGATTCCTTGTTCTGGGAATACTTGAGAGAGAGATTTGTGGACAGCTGGGAAGATCTGTTTCTTTGGTTCCAATTAAAATTTGATGAAATTTTACAGCGCTGTTGTCTACACTAAGTTGCTTTTGCTACAAGAACAGCAGGAGCTCTGCATGGCCCCACTGCTGTAGCTGAGATGGCAGGGGCAAAGTGCTCCATGGAAAAGCACCAACTAGTTGGAAGAATCATGGCAGGCAGCAGAAAGGCCTGGGACTTGTCTGCCTTCTGCCAGCTGCCAAGTGGTGGTAGAAGCCTTCTTTTGGTTGGAGAAGTGGTACTATTTAGACAGCAGAAAGAAGAGTAGCATTGAATGAGGATACACTCCTAGTTTGGCAGGCAGAATTTGCATTGGTCTTGAAAATTATGTAGTGTAGGCCAGGCCAATAGAGAAGAACATATAATCACAGCTTGTGAAGGCTGTAAAGAGACAATGCATTCAGTTTTTAATATTAAGTAATTGCTAGCTAAGTGTTTATAGTGCTTTCAAAGCTCAGCACTTATTCTGTTTTCCATTTAGATGCTGGAATTGTGGTAGATGTAAAGAGAATTTAATCCACATGACGTGGGCGTGTGAAAGGATTGGATTCCTTCTGGGAACAAATATTCAAAAGGCTAAATGCAGTTCCACTAACATGTCTAGAGACACGGGTACTTATTCCAGGAGATCTGAACTTCATTTGGGTGTAGAAAACTCACTGAAAAGCTGATTCAAAGCTTAATGGGAATCTCCCCACTAATTTCAATAGAATTTTGGTTCACCAGTTCCAAAAGCACTTAAATATGTGCTTAACTTTAAGCATGTGCTTAAGCTTCACTAAAGCTAAGTAAACTTAAGCACCTGCTTTGCTGAGTAGGGTTGAATTTAAGCATGTGTACACCTGAATCAGATCCTAGCTCAAACACAAAGCTGGCTAGTGGAACACATTTAAGGCTCAAAAAAGAAATATGGCAAAAATATTAAGGTATTTGGGGTAGCTTGGGGGCAGAGGGAGGATCTTTGCAGATGAATACAAGATTAGGTGTTTATTTGCTTTTGATCTGACTTCTTAGAATTGTGTAAGTAAATATCACAATTTGCATAGCTAACACTTAGTCTTTCAGTAAATATTCCATGTGTATTAAAATGCAGTTAAGTCTGTGTCTCTATAATTCCACTCCCCCTTTCCTCTCCCCTTCTGTCTTCTTTCTGTTTTGAAAAGCAATAAACGTTCAGACATTTTCACTGCATGGGTGAAGCTTTATAGATTATTTACAATAAAAACATAAAAAAGATCCTGAGAATGTCTTTTTCCTTAATGTGTCAGGAATATTGCGTTATGTGCTACATTTTATAGCCCCATGCTAAATTCTGGATATAGTGTACATCTCAAGCTAGTCAGGAATTTTTCAACATGAACTGAAAAACACCTTTTCATTGAAACCAAAGCTTTTTGTTGACATGAATCAGTTTTGATGGAATTTTCATTAGGAAGGTTTCCTATGCCTGGAATGGAATTGAGAACCAAAACCACAGAAAGGGAGAACAAGAAAGAGAGAAAGAGAGAGATAGGGAGACTGATCCTCTAACCTGGTGTTCAGGGCACTTGCTCAAGACTGGAGAGACCCAGACTTAAGTCCCCGCTCTACATCAAGCAGACCACAAAATTGGTCCTATTTCTCTTTGAAAAAGAAAATGTCTAAAATCTAGTTTCACTCCACCCCCAAATGAGAAAAAATGTCCAACTCTAAAAACTTGGAATGTTTTTCTCAACACCAAATTCTTGTTACCTGAACAACCCTATATACAATTCCATGTCAAAACAAAAGCCTGTATTTTCAAAAGTGACTAGTAATTTTGGCTGTGTCAAGTTAGGGATTTCCAGTGTGAGACCCTATTAAACATGTGTGTTGGCTGGCTCTGTTATCAAAGGGCTCCATAAAAGAAAGATACAAACACACAGGAACATAGGACTGAAAGGGGCCTCCTTGGCCACTGAGTCCAGGCCCCTTTGTTCTTAGACAGTCAATCACCCATGGATTCCTAAAAATCTCAGCTTTGTACCTCATACAAGGCAACAACAAGGGCCCAATACAAAATCACCATACACTCCCTACAACATACCACAGATAAGAGAGGGGAAATATACTGCCAGTGTCCTACCAATGGGAGAAGTAATTGCTTAATATGTACTCGTAGGTTCCTGGAAAGAGGACCCTGCCCCACTCTGCAGAAGAATGCAAAACACCTACAATCCCTGTCGGTCTGACTTGGTGAATAAATTCCTCCTGACCCTGAATTCGGTGATCAGCAACCCTGAGCAGAAGTGCAAGGCCCTCTAGCCAGGAACTCACAAGGTTTCTAAGTACCAGCAGGAGCATCAGCACACCCAGGTCAAAACCTGTCACCTTATTTCTAGTGCTTCAGAGGAAGGCAAATCTGCCTTTTTCCTACCCCAAGCCCTAGCAGAATACAGTAAAGCATTAATGAGGGTGGGAACATTCTTTCCTGGTCCCTGTAGGCAAGTTCCCTCTATAATTCCAGAGCATGGGTCTGTGAATAATTGCACATATCATGTGAATAATTACACATATATTGAATGCCAGTAGGTGCCATTCAAAAAATATGCACCCTTGTTCCTGTGATTTGTAGGAGTAATGAAAAGGGTTGCTGAAGTACACAGCCATACCTTCCAATGCATGTGTTTTTGTAGGCTTCCTGAACAAGAGATCATCCATGGTATCTCAGACTGGGCACCAAAATGCACTCAGCAATGTCACTTTTGAAAATCAAGGGCATATCTTCAAGACACAGAGGTCTAGCTTCCTCTGAAACCCAAGAGGATTTGGGCACGTAACTCTCCTTTGTGTCTTTGAAAGTCTCTTCCAGTGGATGAAAGCAGCGGATGTTTAGCTAATAATGCCTAAAGGTTAAAAAAAAGCCCCTATGCACTGCCTACTGTGCTGAGTTTTATGTTTCACTAGGATAATTTAGTATCAGTCAATGGAATATGCAGGCATACTGGGCAATAGGAATAGATAAGACAGCTTATAACCTTGACCAATTATATCAATTTTTTTCAGAGCAAGCCATTATTGCTGCCATTAACTAACTGAGGATGAGTGGGTGACATGCTCAGTTCTCTAAGATTAAATGTCTACAGTGATTAATTTCACCAGGATCAAGTTCCTATGATTTAGAACAACGGATAATCGCTAATAAAGGAAACATCTCTGTTATAAACACAGCTTAGGCATTTACCATTTGAAATAATTTATATTCTCTGGTCTAGTGGGTTTGTATCACCAGGCTTAATGACTGTTTCTGTTTAATTTTCAGATGCTTAATTGCAGTGGAACACTTCAACACCATTAAATTAAAACAAGCTACCAGCTTTTTCTTGCCTGCATTGCTGGCATGCTTCCAAATGATGTTTAAAGCAATCTCAGATGTTTAATTCCTGCCACACAGGCCGCTTGCTTATGAACAAAAAGGTGGAGGGGGGATAAAGGAGCCAACAGAACATTATTAAAGAGAAAATCATTTCCATACAAAAGAAAGTTTGCCCCCTTGCTGCCTAAACTCACACTGGTGTAAATCTGGAGTTAGTCTGCATAAATCAATGAAGCTGCTTTGCAGTCACATCAATGTAACCAAGGTCTGAATTTAGCCCATCAGAGGAGAGTCTCAGCCCTGCTCCCAGCCTGGTTACTGTGGGTAGAAGGGCCGCAGTAAAATAATCCTAAAAGTCCCCACTTGAGACAGGAAAGGATTCCTCTAGAACAAATGTTGGGGGAAGACATCTGTGGGGCACCCAACACCACTCCAACACTAAAGGCAAGGAAGGCAAGGGGGGCATGCTAAGAGGAGGGCTTAACTTAGAGATTCCAGGTATCCAAGGGAGACTGCTATACCTAAAACAAGTCCACAGGGTTGTGCTAGCTCTCTGCAACCCTCCCTAACCCTCTGACCAGCCAGGAAGGAGAGGGCTGTCTTAAAGTCACCTTAGCCTGTCTCCCATTGAGCTTCAAGTTCTCTCCTGGAGATCTTACCTTGTGTCATTGACCAAGACTTTTATGTTATGCATAGAGCTTCACCTTGCTTAGAGCATTTCAGGTGAGTTTTACAAGGAGGAACTCATGTTCACTTATTTGAAAACACATATGTTCATATGATTCTTACAAGTGTCACACTGAAGGCATAGACAAATGAACAACTGAAAGCACGTCAAGAAGGGGCAGGGCATTACCAGGAATCAACTGCTCTACAGTAACTGCCCCTGTGCCCACTCTTACCCCATGGTAAACAAAAGTTAAATCACCACAGTGTACTTCTCAATGAAAGTTGTCCTGCTTTAGCTTCCACTTAACACAGGGTAAGTGCAGTCACATAGACAAGTCCTGTGGAGGTAAATCTCTGCCTCCTTTTACATCACCTTTTTTTCTTTGTCTATACCCATATTCCATCACATGACTTCCCAAGCACTCTTCTTTTGCTTTAAAACATTATGCTAAGGGCCTTTTATCTTTGTCCTTTTTTATCTTAATTTTTTAAATGTTGAAGAAACCAGATTCAGGTACACATTAGAAAGAGGTAAGGGGAAATATAGTTCCTCTGTAAGTTAATATTCTCCAGTAATGGATGTTTAGAGTTAGTATGTGTCTTTACAACATCATTCATAGGGGTATTGTTTGCATCTGACAGTTTTTCTTTTAAGATTAATGTGCTTATGAAAACCTCGTGCGTTGCTCTATGAGGCAAGCTTGAAATCCATCAGCATTACCATCATAATGACACAATGCTGGGAGAGCAAACTAAATGACAAACAGAATCTGGTTTGCAGAGACCAGTGTGTGTTGAAGAGAAATGATCTGAAGCAAAATTTGGCTTCCCTCCAGACACTCTTCCTGCCCTGCTGTTGGCACTACCAAAAAAGAGGGAGAGAAAGAAACAATATATGAAAGTGAAAGAAAACAACATTAACTGGGAAAAATAACTCAAACCTCTCAAATTTGGGCTCTCAGCTAATAAGCCCATGGAAAATTCACAAAAAGTGTTGAGAGCCATTACAGAAAAACTCACTCCTGACAGCTATAAATAGTCTCATTGCAGAACAGCCTGAAACAAAGCAGAGAGTGCAAGTCACATTTAACATGGTGGGTTTGCATTCAGCTGATATGTACCCTCATGCAAATTCATACATCATGGGTCAGATCCTCAGCTGGCTAAAATGGCATCACCCTGTTGATTCGATCAGAGCTCACCTGATTTAGATGTGGCCCCACGTTTATATGAAACACATCGACATATGTGGAAAGCATGTTCAGTGTTAATGCAGGGCACAGAAATGAACTCACTGATTAAGGAGTTCATAAGAGACATTTAACTCCATTCACATGGTGATTAATAACATTCATAAGCTGCATAGAAAATTGCATCAGCTCTTGTATAATATGAAGAAAAAAAGGAAGTGCAACCATTCTCTTTGTGGTACTGACACTCCTGAGAGATCCCATTCACTAGGTGCTATATATATAGAATAAGAAACAATCTGTGCCTGCGAGGACTTGCACTCAAACTTGATAAGATTGCAGGGAAATGAAAGGATTATTATCATCCTTTCACAGATAGTCAGCTGTGGAGAAGAGCAATGAAGTGACTCGCCTAATGTCCCAAAGGAATGTTGTGGTACGGCCAGCAATTGAACCCAGGTCTTCTGACTCTCAGTACAAAGTCTTGGCTTACAAAATCATCCTTCCCCTTGAGTTACAGCATATAATATTAAATCATTCAGCATAGCTGTCAGGTTTGGCTGTGTCACCCAGAGCTAGAAAATGGGCCTGTAGAGTACCACACAGGCACCAAGCAAGCACAGACAGGCTGGGTAGTCTCACATGGACTTGCCTGTAGCTGGCCACTACCTTACCTCTTTTCTTCCACCCAGGCATTTTCACTTGAACAAAAAATCCAGAAGAGTGAAGTTTCTGATGCTAGAAAGTGGGTGGCCATGAATATGCAATGCATTTCTGAGTTTCCTACATTCGCATCCTTTCTGAGTTTAAATCAGTTCCAAATGCGATGGCTCAAAAAAAGATGCCACTTGCCAAAAAAACTACATTGCCATTGGAAGCTGTATATTAGGATTGGGATGAACTGACGGTACCCAGAAAGCAGCAGCCACAGGGGCTGTGTCCAAAGTACCGGGCTCTAGAATACCGCAGCTGCCTGCCTTCATGTCATTCTCAGAAGTGCTGTCACTGGGAGGTGGGGGCCTGTGGAAACATACAGTGAGCTTCATCCACCATTTTATTCCTGGAAGTGCTAAGGAATTTGGAAGGCTGGAAGGTGATTTTGCTGCCACCAACAACAACAAATGGTTGTTTGACACTCAGGCTGACACTGTGTCATCCAGTCCCCATAGCGGAGAAGTGCTTAGAGACTAGGGCTGTGCAAAGCTTCAGTTGCCAATTTGATGTGAAGCAGATTTGGCCCGATTCAGGGACAGAATCTCCAAATCTGAATCAAATTGTGAGACCAATTAAAAGCTCTAAATCGATTCAAAGACTTCCAAATCAATTCAGAAAAGCTTCAGAAAAGATTCGGCCAATTCAGAGATTCAGCCATAGACTAAACAGGCATCTGACAGCTGTCTTCAGCCGGTAAGTCTGTTGGGGTTGGGGGGGGGAAAGGAAGGGCTAAGGTGCGGGGGAGGGATTGGGGCTGGGGCTGGGACAAGCTGCCCGGCCAGGGCGGGGGGCACAGGACTCGGAGGGTGTGTGGCACAGGATGTGGGTGCAGCAGTGCACCACAGAGGAGGGGCTCTGCCCTGCTGCCACTTGCCCAGCCAGGGCAGGATGCAGGATGCGGCTGCGGCTCACTCTGGGCAGAAGGGGGCAAGTGGCAACAGGGCATAGCCCCTGCTCCCAGCACAGCCGCACCTGTGTCCCTCACCCTCCTGCATGGGCTGGCAAGCAGTGGCAGCGCCCACCTTCCCACACCAGCTGGCAAGCAGCATCAGGGCAGAGTCCCTGCTTCCAGCACTGCCGTGCCCACATCCTGCACCACCCCCCACTTCCGCCCCTCTCCCTGAGTAACACTCCCCCTGCCCTGGCTGGGCAGCTTCTCCCAGCCTCAATCCCTCCCTCCCCCATGCCCCTTCCTTCCGCCAACCCCAAATGACTTACCAGCTGGAGGCAGCTGTGTCAGCTGCCTGTTTAGTCTATGGCTGAATCTCTGAAGTGGCACCAAAGCGGTGCCAAATCTTTCAGATCTGATTCAGCCAAATCGAATCAGGACAGTGATTCGAATCTCTGAATCTAATCACTATCCTCCGAATCAGCTGAATCCAAAGCAAATACTTGCTGTTTTGCACAGGCCTATTAGAGGCAGCTGATGAGACCCCCAGCTCTCACCTCCACAAAACTCTTGAGGCTTTCTCTGAACCACTCATACTGTGAAGAACATGCTGCCATGTGGCAAGGCTTCCCTACCTGTACTTCCACCTTCACCCTCTTCCATGACCTCTGGACCTGAAGTACAGTGACAGTATAATATTCTAAGCAGGAAGCTGTGGAGAACAGATCCCACCATGGCCTATCAGCATTAGGTCAGACAGGACTTGGAGGGGAGACTGGAGGTACTGTCAGAAGTGGGTTGCATGTGTTATGTCAGGGCCCTGAAGGACTCCTGTTGCCGAGACTTGGGGCAGAATAAATACTGGACAGAACAATAAATGAAGACAAAGTTCTTTTCAGCTGCTAAACCTCACCGTGCCAGGCATTTCTGCCTGATGTCTAGCTTTCCCATAGGATGCTGTATTCTCACACATTGCACTGGGAACTCAGAAACATGGGACAATGCTGCAAGCATCCCATAAATATGCCAAATACCAGGTGACAAATATGCTGCTGGTCCAAGCTCCATGCCCCTCCAATAGCCAGACCACAAGGCAAGATCAAATCAGCCTCAGACAGTGGAAGGAGCAATGGCATGAAAGCCTGTCCCCACCTAACCCTACCTAATAAGAGATGAGAGAGGGCAGTGGAAGGCTGGAATTTGGAGACTTTGAGGTATCAGCTCCTTCTTTCCCCAGATTCAAATCCTATTGTAGTCACTGAAAAGACTTCCATTGGGAACACTCATCTTTGGATCAGGGCCGGGGCCTTCTCTTGCCCATGCTCTTGGTAGAGTGGCCAGATTTCAGAGCAACAATATCCATAAGACATCACTGTGGGGTCAAGGGTACTGATCAATATCTGCCAGAAGAACACAGAAATTGCTGGACTGCTTTAGAATCAAGATCTACTTAGCCCAATACCTTGCCTCTGACAATAACCAACAGCAGAAGCTTCAGAGGATAAAATTAAAAACATGATTGGGGGAACTGCTACAAAAGCTTTGGGTTTACCATTATCTGCAACTGCTAGGTCTGATTTTGTCTCTACATACCTGCCAAGGCCTTTGCCAAAGGTGGACTGCCACTTTTGCACCCTTTGTGCATCACCTGCTCTCTTTCTTCACATATAGAAATCCAGAAACAGGAAAATCCCTCTCTCAGCTGCTGCTAGGGCCCACCTTCCTCTACTATCCACCAGTGGGCTTTCTGCAAGTGGTCGACAGAACCAGCTTTCCAGACCTCTGCACCAATCAGTTGCAACTCCCCCCTGCCTAAGTCCTGATACATTAAAGTTGAGTTTGCAATAGTTAGGGAATGCAAATTAAATCAGGACACTGAGATGTTGCCAGTTTCCCCATTGCTCTGCTGCAGTGGGGCTACCCATGCAATAAGGTGCTTCTTAGCCTGGGTAACAGCAGCATGTTCCCACTCAGGTGACAATGGCTTTCACATGCACCATGGGCCTGGCCCCAAAAACAAAGACCCAAAGTGTTGCCACCAGCATGCATCTCATGGAAGCATGTAGTCTCAAAGTGTTGGGGAACAGACAGACTTCTACTTGTACCACTCACTATACCATGGCCAAGGATGCCTGTGTTATGCCTCCCTCAAAGGATTATAACAATTTGTGCACTCCTGACAAGGAGCTGTGGTCAGGGTTGTGCTAAAAGCCTCCATTCTGTAAGAGATTATAGAAAGAGCTACACAGAGGAACTCCTTTGCAGAACACAAGAAGCTCTATTAGTCCTAAAGAACCCAGAACTGTGCTGCATATTTCTGAGCGGGGAATCCTTGGGAGAATGGTGGCTTGTGAACACAGGAAACTGGACTCTATGGCTTAGGAGGCCCCTTTCAGGTTTATGTTTGTGTGAGTGTCATTTGCTGACAGCTCAGCTATTAACTATTTACATATGATACAGGCAGCAACACCTGTCATTCTTGTAGCCTGACATTTTCCATTATAAGGCCCTATTCTTAGTTGTGCAGAACTTTGCCAAACAAACTCTTTGAGCTGAATTGTTTTCTCCACCAGTTATTTTTCTCATACTGAGCTTTTTTGGGTGTTTTTGTTATTTGTTTGGGGGGTTTTGGCAGAGAATTTCTACTAGTCCTTTCTGAGAATAAGTTGTTTTACCCAGACTAAAATGTATATCATATAACTGTTTTGTTGAAAAGTCATAGCTCTTTGCTTTGGAGCAAGGGGCTGATGTTTGGGGGCAGGGGTCACCATGATATCAGCAATGTGCCCTTTGTCTCTGTAGTGAAAAACTGCCCACATTTGGCCAAGGTCTGGGTCCTTTAAAAAAATCTGAGTTTGCACATTTTCAAGAGAGAGATGCTCATGTGGCAGCTGACTTCACTGCAGATTCTGTCTCTTCTGAGCACGCTGTGGCCTCCAGCAGCTCCTACTGGATTCATACCTGCTTCACAGGGCAAATGGGGTGGGAGGGAGTATGATTTCCCAGCAATGGCTGCTTCTGATTTCTGTAGACCACTGTGGTATCAGGAAACAGAAATGCAAGTAGAATGAGTGTCTCCCTTGTGCTTTTACTGCTCCCCACCTCACCCTATGTGCCCAGGCAGCATAAAAAAGAAAGCCATCAGACTGGAATGCAGTGATGTGAGGAAAGGAGGGAAACAAGAGGAGATTTTAGGGTTGGTATTCAGGGCAGGAATGTAAGGGAAAGAAGGATTCCTAGGGGCAGGGTGATTAGGGCATGAGACAAAAAAGACAGACAGGAGCACAAGTAGGAGTGGAGAGATGGCAGCATGATTACGGACTACAGAAGATACGGGCATAAGCAGAAGGTAGGGGTGGAAACAAAAGAGAGGAAAATGGGCAGGAGCCTGAGAAAGGGGAGAACAGCAGTCAGAGGAGGGATAATGACAAGGTGGAAAGATACAGGAACAAGCACTGAGAGAAGAAGTAGAGTGAGATTGGGAAAAGCTAGCAAAAGGGTCTGTACTCTGTAACCACTAACCTGAACCTGAAACTGAGCCACTTGTTCAATGTCTAGGAAAGAACTTTTAATCCTACTAGCTAGGTGTCTCTGCCAACTTCTGGTGAGAGACCCACAAAGAAAATAAAGACTTCCTACTGCTACCAGTTACTCCATTAGCTCAAGTGGTAGTGACCCATGCTATGGAACTAAATATTTTCCTAACTAATCCAAGCAGTGAATCAACATAGGTCAACATGAGAATCCATATATACATGAGAAAATGTGTTGGATTTTTTTCCCTAATTTGCTTATTTAAAGAGTAAAGAACACCCCCCCACACACCCTCCCCCCACCCCGCCAAGAACAAGAATAGTTGTGCTATAGAAAGGATTTTGAGCTGCATAGTGAACAAGCACATTGTCATCCATGGAACTCCTGTCTGATTTGTTGTAGAAGCATGTGGTGAATGGATTAGGTAGCTGCAGGAAGAGATGGTTTGTGGAGAAATGCACCACAGTGAACTGGATTCTGTACCTGCCTCTGCCATCAAGTTCCTATGTAATGCTGGGCAAGTCCTCTAAAACAAAATTTTCACCGGGGTAACTGTCAGTTCCCTATTTTGGGTACCTCCCATCAGGCCCTTGGATTATGGTTGACAGAAATGCTGAGCATTCACAAGTGCAACAGAAGGCAATGGGACCTGTGCTCTGAACATATAACATAATACTACAGGCGCTGAAGAAATAGGCTTTAGGGCTTTTCAGATTGGGAACACAAACTTGGTGGAGAGGCAAGGATTTTTGTGGGTGATATCTTGTATTGGTTGGGAGAGATTTAGAGAAGCTTAGGAGTGCTCTTCAGGTCTGAGAATAAAGCAGGCACATTTTGAGCTAAGGTCTGTGAAAATCTCCATAAATAAATAAAAACATCCTGCTGGACTGTGAAATAGGAGAAGAGGGGCATTAACAGGAGCAGCCAACAGACAAGAAGGTTGCAGAAGAAAGGCTAGCTTAATTACAGCGAGAGCAAGACCATTAAAGAGGGAAGAGGACCCTTAACAACTGTGGAGTTCAGTGAGATTAAGTGGTTTACAATAAACCATAAAATCAATGTCTGTGTTTAATTCTTAATTTCAGGTGTCCAGCAAGCTTATAAATTTTGGCTCCCTGGCTTGTCTTTTGAAGGTATTTTATAAATTTATCTTGATCACAAGAACTGTGAGGTCAGAGAGGGAGTGGTTGTTCTGTTAAAAAAATATTCTCCTATCCATGTTCATGTGTCCTTAATCTTTTTTCTGTGATTGTTCATTCTGGTGTGTGGTTTTAGTCTACTTTTACCCACAGTTTTCATGAGGCCTTTTGGTGTACCAGAGGAGATGTACCACATTCTGGAGTAGACGTATGTAGGACCTGTGGATTCTGATGGTTTCATTCTAGGGTGTGTTGTTTATGGTGGCAGTAGACATGAGCTGACAGGTTTTGCATCTATTGTTAAGGCAGGGTTGTGTCCTATTAGAAGTTTGCTGATCCTTGGGAGTTTGCTTCTGAAGATGTGTTGGGCAAGATTAGGGGTTGTTTGAAAACCAGGATGGGAGGTATGGGGGGGAAGGTGGGCTGGGAGGGGATACACTTTACAATTGTATTCTCTCTGGGTGTGTCCACATGTGCTTTTACATGTGCCTAAATTTAATGCACATTTGCCTAATATGCATTAAAGCGATTTAGGCATGTGCCTACACATGCACATGTTAAGGCGCATTAATGCGGTGTGTGAATCAACTTGAGACTAAAGTTAGTTTCAAATCAGTTGACATACACAGTGTTAATGCACCTTAGCACATTTACGCATGCTTTAAGATGCTTTAGGCTATTCATGCCTAAATTTGATACCTGCTTTTGTAGGTATCAAGTTTAGGCTGAATAGCATAAAATCACCATTTTAAAGTACATTAAGGGAACTAATGTGTAGACCCAAGCAGCATTCCCTCTAAGTTGCATAGTGTTCATGGCCACCCAGGCACACTCATGCCGTGCTGCCAGGTGCGCCTGCGCAGCCACGCACGCTGCACAGCTTAGAGGGAACACTAGACCCAAGCCCTTAATGCACCTTAAAAATGGCTAATTTGCCTTAAATTGGCACATGTAGACATGCCCTCTCTGCCTCAGTTCCCCATGTACAAAATAGGGATAAGGGACCTCCTCATCTCATGGGATGCATTAAAAGATCAGTTCATTAATGTTTATAAGACAGCACTCTGCAATATACCAGAGAGAAAGTCATGGAGAAATAAGTCGTTCTGTATTTGGTGCAGGACTGATGAGTAATACAGTGCATGGAACCACACTTTGTATACTAAGGATAAAAACAATTATTGAAATATGCTGTTTCTATGCTTATGCACAGGATGAGGATCCTATTGAAAACAATAGTATATGGTTGCTTGATTAAAGTCTCTGTATTGTGGTGCCATAGAAGGAGACCATATATAAGTTGCACCATCCATAACCTATTTTTGTGTACATGACAGCAAAAAAAACCATGGTCATATGCATATGAATTTCTCTACTCCCAATCAGATGCTTCTCCTAGACTAGAATGATCATAAGAGCCGAGGGAGCTCTATTTGACAAACTATTTGCTTCCTAGTGCTACATTCCTATGACCACAGACCCTTAGCCCTAATATTATGAGTAAATCAGAAGCTGAAAATCCTTAAAACTACATTCAGGGATAGCCATGTGATTATGATATTAAGATAAATCTAAACCTAGAATGACTTGACACTCTTTCATTACTGTTTTGATCATTATCTCAAGAGGAGACACAATGTGCTATTTTTCTATCTATTACTGCTGTCTTTGGTGGCCATTTAAAATTAATTTGATTCTCTTGATTTCTTTAAGAAAGGAAGGAGCTAATATACAATTTGCAGACTTGATGCCATATACATCAGCCTGCAAGGCATCTTCTTTTTCCTAATAAAGACTTGACCAAAAGTGAAAGAGGCCTATTATGATACAGCTTCTAATAAAACTGATAATTATTGCAATAAGAACATCAGTCTGTTCTTACAGCAAAATCAAAGGCTGGGAATCTCATGGATTTCCTATTACTTGTCATTCTCTGGATTTGAATAATTATTTTTATTGTGTATTATAGTAGTATGTGGAAGACCCACCTACTGTGAGGTTCGTATTGTGCTAACTGGTGTACAGATACCAAGGAAGAGGCATTCCTTGCCCCAGAGAGATTACATTGTAACAGTCAGAACAAAAAAAAGATGGGAGGAGAATCAAAAGCACAGAGAAGCAAGTGATTAGCCCAATGTCAAACACTAGCCAGTGACAGTCAGGAATACAATTTAGGTTACTTGGTTTCCTACCTACCAGCAATGGACCACACTAACTGCCCTAGTTGTTAGTTGGTCATGTTATACATTTCTACAGTCTTGATGGTCCTTTACCAGAGATACATAGGTCTGGACCATTGCTTGGTTGAGCTAAGTACTATCTTATGCCAGAGTACTTAACTCCACCAAAGCACACATGTAGATGGTGACAGGGGCTGGCTGGGGCATGAGGGTTTGAAAGTGTAAGGGATTCCTGCCAACTAGCCTTGCACTTCAGCACCTTTGTGCCCCAGCCAGTCCTGACACTGCCTGACATCACTACCCAGAGCCCAGCGTTGACCCTGTGCTCCCTGCCAGCCCAGGGTTGATCCACTGTGGCTCAAACTACTGTAGTCTTGAGTGCATGTGTAGATGCTGCACCTAGGAGCACCTGACTTTGGCATGAACTGCACCAGAGTATGTCATGTCCCTTGAATGGCACGTGCACCCACTGAGTACTGACATGGAACTCATCACTGACTATCTCCACACGTGGTGCTTAAAGTTGAACATCAGTAAATCAGTATCATTACTCCTCCACTTGGACAGTCATCATGCCAAGAGCATGCTGAATATCAGAGTAGGCAAGCACATCCTTCCCCATGAACATACCCCAACCTACCTAGGAGTCACATTAGATAATTTCCTCACCTATAAACATCACATTCAGAGGGTCACAAGTAAAGTCTCTTCATGGGTAGCTGTCTTAAGATGATTAGCCAGCATGAGATGGGGTGCCAATTTCAAAGTGCTCAGAAGCACTGCACTCACAATGGTATATACCCCAGCAAAATAGTGCTTATATTTCATGGTCTAGAAGCTGTCAAACTAAAAAGCTTGACACTGTACTTAGCAGTGTGCTGAGACTCATAACAGACTGCATAACTTACACACAGATGTACTTCCTGTACTCTTGGGCATTAGACCAAGTGATATAAGAAGACAGACTCTCGCATCATTACTGGCAATAGAGACAAGAAATGATTAAAATAACCTGCTCCATCAACTACTAACTAAAGACCAAAATAAATGGAGGCTAAAGAAGCTTAAAAGTTGTAAACCATTTCTACATGAAGCCCACAAGCTCCTGGAAGAGATTAGGGATGCTGAACCAAACCTATGGGCAGTTATGAAGTGGGCCAACTGGTGGGAAAGGTCAAACCTTATTCTACAGCATTTTATACCAACACCAAATGAGTCCCACATTGTACCCAACCTTCACAGACAAGGTTGGGTCAAGCTGAACAGACTGTGATCTTGATACAGATGCTTCAATATAACTGTGTACAAGATGAACAGCTTGAACAGCCCCATGGGTGAATGAGGTGTCCAACAAATAGCACCAATCTTAAAAAGGCTTTCACCCAACAAGGACACTCCTCCAGAGAGGTAGATCACACGTTTGAAAGAGCCACCTGGATACCACATGAAGAACTGCTGCAGTACAGAAGAAAAACCCCCACAAATCGCACACCGCTGGTTATGACGTATCACCCTTCCCTTGAACCTGTAAGGAAAATCCTCAAAAAATTGCAACCCATATTAGACAGAGACCCTATTCTTAAAAAGATCTTCCCAGAGCCACCCACCCTAGCCTTTAAACAAGCACTGAACCTCACCAACCTCATCACCAGAAGCAAACTTCCTCAAGCCCAGAACACACCAAAAGGATCCAGACTGTGCCATGACAAGAAATACAAAACCTGCCAGCACTTCTCCACCATCCCCACAATTACTACACCCCACAACAGAGCCATCAGCATCCCAGGATCTTACAGCTGCACCTCCAGAAATGTAATATACCTCATCCAATGCACCAAATGCCCTGATGGAAAATATGTAGGAGAGACCAAACAACAACTGCGCACCAGAATGAATGCACACCGGAAATCCATCAAAGACAGAAATACCCAATTACCGGTGGGGGCACATTTCTCACAGGAGGGCCACTCTCTCTCCAATCTCTCAGTCCTGATCCTCAAGGGAAACTTACGCTACACTTCCCAGAGACGAGCCTATGAGCTCCATTTCATCAACCTCCTGGATACTAGAGATCATGGACTAAACATAGACATTGGATTTTTGATACATTATAATCTGCCTGGCAACTGACTCCCCAGCCCAGCCCAGCCCCTGGCTTCTTTACTTTTCATTCCATCCAGGAAGAGCACACAGCAACTGCTGCAGCTTCCTTAGCCTGACGAAGGGTTTTTGAACCCGAAAGCTTGCTTAATAACTTTTCTCCAACTATTTGGGTTGGTCTAATAAAAGATATCAAATTCACCCAAGGAACCTTGTCTGCCTATGTCCTTAGACCAACACAGCTACAACCTAAACCCCTGCAACAAATAGCACAGCACTTGATCAAAAGGTGCAATCTTTACAAATGCCCAGACAGGAAAGATGGAATCTGCACATTGAGTGATAATACCAGACAGTGGCTCATAGATTTGGAAGTTGATATCTGATGCCTTACAAAAGAAGAAAAAGGGAGTAATGGTGGAATTGACCAGGAGCAGTGTGCCACCATTATGGGGCAGGGACATCTGGTTCTGTGTCAGTCTTTAGGATACGGGTAGGCATTCCATGGCAGAAAAAGTTATATGAAAGGGTTCTGTGACTTTAGGAAGTGTGAAAACCACTGACACAGGGCACAGAGGTAGAAACACCAACTTCTGGGTCATTGAGGGTGATGGGATATCTCTTGTCTCAGGAATTAACCTTGATGGTTTGCACACTAGGCTGTCCTTATTCTTGTTCCATTGAAGGGATAAATGTATCATCATACATTTCACTGTGTTTTAAGTCATTACTTATAACTTATTTGTTAACTTGAGCAAAAGATTATAATTCCATGGCTCTACCGTATGCTGAGCCGTAAGGGCTGGGGAACTATATACTTATTGTTGTGCCTTTTAATTTTGACTAACAAATAAAGGTATGTGAACATTTATTCCATAGGAAATCTTTCACCTCCTAATGACTTCTTCCACAAATATGTCATCCCTCAACACCTTTTTGTCAACAAAATCTCTGTCAATACAGTTTGAACTTTGAACTTGATATGATCAACATTCTCAAGGAAACCTGTTAAACCAGAAAGGCCATGGACAAAGTTGCTTTTATTGAGCTAGGATTCCCCCTCCCATCCCCATATTCAACAATTTTTTTAATGGTATTGGTGCTTTTTGCTTTGCACAGTTGGCCAAATACAACCACCCGATATGATGCACCGGTCTAGACTTTTATGAGTGTTGAGTGATTTTGGTGCCTCTGGTTTTGCATGCCCAACCAGGATACATTAAAAGGGCCTGATTTTCAAAAAGGACCAACCAGTCACCCTCTTCACAATCAAGTTCATGCTATGAAGGTCAAATTTTGAAGTCCCTTTGGGAGACTGTGTTTGAGGAGCTAGGTTCACAATCTGTGGATTACAGCTCCTGAAGAGTGTCCAGAACTCTTTGCTAAATAAATGTACTATACTGGTGGTGTCCAACCTCTTGGCCCCACAAACCAGATGAGTGGTGCATGATGGGTCTGTGGGCCAGATCCAGTTTTTGGGCACAATTTAGAGTGCATGGGGTTGGGGCCCGATCCAGAATGTGCTGGATCAGTTGCACGTTGCATAACAAAACCATGGCCATGGACCCATATTGAATTGGGCCTGCCACCCCAGCCTCAGCCCCATGCATGCCAGATCAGGCCCCACTGCCCCAGCCCCAGCTCTCCACACAGTAGCAGGAGCCTACATGCAGGGCCACATCATCTGTGGGGCATGGAAATTGGCAGTGGGGGAGTGGTGGCATCACTAATCCCCCACCACCAAATTTCCCCTGTGGAGGCCTGCAGGCCAGATGACATGACTCCATAGGCCAAATCTGACCCCTAGGCAGAGTTAAGCACCCCTCTGCTATACTCTCAGCAGGCAGATGGGCTGTCGGGAGAGTATATCCACACCATTTGAGAGGACTTACCAAAACTGAACAAAGCAGGCTATAGTTCTCTGCAACATGTGGAGCTCAGTGCTGATAGAGGTTGTTGGCACTAAGGGCTGATTAAGTGATTTACTAACATAGATGGCTTCTTGGCACAGGATTTTGCAACCCGAGTGGAGGCCAATAGGAGGATTGTTTTGTCCTATACTATAGCCTCAGGATAAGCATCGAGGATTTCACTGTTTCCACCAGCAGCACTTGTGTTTCATCCCCTTTATCCTGCATAGGAAGTTAGAAAATGAAAGAGCTCTGTGCGTGGGCAATGGCCAGTGAGTCAACAGCTGAGGCAAATGCACAATGGTAATGTTTCACCAAATCTCAATCTTCTCCTCCTGTGGGAGGAATGCTGTTGTCCTTTAGTCTGATCACAGACTGACTTGGTTCTCTTGAGAAGGAAAATCCCAAATGATATGCCTTGAGCCAGATGGGGCTGCTGAACCTCTCTTATTGGCAAAGAAATTAAAAAATGTATTGTCCACAAACATTTTTAAGATTAATAATAGGTTAATAAGTAGACAATACTCCTGCTGGATTAATTTAAAAGAAAGCATTCAAACAAAACATAAATGTTGGTATAATAAAACATTGAGCTATCCATGTCTGAAGCTTCTATCTTCAAATGCACCTGCACAGCCTGAGACTTACCTTGGCTTCTTTTAGGGAGTAGTTCATCCTCAAGGACTTTCCTGACTCAACTCTTTCTGAAAATTGGCTTCTTGCCCCTCCCTCCCTTTCCCTTCCAGGTCACAACCCTATCTACCTCTCTGGGTTTCTTTCACCTGCTCCATATATTTTTTTGTCCCACCACAAAAGAACTCCAATAAGTTAGCTCAGTGAGGAACTCCACTCTCCATCCAAAATGTCCCCATTTCCTATATCCAAGATAGCTTGTTACAGGGGAGACAAAGCAAAGCCATCTGCTGTGCTTTTTAGCTAGTAGAGGAATTCAAATGAAACATTATTACTCACAGGAATGAAACGTGCAGCTTCTGCCCTATCACTGCCATGTTGTCCACAGGTGTCCAGAAGGATGTGTCCAGAACTCGGGCTTGAGCAATATCCAAAGGCACAAGGAGGGGTTTTCCATTTATCGTGTCCACATATTTTCAAAGGTTTTTTCAACACAAGAATCAATTGCTGGAAGTTAAAGCCAAATATCTCTAATTTTAGAATGTAACTCAGCCATTTTTAACACTAGGAATAGAAGACTAAGGAAAATGGATTTTCCATCTCTTTACATCTCACACTTAAGACTGGATGCCTTCCTTTAGAAGATGCTTTAGTCAAACATGAGTTATTAAGCTCACCAACTAAACTTGGAAGAGACTTATGACTTATTACACATAGAGGTCACTTGCCATCTACAGGATCCAACCATGGAGGTGAAACTAAATGATCTAATGGTCTCTTCAGGACTTAACTCTATAAATCAATGGATTTTTTAACAAATATATTCCCTACTGCCATATGTGTCACATTTACATGTGATTATTATCACCTTATTCCCGCTGTGCATCAAAAATTCAGGCTATGTATAATGATATTTTCAAGAGAATTTTTTATTGAAAATTCAGATTTTCAAAAGTATAGATCATGGATCAAAAAAGAGCCATTATTATTTTGGCCCCTTCTCCCCCAAATGCTGACAGTTCAAACATATCCAGCCACTTCTCCTCACTCCTTAAGTAAATCTATTGAATCTGGCTTTGGGTTATTCTGTGGAAAAAGCAACACTGAAAAGGAAGCTAATAACATGGTATTTTTGTGTGATTGTACAAATATTCTACTTTATACTATTTTCTAATACTGATGAAACATGCAAGATCAGGACGTGGCTGTGTATTTGATTGTAAACTTGCAGTTTCTGCTCTAAAGAATCTAAATCAGTGTCACTGATTTTCTAACTGGCTCAGGAGCTACGAAAGCAGCCACCATTAACCAAAGAGCTACAATATCTACACTCCCATGGGAATCATGGCAAAAATACTAGAGTGCAAAAAACACCGACAGAATATAGTTCTTGCACCATGACTGATAGACAGATAGTGCATGTGCTGCATTGTTCATAATTGCAGAAAAGCCATAGACAATGCATGCAATAAAAAACAGAAAATCAAACCAACAAACAAATGTTGGCAACATTTTTTTACAAAGAGTCAAGACTAAAGTCAGCTTAAGTTTCTAGACCTCAAGCCTCGTACCCCATCAACACAACCATATTGCCAAATTGCTGTGCTCTTCACTCCCAAGACCTCTCAGTGTTACCACACATCACCATGAGAGTTTGCTTTGTGCCAGCCAGCTGACTGGAACTGGGAGAAAAATAAAGTCACTAAAAATTTACTTTGAAATGGAGGTAGCAAAGAAGATAAACAAAATGAGAGAAATAGTAGTCTTGGTCAGGAAATGATTTCCACATCCCCTCCCTTACCAACCCCTCCCCCCCCAAAAAATTCTCTGATTTTCATTTTTCTTTTTCTTTTTCCTTTTTTTGGGGGGTGAGGGGAGTGAGGATTTTGGATTAAAGTTTTCTTCAAAATACCATGTATTTTCAATGAAAATTGAGAAACAAGATTTTTAAAAATATTTGTCTGCAAAAACCTATAGTTTTTCAGTTTAAAATTTGAAATAAACCTCTTCAGTTTTGCTTGTCCAAATGGAGGAAATAAGCTTTCAACTTTTCAGTCATAACCCTAAATTTTTTCAATGAACATCTGAAAATATCTATTTCTCAAAAAAAAAAAATTAATAAATGTTGATGGAATTTTTTTTACAGCTTTATAAATAATCTATTTTTTTCAAATGTGTCTTAAGACCAGGTCATGGCATATTGGCTGCTTTATCAGAAATCAACCAAAGAGTCTTCTAAACTTCCAAGAAAAAAATGGTAAACCCTTTGTTTTTAGATGTTTGCACTATTCTATACTTCTTGGGTTTACTCAGCAGTCTGAGCATTGAAATGTCAAATTAATTCATTGTATTTTGACTGTTGGAACTAAGCAATAAGGTCAATATATTGTCTTTATCAAGACAACTTACATAGCCTTAATAAGAACATTAGCCTCTTTCATTTCTCTTCATTTTTCCTGTACTAGTATCTACAGCTCCCTCTTGTGTCATAAAATATATTTACTTATTTATTAAGCTCAATTGAACTAGAATTATACACCACTCCAAGGCCTTCTCTACTCCAAGAACTTGACACGAGTAACTTTTGTTAATTCCTCTTAAATGCCATAGTCCATGCACAATCTGTTTTTAAGGCAAATGACCAGGTTCTTAGGTTACAGAAAATAAATAATCCTTGTTGGAACAGGAGTAACTCCACATCACCTTATGTTTGTTCGCTTTCAGTTTCATGTGGCTACATTCCAAAGTATGTCACTTCTGGAAGTCCTCCAACTACTATCCCAAACTGTATTGCTTCACACCAGATCTGACTTGTCTATATCTGAGTGCCCTACACAACTCCATGGTCATCTTAAGCAGATGTTTCCTCTTCACTTAAATGCTGGGGGCAGCAAGAGTCCCCGCTTTCAATATCAGATACACAGACCCAGAATCACCAACATGTGTGCTTGAGAGAGTTTATTGGTGCTTACACAGTGCATTTCAAAGAAGCTCTATTATATTCACTTCTGGGTGAAGCACTTGTGGAGTTGGTATGTTATGCTCACTGGGGCTCTCCCTAGCATGGTCTTTTAATGTTATAGACATATCCACTGGATTTCTCATTGCAGTGATCTTTCAGGGGTAATCAAAGGACAAAAATGAAAAAGAAGAAATGGTGAGTAAAGTTCTTGGTTCCCTCACCTTTCATGCCATACGTGTGCATTCCTATCATATAATATGGAATTGCTCAGATAGTCTGATTAATTGCACCTGCAAAAAACTTAAGAAAATGAGGCAGATCTTCATCAGGCATAAATCACAGGAACACTGCTGAAATGAGTGGAGATGCCTTGATTCACATCTAATAAGGATCTGGGCCAGCAGACATCAAGAGACTCCCTAGGAAATTTTTCACTGTGGATTCAGTAGATTTACTCAAGGTCTGAGTAGAACTGTCTGGATATAGTTGAACTTTTAGTATTTGGTGAAGGAGAAGCCAAGTGCAGAACACTTCAGACAAAGCGTTTTCTAAATCCCCTGGTCAGTCAGGAATTCTCCAAAATGGATTTTGCATCAGTTGAATGTTCTACCTGATGGCTTTTTATTTGTCTTGAAACATGTTCAAGTTACAATGAAATATAGACTGTGCAACCCAATAAAGGGGCACTAAGGGAACAGGGAAGGTATTGATTTCTCCATAAGATCTTTTATAAATCAGGAGCTTAATATTACATTAACTCAGAGCATAACTGTGACTTACCAGAGGATTGAAAAGGAGTGCAAGCACCAGACCAGCCAGGTATGACTTCCCTAAGGGTCAAACTCAAGGCCTTCAGACTATGAGGCTGACACACTCTCAGCTACCTTACAAGAAGGCTTGCTGTGACAATACCAGGCACCTGCTTACACGCACATCACTGCTCACAGTGTAGAAGGATATCCAGTAGCTTTCCTGGAGCTGCTTCAGCTGTTCCCAGAGAATATTTAGTGACATGAGCTCGTCACTCTCAAAACACTCCCACCCTCCTTGTTCAGTGTGTATATGAGACTGTGGCCAGGATGTGTGATGGGTTATGGATGAGGTGTATTCAGTTTGCTAATTGCACCCATCTCCATCTCTGTCCTCAGCCTCTTGAAGGCTCAGGTCAAGCATAGTGGCTTCTTAACCTGGCAGGAGAAATACCACGTATCTGTGTTCATGAAGGCAGTTCTTCTGAACCGTGCAGCAGGAAAGCTGCTCTTCTGACGTGGTTCAGTACCCACCGAGGTGTAATGGCTTTAAACCCCGTTTATGGAAATAAGAGTCTCCTCCCTTGCTTGCTCCAAGGGCCTTATGGCTAAGGGCAAGCAAAACTCAGGGGCATCCAAACCCCAAGCCTCTGGGCTTGGGCCTGCAAGTAGGATGCCCACCAAAGGTTTTGGAAACATCTGAAGCCCCAGATGTGAGTGAAGGATGCTTGCTGGTAGTAGGGCCACTTATGGTGGACTCTTGGATTTGGAATAGTTTTGGCTAATTTGGCCTCGGATACAAATTTTTAAAAAAATCTCTCTCTTGCATCAAATCCCTCTGGTACAACAGAAGTGATGCACTGTCTGTTCAAAACGTGGATCCACATGGGAGCTTATGGCTAGATCTGAGTTCAAATAAGACCAAAATAATGGACTATATCTCCCATTGTCCTTTATTTGTCTGTAAAATGGTGTACCCAGTGTAAAAGGGGGTACAGACATAAGGTCATTGGTGAACAGAAGTAGGTAGGAACCTTCTGTCATCTCAAAGATCTGCCAAAAGATGTCCCAGTGCAGGAGACATGGAGTAATAGAAAGTAAAGAGAAAACCAGGGACAAAAGGCAGTGTGGCCATTTGCACCATGGCAATTCCCCACCATCATAAGCCACCTTAGAGTTTCCAGTTTGAAGGCCTAATCCTCTGTACTCAGGGATGACTCCACTTTAGCCAATTGAAGTCCATTTGCAGTGTCCAGGGGTTCTGTTAGATCCTGATTTAATACTTGATATCCAGGAAAGTGGCTGTGGCCAAGAATACTTGTCCCATCTGCACATAGCATGAAAAAAATGGGTTCCTTATGGATTCAAAGCCTCACTGCAAATATCTGGCTCTCTGTCACTTTGAAATGAGACTTTCACAATACACTACTCAAGAGAGTACCCACTGTGGCTTTCTAATCCCAAATTGGTGCAGAATGCAGTTGCCCACTTGTTAAGTAAAGCATGATACAGGGTATGTCTACAGGAGACTCTTAACTGCGCATTTGCATAATTTACTGCAAAGTGAGCATGTGCGTCTACCTGTACATAAGCTTACTATGCAGCAAACCTCCCTAAACCCAGTTAAATTTGCTACCTGCAAGTGTAAGTAGCAAATTTACGTGAGATTAGTAATGGTGCAGTAGTGCTCATGTAGAAACCTGACTGGGAGCAAAATCTGCTCCCAGTCAGCTGTCAATCAGGGGGCAGGAGATAGCTCCCTCCCCCTGGGAGCTGCCTGCTGCCGGGGTGGAGTCCAGGCAGGGACTATATGCCCCCACCCCACAGCAGGGAGCTCCAAGCACCATGCTGAGATCGCACTCGGGGAGCAGGGATTGGAAGATCATTGTCTCCCAGGGCCGGCCCCATGGTCATGGAGCTGGCACTGGGAGCTCCCTGCTGCCAGGGGCAGGGAACCCTGTTCCCCTCCCGCACCCCACCCCCAGGTTCGCAAGTGTGGAGCTGGGGGGGCTGGGGAGCGGGAAATAGACTGGGGAGCTTTTTTCCTTATTCAGCTCTGTACTCACAGAGTTGGGCAGCAAATAAGCCACTCAGTCTGTTCTCCCTACAGCTCCAGGCTCGTGAAGCTGAGTGGGGAACACGCTGCCCAGACTCAATCCAGCATCCAGGGTGGAGGCTGGTCCCAGCCCTGTGCCCTGATCAAGTGATCAAAGCACAGGGCTTCAAAAGAGCTTCAGGGGTGGGATAGGTCCCAGCCCCCTGCCCCAATCCACCAGTGGATCGGGGTAGAGGCCTGGGACCTGCCTCTCCTCTGAAACTCTTTCCAAGTCTACTGCCCCTGATCAGGGAGCCAGGGTCAGGAGCTCCCTACCGTCAGGGGAGAAGGACATTGTCCCTGACCCAGCAGCAGGAACTCCCCCAGGGCCAGGAGACAAGCTAGCACCCATGGGGAACCTAGCGCTCCCCCCAGAGAGCAGCAGAGTGCAGCTTGGTGCAGCTTGGTGCAGAGAGCAGCAAATCTGCTCCCTAATTTCCACATTCTGCCCAAAATTGCTTACTCCAGAGTAGTTTACAAGAGAGTAAATTTAGGCCGGATCAAATACATGTGTAGACCCACCTACTGTGAGCAAACAATCCGCATTGTTTGTCTGTTGGTTTTTGGGTGGAACATCTTCTTGGTGAAAAAGTGGGTTAAAGTAGTTCAGCAGCATCACTTGGAAAACTCAGTTTAATATTTATATTCCAACAAGTAAATAATGTGTTGACTTTTAAAAATGTTAGTCCTCTGGTGAAATCCTGACCCCTAGCTCTGTGCCCACTGGAGACAATAAGAGTTCTACTCCTAATCTGACTGGGTGCATCCACACGTGTAATTAATGCAACATAAACTCTGGAGCAGTTTGCACTGGAGTAAACTGCTCCCAAGCACAGTATCTACACATGTGCCCAGGACAGCAGCAATTTGAGCCGGGGCAAAGAAGACCTCCAGCTGGCTGGGTTGACCAGGCACAATTTACGCCTCCAGTCAGTATTTACACAAGCATTTCAGCACAGTAAATTACTCCATCAGAAAATAGTACTGTCCCCAACAGTACTATCTTATGGCAGAGTTAATTAGTTTACTGCACCCTAATATCAGTGCACGTGTAGACAGTAAGGCTTTACTGTGGAGCTAATTAGTGAATAGACACATGCAATTAATGCGCAGCAATAAACTCTGGTGCATATCACACCAGAGTTTATTTCTCCCAGATGCCACAACTGAATATGCTCCCAAGACCGCAGCACATTGAGCCAGGTTGAAGCCGCCCCAGCTGGCAGGGTGCCAGGGGTCAGCCTGCCATCCCGGGGCTGCTCTGACTCAGCTCAGTGTGCTGTGGAGGGGCTGGCTGGGGCACAATGGTGCTCCAGTATGGGGCTAGCCAGCAGGCAGTCCCAGCACTGAAGCACCCTCATGCCCCAGCCAGCCCCATCAGTGTCTACACCGGTGTTGCTGCAGAGTTAAAAACTCCACAGCAGAATAGTATTTGTGTTTACAAGTACTAACTTGTGGCAAAGTTAACTAGTTTACTCTGTCCTAATAGCACTGTACATATAGACACTGAAACATTTACTGTGGAGCTAATTAGGCAACTCCACAGTAAACATCTTGTGTATCGCTTCTCCTCCTCTTGATCATGTCTACTGGCAGCAAAATTTGGTCAGAGCTGAGTACATCTGAAAATGCCATCCCTAGTACACACCATACTTGCAAGCCATCCTAGAAAGAAAGTTATCCCCTCAAGGATACCAGCAGACTAGTTATATCCCCACATGAAGACTCTAAGCCTGCAGGTAGATCTGAGTAAATGCTCCCTAACACTATCCCAGAGACTTTAAATCACAGGGATCTGCCTGGTCACAGGGATCTGCCCATTCAGATCCAATCACAGGATTGGGACCCAGATCCGTAAGCAAAGTTCCACATCAATACTAAGCCAAAGCTATTTCACAAAGAAAACCCAAGCTCCTCAGAAGGCATGTTGCCGCATGTTTGGTAGAAACAAGAGGCTGTTTGTTTTGGTTAACGCAAAAATGCTGATGGGAGCAGAATGTGAATACACCATGTGTCAAGCTTAATGCCAAATGTTTTAAGGCCAGCATAGTGTTGGGCTGGGGAAAGCTTGCTAATCAGAATCATTAAAGCTTCATAGGGGCTAGAATGCTTTAAGAAACATTATTTCTAACAGTTGTCCAGCTTAAAAATGCCCCACAAAGATATTAACAGGTAACTTTGATTTTAAAATCCAGTTAGGTCACTTTTCAAAAGGACCTAAGGGCCTTTAAGTTTCATTTTAAGGAGTAACTTTGGCATTTAGGCCTTGATTTCCTAAGTGATTTATGTGCCTAATCCCTATTGCAATCTACCAGACCTAAAAGATTAAATACCTTTGAGGATCTGGACCTAAATTTCATTTCAAGTAAACAGGATGTAAGTCACTAAGGGGGCATCTATGGCGATATTACTGCGCTGTGATTTAGTACTTCCTTTTGGAAGTGCTAAATCATGGCATAGTAACAACCCATACTGCACCATACTCATGGAGCATGGTTATTTTTAGCAACTGCTTTGTCATAGTGGTGTGCTATACCAGGGGAGCGCGTCACTATGGCAAAGTAGCTGCTGGTCACGCGTAGATACCCATGGACGCTACATCACCATAGTGCGTTGCTACGGCAATGTAGTGCCACATATAGGCACACCCTAAATGTATGAAACTCCCTTGAAAGAAAATTGAGGCTTTTGCAAATGTAAAGTTTAGTTACATAACTATCAGTAGTTCCCCACTGGATTTTGTGACCCAATCCTGTTTAAAATTTTAAAATTTCAGCCAGGAACTTTTGAGTGACTGACACTGGAGTATTATGAATAGAGTAGATTTAACCCTATCTAATCCTGTCATCCATTTAGTTACAGATCTTTTCTGTACCAACCAAAGGAAAAAGTAAGCTCTGGTATGAGAGGATACAGCTTCTCCAACTCAGGGGAGTAGCTGTAAGTCAAATTTGACCTTCAGTGGGTGCATCTGCACAAAACACTACTGCACAATCCCGCATTTATTTAGTAGTTGTATTAGCAAGTACCAAATAAATCCACACTAACCAGAGATTTTGTGCAGTAGCAATGGCAAATGTCTTTTAAGTGACATTACTGCTCAGTAGCCTAATAATACTGTGCAGTAGCATATTAGTACTGTCTGTGCTGTGACACGCTACTGCGCTGTATTATTTGGCTACTACTCAATAAGTGTCTGGTGTAGACACTCCTAGTTTCTAGGTAATTTTCCTGGGGGTGAAGAAAGCAAAAGGTTGATGGGATATTGGAATCTTATGAAACTGGTCATCTGATACCTATCTCCACTGAATCATGGTTGACAAAGGATAAGTGTTACTGGGTGTGTTATTTATGGCACATTTTTCAGCACTCCCATCACTATCTAAAAGCTCAAGAATTCACAGAGGTGTTTATCAAGTTACAGGAAACCAGGAGTGCTGAACAAGTCAGACAAGTCATGCCCTGTAATAGTCATGTCCTTTAAAATATATATATATATATCCAAAATGTTCATCTTTAGATTGACTATTATGCAGTAAACATGATGTGACACTTACTGATAGATTCCAAAATGGTAAATACCAAGTTTGATCATTGAATTTCATCTGGTGTAAATGTAGAGCCAACTTACCAATCTCATGGTCCCACATGCTTGGACAAACCAGCCATGTGCTCAGCTGACTGACTGTAAGAGCAGTTGGCCCCATGGACAAGAAGGGAAGAGAATACAAGTACCATATTCATTACTGTGTTATGGGGAGTCATTCCTGGAAAAAGGAGCACATGATATCCTGTCTGTCTGTTCTATTTAGAAGGTAAGAAAACTCTTCAGGGCAGGGACTGTCTCTTACTGGCTGTGTCTACACACACTTTAATGCAGAGTAGATTAATTAGCTGTGGAACAAAGCATCACCATCTACATGTGCAATAGTATTAGACCTCAGTAAACTAATCACCATAGTGATTAGTGATTAGTGAACACTGCAGTCAGATAGTACTGTCAGGGACAGTACTACCTTACACTAGGGTAATTAACTGCGATTAAAAGCATGTGTAGATGCTGACTGCATGTGCAATTGTGCCCAGTCAACCCAGCCAGATTCCTGCCTGTCACCTATCCACATGGCTCAATACTTTCAGCACTCTCATGCCCCAGCCAGCCTCTCCACAGCCCAATGCCGCCACCCAGAGTCCGGCATGTCCTAGCTCAATGTCGTCACTCAGAGCCCCTGTGTTTCTTGCCAGCCCAGGCCTGCTCTGCCCCAGCTCAAATAGCTGCTGTCCCAGGCACACGTGTAGACACTGCACTCAGAAGTAGTTTACTCTGGCTCAAACTGATCCAGAGGTTATTGCTTTGCATTAATTGCACGTGTAGACACACCCACTGAGTGCATCTACACATGTAATTATGGTGCCTGAATGTACTGCAGGGCTTATTGTTCCAGAGTTAATTGCTCCCAGGCAAGCCATTTGAACATGTGCCTGGGAGCAATTAACTCAGGAGCAATGAGCTCCACAGTTTATTTAGGACCAGCACATGGAGCCTGGGTGGAACAGCCCTGGCTGGCAGGGAGCCCTGGCCAGACTGGGGCTGCTCCCCCTGGCTCAATGTGCTGTGGAGGGTTTGGCTGGGACATGGTGGAGCTTCAGTGTAGGGATAGCCAG
The DNA here is from genome assembly GCF_030867095.1 of Alligator mississippiensis. Lineage (NCBI taxonomy): Eukaryota > Metazoa > Chordata > Crocodylia > Alligatoridae > Alligator > Alligator mississippiensis. The sequence continues at coordinate 228,222,540 of NC_081824.1, forward strand.
CAGACACCCCCGCACTAAAGCACCCTCATGTCCCAACCAGCCAGGCAGAGTCTACACATGCACTGCTACCAGGTTTTTTACTCCACAGCAGGAGGGTACTTGAATTTACTAGTATTATCCTGCCGTGGAGTAAATTAGTTTACTTCAGCCTAATAGAAGAGCATGTGTAGATGCCAAGGTGTTTACTGCACAGCTAATTAGTCAACTGCACAGTAAATGTTTCATGTAGACATGCCCACTGTGTGTTTGTTCCACACCTAGCACAATGGGTTCCTGCGCTCAGTTTGGGACTCTTGGTGTTACAATAGTAGTAGTGCTGGTGGTGATATGGGGATGGTGGTGGTAATACACACTCTGGTTCATATCCCAGAATTTATGCTAAGCACATATAAGACACCTCACATACTGTAGGCACTAATGGGATTTTCAAAAGCAGCAAGCATTGACTTTTCCTTCTGAGTCTGGACTTGACTTCTGCAAGGAGGGCCTAGTAGGCCAGTGCTGTGGGTTACTGTAAATCTCCTCCTAACCATATATTTTGTGGGCAAGGTCTAGTAGACTCATTCCACCCCTGTGCTGTGGATACATGTACTTAATCATGGATTTTCTTCTGCAGTCTTACAAAGAAAGCTCCAGAGAAAGCACCTTACCCCACGAGCTTTGCCAAGCTGTCAGTCAGAGCCTAGCCATCGCCTTTAGAGAAATCAAAACACAAGCTAGGTTTCTTCTGAACATGTCCAATCTCTCCCATTCAAGTTCTCCAAATGCATCTCATCTGCTGCACTCAGATATGCTTATGCATGGAATGTAGACAAGAGCCCAGTCACACACAGAAATATTAAATGCCAAGAAAAATACATCAGAATATCAAGGGTGTGGATATTAAGCTGACAAAAGCAGGTGAATTTTCCATTCTGGAGATCTCAATCTCTCCTTGAGTTACATGAATAACAGTACAATACATGTCGAGGAGACTGCCATTTTAACATTCCCTGAAATAACTAGACATAATGAGGTAGATTGTACCTTTGCAGCAGGCATGAAGGTAGGCAAATAAAAATAGGGAGATTGCAGGAATGCAGCAAGGCATTTAAAAATGTTTAATCCAAGGGTCAGGAGAAGGCAAGAGTCTTCCCCATGGGACATTTTGAAATAGTAGCCCCACTTTGAAAGTTTTCAGATTAAGAGTTTAGAGAACAGATAGTGAGGAGGGCAACCTGCTATTTAAGATGCTAAAATTATCAGCCTACTCTATTCTACTAGAACACTCAGCAAACATAACCTAAAGCATTGGACCATGACCTGCAGGACTTTATGGAAGGAATGTCTTTTCCATCTGTGTGGTACACACAGACTTTGTAGGGTCGACATGGAGAGGTGGACAGAAAGCGGAGATGGAGGAGGAGGGCTAGGCAGATTATTGGCCCCAGCCCATTATTCTTTGACCAGTGGAGCTGAAACTGTTTGCAGTTTGGATGGGAGGATGCAATCTGCTCCTGGGACAGGCCAAGAGCTACCCACCAATATAAGGTGGAAGCAGAGGAGAAATTGTGGGACCCCTGAGCCCCAGTGTGTCCCCTGGCTTGTACTGGGATGGTGGTATTTGCATTCCATGTCTTGTATAGGGCTGGGTCTAACTGGATGATCTAATACAGAATTGTTTAGACTTTATTGTTTTTCACTGTATGCTCAGTATGAACACTAAACTCCCAGGCCTGCCTCCCCCTTTCCCCTCGCTACAAAGTAAAAAGCACAATGCATACAAACATTTGAATTAGCACTATGCTTTGCCAACAAATTTAAGAAATACAAAATTGAAATTTCGTGGGTCTGACTCTCCTTTTCACTCAAGCCTGTTTTTACATCACTGTGCAGTATAACAGGGCTTAAAAGGGGGCAATAGTTATATCCCCTGTAAGGCCCCTTTTTAGTGTCAGAGGCCACATCTACACAAGATGCTTTACTGTGCAGTAGAGCTAATTACTGCACAGTAAGCATCCGCATCTACACAGCCTCCAGTAGCACATGGCATTCATGACCACTGCCATTCTGCATGCCTGGCAGTTGACCAACTTGCAACACCCAACTCCCCCACCCGCTCTGGACACCTACTGGACAACTGATACATGGCCTTCTGGGGCTCCCACCACCATACAGCTGCTCCTGACAGCCCTGGTGACCACAGGCTCCAAGATACCTCTGCCAGGACCATCATCACCTTCCTGTCCCACCAGCCCCATTGCCTCTGGGCCCACTGCACCAGCCAGCACTGGTGGCAGCATGTCATGCTGCAGGAATGGGATGATGACCAGTGGATCAGCATGTTCTGGATGACCTGGGCCACCTTTGAAGACCTGCTGCATCAGCTCCAGCCCTCCCTGGCCACAGACAGTTCCTCCCTGGGTCTGGGGGCAGCAGCGAATGCCAGGGGCTCCTGTGGGCAGGAGGTGATGGAGGCCCTCCTCCAAGGCCCAGGCAGGGGCCACGCCCTGTCTGGCCAGTTGCTGCTGGAGCAGCTCCATGCAGCACTGCTGCAGGGCCTCCAGCCGGGCCTAGTGCACCCACTGCCCCTGGTCCCGTGCCTCCTCCTGGGTGGTCTCCTGGGTGATGTTTTCATCCCACCAAGCCAGCTGCCATGCTTCCTATGCCAGTGCTGTGCCTGCTCCTGTACCACCCAGTTCTCAACTGCCACCACAAGACACTGGAGGAGGAGGGTCCAGGTCCTGGTGCACCACTGACACAGCCAACACTTCTGGGCAGCTCCAGTGGCAGGTGGCAGGAACCCTGCTGTGGCACTCCTGCAGGGCCCTGCATCCTCTCTCCCATGTCCAGATGTTGGCCATGCAGAAGCAAGAGACAGAAGCCTTTTGTGCAAGTTTGCAACATTGCAAAGATAAATTGCTCTGCACCAGAGGTCCTGCCCTGCTCGGCCTCAGATCAGAGGTTGGCTGTACACAGGTGAGCAGGGACCATGCTGCCACAGCCCCAGACCCCACTGACCCCCTCTCTCCCTGCATGCCAACTGTTCTGCTGTGCTGCTACCCAGCTCACAACTCCTTGGCTCAGGGTGCACAGGGCTCCTGGACAACTGGGGTGAAGGGCTGGCTTCACCCCTCCCCTCCCTGCAAGGGGCCTCTCTGGGGAGGCACCACAGGGCTAGCCCCAGCCCCACACCGCCACTGTGCCCCAAGCGTGCCTCTGCTGCATGTGCCCTAACTGGTGTACGATGAGCTGCTTGTGTAAGCAGACAGCTGCCCGAGCCACTATGTTCTGCTGCTTCTGATCCTGGTGGTGCCCCAGGCACACCTGCACTCCTAGTTTGAGACCCTGAGTGACAACAGTGGGGAGGGCAAGTGCAGGCTGCCCTGCAACCTTCACCACTACCTGGAGGGATACCTGTCACAGAGCTACAAGTCCCTGCCCTCTGCTGCTAAGGAGGACATCACTGCTGGCATCAATGTCTTCCTCAACGTATGAGAGGCCTGTACCTGCCATGCTGTAGAAACATGCTACACCTGCTGGTGGCACTTGCAGGGGTGCAGCCTGTCTCCTGAGCTGCTCAATAAAATTTTGAACTGTGTCCCACCTCTCTGCATGGTGTGTGGGCAGGGGGAGGAACCTGGGGCCAGGAGAGTGCAGGCACGCTGGGCTGGGCAAGGAGTGTGAGCAGAGCCCAGGGGCAGGGGAAGGGCTGGGGACTGGGACAGCCCTCCCCCAGTGCAGGACTTACCATGTGTCTGGGGCTGGCAAAGCTGGCAGCTTGCCATGAGGCTCCCTGTCAGTGACAGCATCCAGCTGTGCCTGGTGTCTACAGCTTGTGGTGAACAGCAGACCAGCGCCCAGCCAGGGGCACCCCATGAGGAAAAGAAGGTGCTGCTGGTGGCTGGCAGTGGTGTGGCCAGCCACTCCTCATGACAGGGTGTGGGGCTGGGCTGAGGGTAAGGTAGCTGCTGGGTGGGGCTCCCCAAGGATACAGGGCTCTCTAATGGATGAAGTAGCTGGGGAGGTGGGTGGGATGCAGTGCTGAAGGCCTGAGGTCCCCTCCTCTAGTGATGCATCACTGGAGGCTTCAGGGTAGGGTGCGGGCAAGGGCAGGCCACCCCTGCTAGTGGGACTCACAGGGGTGCAGCCTGTCTCCTGGGGTGCTAAAATGTGAGTCATCTCCCACATGAAAGGCATGATCTTCTGGGCATAACCAAACCAATGTTTGAAGTCAGTCACAGCTACCCACTGTGCCCACAAGACCTTGGCCTTCATGCACCATCCAGGAGTGGCCTCGTGAATGCATCCTAGCTGAAATGGCCTCATAAATGTGGGCATTCAAGTTACCACCCCACGCAAACTTCCTCTGGACATCAGCCCCATCCCAGAGCACCACAAGGTCACACTCCTCCTCCCAGGTCCAGTTGAGGCCCTGGGTACTTTGGATGGATGTGGGCACATGGGCAGGCTAGGGCTCAATGGGGATGATGTTCTGGACATGCTCCCCATGCCAGCTCTCTGGGTCCCTATGTGGCTGTCCCTGAGATGCCAGCCCTGATGGGCTGCCAGCTCCAACAGCACCCAGGACAGGGGCACAGCCAGGGACAGGGAGCCAAATGGCAGGGGCACTTCACCACAGTGCCTGCAAGGAGACAGAGCTGGGGGTGAGGAGAAGCAGGGAGAAGGTGCTGGACCTGCTGCCATAGACAGCAGGGCCAGCAGCCCTAAGGGCAAGGACTGGGCAAGGGACACAGCAGGCTGCAGCCCTTTACAACACTCACCTGTGGCCAAGGAACAGCTCTGACTAGGGGACAGGATGGGCAGAGGCTGCCTGTGTCCTGTCCAAGGGGGCACATGGGGCCTGGTGGGCTCCTGTACACAACAACAATCTTGTCCAGGCTACTGGTGTGTGTGCCTCAAGGCACAAAATGGCTGGAGGCTTTTATAGCCTGCAGCTAGGGGCTTCCAGAGGGCAGCCCAGCCCTGAAGAAAGAGAGACGGCCAGCCAGGAGCCCTGGAACTGGGCTCTGGCCAGCCCCCTACTGGCTGGGCAAGACCCAGCACTAAAGTCTTTGCATTAATGTTCATTAACGCATCTACATGTGCGTTAATGAGCTTTAACTAATCACGCCTAAATTTGATACTGATGGCTGCTCACCAGACAAAGAGACTGTGGGAAGGAATTTTGACTGCTGAGAACTCTAAAGAGGATACAAGCATTGTTTATGTTATCCTTATTTTGTGTTGTTGTAAAAAGGGAAAGAGAGAGCCCAGTTAATATAAATCGAGATCAATCCCAGAAGATTTGCCTTCGTACGCTTATTTATTTTATTTCTCCCATCAAAGGTGTGGCAGGTGAGTGAGCAGCAGAGGTTACTGAATTTAACTGGGTCCCTTTAACACCCCTACAACAGTAGACATGCCCAGCATAGTGATTACACTCATTTATGGGGACCTCTTCAGATTTACCCAGATGTAATAGATACCATCACATCACTTCTGAGTATGACCTGTTATTTAATATACATTGCCTGGTACACAAGCATTTTGTGAAAAGATCAAGAAAAATCAGCAGGATTTGCCTAGAAGGCCTGAAAATATAGTCATTGAACAAAGGCACAAAATTGGTGAAAGCCCTAACCCAAAACCTTCATTCCCCCATCTCTGTCCCAGAATAAACTATTTCTGATATCTCAAAACCCAGAACTCTTTGTAGGGTGTTGCTGCTTGACAATCAGTTGCTAACTAGAAACAAGTACAATTAGCTCTTATATATACATATTCCTTAGCCTGTGTTTTTTATTGTTTAGGAACACCTCAGTGGAAGGAATGCAATTGACTGTATTCCCCTGTAACAATGAAGTTCATTAGCTTATTAGGCCTTTTTCCTTTCTACTAGTCTGAAGTGTCTAACATATCACAAACACGGGATTTGGTCAAGGACACAGAATTGCAGCTGGTTGTTAGCCCAGCTCAGAGGAAGGAGGAAGCTTCTCCATGTATATACCATGTTAGAAGAAGCATTGATTCTTTAGTGAATTATCTGTCCACTGTCCTACACCTTAAGGCAGCTGTATTTGTTCTCCTGAAAGAACCAGAAAACTAACCTCATGATGCTGGAATACAAGCAGAAAAAACTTAACTAAGGCAGTTCTTTACACAATAGAAAGTATATGAAGATACCACACTGGCACAGTTAGGCCTCAGTTAACTATATTTATTAACTATACACAAACATGAAAGGCCTAATTACATACATACTGGTTCTCTGACTGATTTCTGGCTGCTTCTAAACCATGAAAGACAATGAAGTTTGACAAGGTTCTCAAACTTCTTAAACAGATACTACCCTATTCTTGTCCTCTACGCTCACAAGGCTTGATCTACTGAAGTCAGTTGAAAGGCTTTCATTAAGTTCAGTGAGCACATCATTTAAAAAAGATCAGGCATATTTACCCACCATTCAGGGAGGGTTTGATACAGAGGATATTAGCTAGATACAGATGAGAAGGGAAGGCAATGAGAGCCAACTAGAATGCACAGGAGGGTAGGCTGTGTGGGACAGAATGAGAAATGTCAGCATCTGAGCTGAGAAGTTGTGTGTGTAGTGAAGAGAAAAGCTAGGGTTTCAAGACGATAAATGGCAGTGAGACTCACTGTGATTTGAATAAGAATTTGTCTTCCTTATTACTAATCTTCTCTGATCAGCAGTGATTATTTAATAGTTTGCTTTCCAAACATACAGATGGATATAAGTAAAAGTATATAACAAAGGAGGGGTTCATGAAGAAGAATCAATTACTTTGGCTCTAGATGCTCCTAGTATAGCAATTTACCTGCTGTGAGGAATATGGCTGTCTGCTACCACAGTATCCAAGACCTTCCCTATTATGCAAGTCGCAACCAAAACTGACAAGAAAACTAGAGACTTCATAGAGACCTTTAATATGCAGAGAGCTACTAGATGCTCTCCCCTGCCTTGCAGCTGGTTATGATATAGCTGAACTGGCATACAGCTGGTTAACAGTGACAGTGCAGGATTGTAGTCAGTGGCAGTGCTTTATTTCTTTACTGGACCTGGTCAATTTTTTCCAAATTTGAAATTCCATCTAAATCTTATTTTTAAATAGGAGATATTGTCACATTTTTGTAAAATTGGGTCAAATTCTGTGGTGTTTTTCCCCTCAAACCTTTCATCAAATCAAATTTTCCATAAAGCCAAATCAACTTTTTTCCACACTTCAAAATTTCCATTAAATTTAAAAATGGGGGAGAGAAAGAAATACAAATGCGGGAATCATTATTTTCCCTTGTCTTTTACACCTGATTCCCACTGTTCCTTGTAGTGACTTATCAAAGGGCATGCATATGTAACAATTATGGAAATACACAATTAGGCCAATGAATGTTGAGATGAGAATTTACTGATAATATTTTTTGTGCCTAATCTTTGTTCACATCTCATTCCTAAACTGATACCCCAGCTGTGATGGAAAAGCCAGTTTCTTCTCATTCCCATCCAACCTGTGTCAATGTTCATGTCCTTTTGCCCATTTAAGAGCTTTTCAAGTGCAAAGGTTCTTGTGCATGATCCAGCATGGAGACTTTGATGGAAATATACAATACAGCACCAGAAAACTACCCAGAAACCAGAAATGCCACATTTGATGATTGGTGTAGCAATCTTATGGTAAATTAAAACTACATGTTGCCTCTGTGAAATTACACCGAGTGATGTTAAATGAAACCAGGGAGGTTACATATATCATCTGAATGCCTTAAAGCTTAAAGATATGTGATTGTGTCACTCATCGGTGGATCCAGAATTGTATAAAGAGGGTGCAGGAGCAGTGCTGGGCACTTCAGAGCTGGCTGTAGCCCTGCCCCTAGCTTCTGCCCAACAAGGGTAGGCAGACCACCCCACAGGAGCATCAGATGGGGACATTTTAAGTCCCTCAAGCAGGTAAGAATCTCCTCCTGCCTCCCTTCCCCTCCATGCTGCACAGCACATCCCCACTCTAACCCCCCCACCTGCTACCACTGTCCCCGTTGGCCCCAGCTGACCCAGGGATGGGGGTGGCAAGGGGGCTCCAGAGAAACTTTTGCCTTACTCCAGCCAGGCTGCATGTGAAACTAGACTCAGACAGAGACAGCAACAATGAGGGCAGTGGATGGGTTTTCTTCACCCACTCCTGCAGCAGTGGAGTGTAGGGGAGGGAAGGGTTAGGGTTAGGGTTCAGAGGGGAAGAGAGGAATTCTTACCCAATTATTAAAGTCCCAGCTGCTGTTTCGGCATCAGTGTTGACTGAAAGGGAGTGCATCCATGCCACTGAACCCCTTCTGGATCTGTCCTGTGTCACATAGCAGTTAGATACCAAATAGGAATTAATTCTTCCTTACGCAGAGCAGTAGCAGGGGGCAGACCAACTTGGTCTTAAGGCGTAAGCCCCTGAGGCCCAGTTTGAAAGGAGCTCAAAACCGATTAGCCAATGCCAAAACAAGATGTGTGACATATTCCCCTGCACAGTTAGGGATGCCTGAGCTTAAGCACACAAAAATACCATATTACACATACACAATAAACCAATTGCACCTGAACACCGTTGCAGATCCAGCGGGATGCACTGGTGCACTGCACCCCAATTTGATCCCGGCTCCACCAAAAGTTTAAAACCAACTGCCTGGCAGTGACAGCAGCATTTCGAATCAGGCAGTGCTGAGGGAGTCACTTGGCTTCATAGCTCATTTTCATCTACCTGATCCCTTCAAAACTCTTCATTCAACAGGTCTTAAGGACCCACTTTTCTTTTTAATGATCTTGATGTTCTTCCAGTCAAGCTAGTCCTCATACTGCAATTCTGCTGCCTGTTACCTGCTCCTGGGAATGAAGCTCCTATTTCATAGCCCTGCAGACCGTTTTAAACTCATTCCAATGAAGTTATGTGTTTTTGCTACAATCTTAAACTATTCTTAAGCTATTCTTAAACTGAATAATACAGCCTGAGGCCCCTGGCATATTAGTAAAGCTTCTAGTTTATTTTTAACTGGAGAAAAATGTGTGCTGTTTTATATGTATGTTGTTTATGCACCCCCATTTTGTTTCCCTTGCACATCAGAGTAAGAAAAACTCCCTTAGGGCTTGCTTTCAGTTACAGGGAGCAAGTACAGATATGGGTTCAGCTGGCTGATAAGGGTCTGTCTTCAACCAGCTCTGAAAAGCTGAGATATAAGTGCTTCCTCTAGAGTGTGTTTGTGTCACGTTGGTGCCACTGCTGTCTCACAAGATATGCTATGCAAATAGTCCCCTGGCTGCCAGAACTTTCAGCCTGGCAGAATTCAACCTTCAAGTATCTTTTATAGAGATGTCAAAAAAATGAAAGGGTCCTGTCCTTTGTTGGTGAAAACTAATGCCACTCTGGTGAAGCCGGTAGATTTGAACCAGTTTGCAATGACAGAGAATTTGGCCCCATGACATGATCCACATTTGCCGGTTTGGTGGTCAATCCAAAATCATACTAAACCTTCCAGACAGTCTCCAAAGGCTGTCCAATTTTACTGTCGGCCAGAAGATGGCAGCCTTCCCTTTCCTCTGCTCCTCTTCTTCCCTCTGCATTGCAAATTGAACTGGTTGGTTACTGAAACGAGTATGGAATAAAGCTATTAAATTTAAGGGATTTCTAGATAAATCACCCATAGGGAAGTACCTCTTAAACAGTTTTAAATGACTTTTTTTTTTTTATTTCAAGCAATAGCGTGTATTTGCTCTGCAGCCCATTATCTCCAACTATATTCTCAAATAAACTAAAGAAAATTAGAGTGTCTGTGTTATCTGTTTGCTATCTGAGGTAGGATTAGAGTCGTCATGAGCTGCTCTAAGCTTTGAATCAACAATGTTTTATTGGTTCATGTCACTGAAGGCTGGATACAAACGAGCTAAATAAGACATCAAGCTGTCCTCTTTCCTCGAGGCTTTGTCTGTTAGCTCTCTCGGAAAGCACCAGAGGGCTGTAGTACTTCAAGGAGTTGTACCTTAAAGCTGTGGCTCTTCTTTCATGTGTGAAAGGAAAATGAAACTCCACAGTCATTTAAATGATCACATTCACTCTTTCAGGCCAAAATAAGACACCATACAGGGCACTTTAGTTGGCTGTTTTTATACATAACAATGAAAGAAGATCATTCATGATTTCCTGCAAATATAAAGCCAAATTATGGAAGCTTCAGCACTCTTCCACACAGGAACGTTTTACCAATCATACCAGTATAGTTAATGTATAAATGTGCTGGTAAAACTGTGGATATATTTATTCTGATATATTTATTCTAACCTTAGCTAACTCATCAGCAATGCAAAGAACAGGGGTATGGCCTAAATTGTCTCCCCTCCTCAAATCATAATATCCCCAGGAACCCTCCACTGGACTTAGTGTAGCTGCTCAGGCCTGTCTGACTCAGCCAGTTATGTGCAGGCCTGATGGCTGAATTTTGGACAGCAAGGAAATTTACTAGAAGAAAATGCAGGTGCTTAAGACCTTTGGGTACTGCCAGCTTTACACGGCAGCTGAGAAGGGATTTGAAAAACTAAATCTTAGATTTAAGCACATAAAGTGCCGGTGAGATGCCTGTGTCACTTTGTGGATCTAGGCGCCTCTGTCATGATCTATGGCCTCGTTGTCCTAGGCAGTGTACAAACTCATAGTGAGTGAGGGTCCTTGCCCTAAAGAGTTGATCAAAAGAACACAGGGGAGAATCAGTGGCTTTTTCAACTAGCTAAATAAGATATAGAGCTTGAACTCAGATTCACTCTATGCTTGCCCTTTCACAGTATCTGCTGAAGTGAACTTGAGTTCACAAAAGTTTTTACTCTCTATATAACGTAGTTAGTCAATGAGGTGCATATCTGCCCTGCCTTCTGCCTGACCTCAGACTAACATGGCTAACTGCATCTCTTCAGTCAAAGTTACCCAGCAAGGTAATGGGTCATACTACTATGCTATTTAGTAGTATTCTATCACTGAACCAGGCAAACTGAGTTCCCCTCCAAGGCTCTACTCACTAAAACACACTGGCTTCATGTTTAAGGACATTGGAGTTGGAACCATTTGAACACAGGAAACATACATCCATTACCAACAGTACCTTGTGCTTTTCTAGTAATAAATTACTTGAAACCAAGTAGCTCTCCATGTCTTTGTGGGAACTCCATTTGCTTTGATGGATCCCAAGAGTAGGTCTTCAGTTTTTGTTCAGTTTTGAAGCACATAAAAGGAGCAAACACATTTTCCCTTAGCATACAATAAAGGGGGTTATTTTCAATAGTGTTTCAGGAGAAAAAATGAGCAATTTAATCTCTAATCTTTGCCAGCTTATTTACTTACTCTGGGACAGATCTGCAGCTGGAGTAAGCCAGAACAGTCCCACTGATATCAGTAGACCTATAGTAACATACACTACCTAAGGATCTGATATGTCTAAATGATAATACACAAGCGCATAGAAAGAGGAGTCCTCACTGATAAATTTCTAGGTTTGAGTATACCTGATGAGGTAGTGGGTAGAGTATGGGCCTAGGCGTGTGGGTTCCCAGTCTCGTCTTCATCAGGGCCCACCATTGCCATTGGCTCATAGGAAAGGGCTGGAAGGAACCTCACAAGGTCATCTAGTCCAGCCCCCTGCTCAAGGCAGGAGCATCCCTGACTAAATCATCTCAGCCAAGTGGCTGTCTAAGCTGCTCTTGAAAGTTTCCCAAGATGGAAATCCACAACTTCTCTAGGTAGCCTGTTCCAATACTTAACTACCCTCATAGTCAAAAAAGTTCCTCCTAATCTCCAACCTAAATTTCTCCTGATGCAGCTTGAGGACGTTCCTCCTAGTCCTATCCACTACAGCTACAGAGAAAACCACATCTCTTATACCCTTCTCTAGTATTATGACCACGTTTCCATTTTTTGTAGAATTCTGTTTTGAGTTTCAACTCATTGAAAAGACTGCTGTCTAGCCAGGCCAGCCTCTTGCTGAACTTCTTATTCTTCCATAGCATTGGGAAGACAGACTAGTCACATCCATTGCCATGGTGTAGTCAAATCCATAATGGTTCCAAGGCATCTACATTTTTTTATTTCTAAATGAGTAACAGCTTCTTGTACAAAGTGGCAGTTCCATTTGGATCTAAAGAAGTTTGGGAGTTATGCCTCTTTACAAGCAAGCACTCTCCCTGTTTTTTTGCCTGCTTGAGGCTCTCTTAGTAGTAATATTGAACCCAGAAGATAAAGAGATTCTGAAGCCAAAACAGGCTAAATGTGAACCATTTAGTGTAAGATCCATCCCTCACCTGTGCAAGGGATCCCCACTGTCTGTGAACAAAGGAAGTGATAAAGCAGCATGTTTGCTCTTTCCTCCTTGTTTGAAAAGCAGGGACACTTGGCTGGGTGGCCACTCTGCTGCAGCCCTTCATAAGTTTCCAAGAAGAAAAGAAACACAGAGGCTTATTCTAACTATTTTTGCCCCAGGCCTTGGAGCAAAAACAGAGACAATTGTAAGCCTCCTACATTAAAAACAGAATCAAATTATTCTAGGATAAGTTATAAGCTCAATTGCAAATAAGCTGTTTCCTGAAGATTTTCCAAAATTATTGAGTAAAATGAAGGCACAGGTCTTTTAAAAGTACCTGTTACCTTACACAGAAGCAGTGTTGCCCCAGCAGAAAGCAAGGAATGAATGGATTTGAGAAAGGAAAACGGGAACTATAGAGGAAGGAGTGGCAGAAGAGACATGAAAGAAATATAAAAAAGGAGACATGTTGATGATCAGCTAAACCGTGAACAAATAAAGCCTCTGTCACGGCGGGGTCCTCGCGGAGGGCCGTGATCTCCTTGAGGTCCCTCGCTCCATGTCAGGCCGGCCCAAGACACCCTCTAATTCTCGCCCGCCACGTCTTTGATGGTAAATATAATGTTGGGAGGCTGCCTTGTGTTTTCCCTGGGCACGGCTACTCGGGACCTCTGTCCCCGCGGTTCTTCCGGACCCCCTGGGGGTCTCCTGATATGGTGGGTGTTCCCTAGACACCCTAGACTTGTGGGCTATGCGTGGCTCCTACCTGCCCCTAATACCACGCCCCAAGCCTCGCAGATGTAATGGACATTGTCTGGTCTGTACGCCCGCTTCCCGGGCCTCCTCTTTACTGTGGCCCACTCTGGGCTCCCTCTCTCATGCCCAGCCTCTTGCTGGGACTCTCGTCTGGCCCCCTCTGGGCCTCCCCTGCCGGTGTGGTTCCGCTCAGGGACTCTCTAGCGGGCCTCCGGTCCCATGGGCCAACCGCACGGGCACCCTCTCTGACCCTGGCTCACCGCGCTGCTACTCCCTGTCTTCTCGGGGCAACCGCAGCGCCCTGCCTCAGTCTGAGAGGTGTTACCGCACTAGCCTGTGACCGGGCTCGCTATGCCCGTCTCGGGCTCCTCAGTAATTGCCCCTCTCTCTAGGGCTCCTCAGTATGGCGCTCCCCCCTCTTTGGGGCTCGCCGTGCCCACACTGGGCTACTCAATAATACCGCCCCTTTCCTGGGGCCGGGGTCTATGTTCCCCCACACGCAATCCGGGGTCTAGGTCCCCGTCCGCAACCTATGGGTTGCGCCCACGACCCACTGGCCGCGCTCCTCGCCGCCAGTTGCTCATGCACTGGCGTGCGAGCCGCGCCTTCCCTGGCGCTATGAAAATAATGCGCCCTCTTGGCGCTAGGGCACCCCACACTCTCTGGGGTCCCTGTGATTGAGGCCTCCTCCAACCCCTACAGCCTCACCCAAGCCTCCAGGTGTAATAACACAAACACAACGCAAAACCACAAGCCCCTAGGCTGTAACATAACCACAAGCCGCATGGCCATAACTCATTATCATAGCTCAAGCCTCCAGGGCTATCATGAGCTGTACTTGCGACTCAGGCTCCTTCCCGTATCTCGGCTGAGGGAGCTCCTGCCTCTCTGGCTGCTGGCAGAGAACTGCCAGCCTAGCTTCGGCCCTGGGCTTTATAAGGGCCAGGCCCTGCCCCCTACAGGCAGCTGGCTCCCCTTAGTTGCTCCGGCAACCCGCAGCTGCGCTCACTTGGTTCTGCCAGGGCTCTCTCCCTGGCAGTTTCTCCTCTCTTAGGAGCAGGCACTAAGGTGCCCTGCAACACACCTCCCCCCCTTAAGATCCTGACTCACCGAGGCAGATCTTCCCTTCTCCTCAGGTGTTGCCGGATTCGGGGTTTCTTCTTGGCCTGTCTTCTGGCACCTGCGGGTAATTCCTACAAGCGGCGGAGGTTTTAAGGCGCCTCCTCCTCGCCTTTTACCCAGGGGCGCATCACATGGGATTTCTTGGGAGCTACCCTGCCAAAGGTAGCCCCGCCCACATTAGCCAACCCTGGTAGGGTGCACTTCAGGCCCGTCTTCTTTTTGTTTTCCTTCTACAGCCACCTCATTTTACCAAGCCGGCTTCTCCTCTCTTCCTCAGGGAGTTACTTCCTATTGCTTGGGATGGATTTTCCTCTCCATCTTCCTATGTCCCAAGCTTCCTCTTCTTTGGGGCCCTCGTAATGAGTCCCCTCTTCCTAAGGCTTCTTCCCAGTCCATAAGCCTTCCCCAGAGCTCCCACTGTTTTCTCAAAGCCTTCTGGGCATACTCTTCTCCCCAAAACTCTACCTTCCCTCGGTTGGTAGGTCCTCCATTAGGCCCTTTATATATCGTCACATAGGCCACCCCTCCAATCCTCATATCTATGAGTTTCCTTAAAGTCCACCACTGGACTCACCCTGGGAGGTGGTTAACGTACACGCATGGCCTCTTCTTTCTCTCTTGAACTCCTCTCGACCAAATTACCTTCGGTGAAGATGGCCCTTCTGCCTCCTTAACTGGGTCTGCCCTCTGCACACGATCTGGTCTCTGCCGTTGCACCGGGCTAGATATTCCTTCTCTGCGGTGGGGTTTGAGACGTCCATCTCCTCCCCCCTTAAGTCCCTTGGGGTCTTGGCCCCTGCTTTCCAATTTGGGCCCCTGTACCTTTCCTTTACTCTGGGCTTCTGCCACTCTCTCCCCTCTGGGGGCTCTATCGGCTCTCTCACCCATCAGAGCCTTCGCCATTTCTGGCCTCTGGTCCTTTTGCCTTAGCTGTCCTCTGTTCTGAGTATGTCTAGGGTAGCTTAGGTCACCGTTTCTGCTGTCCCCACTGTCCGGCTCACCGCCTTGAATAGGTATTGTATCCCCCTTATCTACCTTCATCCGCTGCTCCTCTTTTGGTACTATCAGTACCCCAGCATTGGGCTCGCTGGCCAGTTTCTCTACCTTTTCCCTCAAGCCATCTAATTCCTCTGTATACTGGCTTGCCCAGCGCCTGCATTCTTGTCTGAGGTAACTGATCACAATGGGGATACTCTCTCCCCCCATTCTTGCTACATCGGTCTCAGGGGATTCCTCTGTCATCGTACCCTTTTCTGATTTCTCGGGTTCCATCTCCTCCTTGGAGCTTCCTCTCCCAGTATTCTTATGGAGCTCCTGATCTTCTTGGACCTTCACATGTACGGTCTGTGCCCTGTTTACCCATTTCTCAATTTCTAACAAGACTTTTCTCAAGGCATCCAGCTCCTGCAGCTGCTCCTGGTGCTCAATGCTAATCCTAGATGTACACTCCTCCAACTGCAAACTTACTGCAGTCAATCCCTCTCTCTGTGCTTGAGCAATCTGTGTCAGTTGCTGCTCGAAGTCTGCTTGTACTATCCTCTCCGTGACTGTGCTCTCTTCTACATGGGTCCTCAGGGACTGCACCTCTTTCTCTAGGTTGTCCTTTTCTCTTTCCACCTCTTGCCTTTGAGCCCGCAATTCTACACACTCCCTTGTTTTATCTCTTAGCTCTGTTCCGAGGGACTGCTTCTGTGCTTCTAAAGCCTCCTGACTGGCCGTATATTCTTTCACTCTCTCCATCTCTCTTATTATCACTTTCCTGGTTTCTTCTACCTGGGTGTGATTCTCTGCCAGCTTCTCTCTAAGCTCCACAACCAAGCGTTCAGCCTGTTCAGACCTCTCCCGCCAGATTCCCACGTTCTCACGCATGGTCTCTATCTGCTCTGCTTGGTCACGGATCTCCTTCTGGAGGGCTGCTATGAGGTTCTTGGATACCTCTAGCTGTTGCCTTGCTTCTTTTTGTTCCCCCGTCTGGCCTATATCAGGCTCTGGGGACTTCTTCTCCCATGCTGCTACCCGTTTCTGCATTTCTCGGAGTTTTTCCTCCCGCTGCCTACTTCTCTTAGTCTCCTCTGCCACGAGCCATTCTATTGCTCGGGTCTTCTCCACCTCTGCTGCCAATAGGCGCCTAATTTCTTTGGAGCCTTCCTTTTTCCCGGGTTGTCCCCGCAATTCTAAAGTGGCCACTTTGGCCTTGGCTTGCTCTTTTTGTGTCTGAGCTATCTCTAGCTCCCATTCTACTCGCTCAATATTTTCTTCAAGCTCGCTCACTCATAACAGCCACTCAAAATTCTCCCGTTTCAGGCTTTCTATATCGTCTATTCCTGCCATGGTTAAGCCTCTTTTTCTATAGACCTAACCCAACGTCTTTCTATCTGCAATTCTGACTGGCAGTTTTGTACTTGACCTGGGCTTATGCTCCCAAGCCCCTCAATCCTACTGCCCCGTCTGTTTCTGCAGATCCGTTCTAGCCCTAAGGTTCTTTTCCCTTTTCAGGGTCACGGGTTCTTTCCCCGTGCACGGCTGCTTCCCGGCCAATGCACCAGTGTCACAGCGGGGTCCTCACGGAGGGCCGTGATCTCCTTGAGGTCCCTCACTCCGTGTCAGGCCGGCCCAAGACACCCTCTAATTCTCGCCCGCCACGTCTTTGATGGTAAATATAATGTTGGGAGGCTGCCTTGTGTTTTCCCTGGGCACGGCTACTCGGGACCTCTGTCCCCACGGTTCTTCTGGACCCCCTGGGGGTCTCCTGATATGATGGGTGTTCCCTAGACACCCTTGCCTTGTGGGCTATGCGTGGCTCCTACCTGCCCCTAATACCACGCCCCAAGCCTCGCAGATGTAATGGACATTGTCTGGTCTGTACGCCCGCTTCCCGGGCCTCCTCTTTACTGTGGCCCACTCTGGGCTCCCTCTCTCGTGCCCAGCCTCTTGCTGGGACTCTCGTCTGGCCCACTCTGGGCCTCCCCTGCCGGTGTGGTTCTGCTCAGGGACTCTCTAGCGGGCCTCCGGTCCTATGGGCCAACCGCACGGGCACCCTCTCTGACCCTGGCTCACCGCGCTGCTACTCCCTGTCTTCTCGGGGCAACCGCAGCGCCCTGCCTCAGTCTGAGGGGTGTTACCGCACTAGCCTGTGACCGGGCTCACTATGCCCGTCTCAGGCTCCTCAGTAATTGCTCCTCTCTCTAGGGCTCCTCAGTATGGCGCTTCCCCCTCTTTGGGGCTCACCGTGCCCACACAGGGCTTCTCAATAATACCGCCCCTTTCCTGGGGCCGGGGTCTATGTTCCCCCACACGCAATCCGGGGTCTAGGTCCCCGTCCGCAACCTATGGGTTGCGCCCACGACCCACTGGCTGCGTTCCTCGCCGCCAGTTGCTCACGCACTGGCATGCGAGCCGCGCCTTCCCTGGCGCTATGAAAATAATGCGCCCTCTTGGCGCTAGGGCACCCCACACTCTCTGGGGTCCCTGTGATTGAGGCCTCCTCCAACCCCTACAGCCTCACCCAAGCCTCCGGGTGTAATAACACAAACACAACGCAAAACCACAAGCCCCTAGGCTGTAACATAACCACAAGCCGCATGGCCATAACTCATTATCATAGCTCAAGCCTCCAGGGCTATCATGAGCTGTACTTGCGACTCAGGCTCCTTCCCATATCTCGGCTGGGGGAAGCTCCTGCCTCTCTGGCTGCTGGCAGAGAACTGCCAGCCTAGCTTCGGCCCTGGGCTTTATAAGGGCCAGGCCCTGCCCCCTACAGGCAGCTGGCTCCCCTTAGTTGCTCCGGCAACCCGCAGCTGTGCTCACTTGGTTCTGCCAGGGCTCTCTCCCTGGCAGTTTCTCCTCTCTTAGGAGCAGGCACTAAGGTGCCCTGCGACAGCCTCATTTCTATATGTGTAACTGCTAGAAAACCACTGTCAATCTCTTGCCCCTGTCAACTCCCCTTTATATGACACAAAGATGCTCTTTTAGCAATCAGTGACATGTTCAAGGAAGCATCCCCCCTAAGACTCAACCACCATCCAGTCCATAAGTGGATCTAATCCAAAGTCAGACAGCTTGTCTGTACCACCTCCATGCTGTACATAGGAGTATCACCATGAAGACCATTGTGCCTACTTGCTGCGCACATCACCTTCTGGAAATGAGGCAGTCACCCTTTCAAGGTAGCATTAAACACATGCCCAGAAGCCTGCCTGAGACAGAAAGCCTAAGAAACATCCTGGGTGTGACCTCAGCCTTGCTCTAAGACAGCCACATTAACTCATTTTCAAGATCTGGTGCATACAGAGCAGCAGCAAAGAGGTAGGGCATGCTTTAGAGTGGCCCTCCCCATCACAGCGCAGACATAGTGTAGACATGCCCATAGCTTAAACTCAGAAAACCGAATACTGCACCTGGCTCACTGAAGCGGACCTATGTCATCTGCCCAGGGTGGAAGCAGACCCTCCCTAGTCAGAAAATTAATGGTACAAAATAGATGGAAAACACGTATCTAGTACATTAAAGGGCCAATTCTCACTTATATTTGCCATTGCTTTGGAGGTGAAAGCCTGGCCCCATTGAAAATTCTAAACCAGAATTTTACCTTTCTAAGATAAAAGGCCTTTAAAATGGGCAAAAGTATAATTTATTTTTTCTTCAAGGCCACTTTACAGTGACATAGACGTTTAAAGACATCCTAATATCAATATGAATTGATTCCAAAATGTGTATGGGATCCTGCCTGGTTTTTTGCTTCTCTTCCTGACCATCTCCCTTTTTTTTTTAATTGTACAAATACAGTTCCATGACACAATAAACCCATTTGGAGCAAGGAGTCAATTGAACCTTGACAGCCATGCATAAAGACTACGGCATTAATGTTTAGATATTTGTGCCCAGTGTTTCTTATTAAATAGAATAGTGAGTTTCCTTCACATTAAATAACCTTTTGGTCCATGCATATAAGAAATCCAATGTGGTTGTTTCCTCAATAAGATGTCCTTACTTAGTTTTTCGATTACTGTTATCAGAGAGGATCAAAACAGACAGATGCATTTACTGTTTTCCATCAAAAGATAATAAAAAGAAACAGTTTATAAAATCAGATTATATGAAAAATTGCCTAATGATTATAATTTCTAAACCCATTGCTGAATAATGATGTATTCAAGAGTTGTCATCGTATGATGAAAGAAACCTAATATGAAAGATTTTCTCTATGAAGAATGACTACAGATGAATTGCACAGAGATACAATCCTCTGATAAAGAACAATAAGGGCCTCTAGAACACTTAATAATAGACTACTCAGGATGAATTGAGTATTGCAATAAAAGCCCATAAATTAAAAAGTTTCAAAATGATTTCTGATAAAAGACATGCCAAGGTGAAATAAAAAAAATCCTTGAAATCAACAGATATACCGGCTGCAGTACATTAGGTAATAAAAATACACTCTATAAACTCTAAATAATTGATTTTTAAAAGAATACTATCACATCATATACACAAAAGCTTTTGCCTGGTAAATCTTTTATATAACTCAAATTAAAGTATCTTCATGAGTGTGCTGAATACTTATGAAAAATACTTTTCATGTGACAATGGGCCAATACATTTAACTTTACCAATAGGTCCAAATCCTGACACTGCTGCTTTTTGGAGTTGGAGCCTATTCAAAACTCAGTGATTCAGACAGGTTCCAAGGGGCAAGGAAATCCTAAAGTGACATGACTTTTCGGGACAGCTGTCCCCAGAGATGGGGTTTATGTTTCCTCATTGACTTTTGTATACAAATGAGTCCCCTGAGTATGCATGGAGTGTCACAGGTGATATCATAGCTGGGGACAACATGAAAGGACCCAGGTTTTCCAACACCAATACACATGATAGAGCCAAAAATGCCAAGACAAACACCCAAGAAACTGTAGTGGAGGATGATAACAGTAGGGTCTTTCAGGACCACTTATGTCAAGATCCTTTTCTTTGAAGAATCCTTTGAACCTGAGCCCCAGACCTCACATTTCTCCTCAGAACAGGTCAAAAGACCCATATATCTTGAAGTTACATTGTCTACCACATAACTGCTCAACATTTGGGTAACCACCTCACCTTTTACTATGAATACGGTGCAGGCAGAGAATGCCTTTTCTAAAAGGTTTGGATTCCCCTGCCCACCAAATTCCATTGATAGTGTTGATGTGAAACACACCAGCTCTGGCCTTCCAGGTATCTGTAAAGTTTTCCTCTTGGTGGGTAGGTAGGTAGGTAGATTTTGGTGTAGGGTTTCTTCTCCTTTTCAGCTACCGCTACTTTATTCTTAAGCCTTGAAAGCAAATCCTACCATCTGCTCTAGATGTTCTCTGGAAATGTTTGAGCACCAAAGAATTCATGCAGAAGTCATGTATGTGTCCATGTCATGTTCAGAGGGAACAAGACAGCAGACACGAGCCACAGGTAAACAAGGATATTATTCATATTCTAAAGTTATATTTATTACAATGTTTGTATATGGTCCTTTTTGTTATGTCAGTGTTTTTTCTTTCCTTTAGTGGGGATATTGCATTCATTGGATGACATCTAACAAGCCTCCAAAGTAGCTTAAGTCTCTACAAGTTCCTCTTCAAATGAGGCTGCTTGAGAAAGACAAATTCTCTTTCCTCCTAGACATGTCCATATAATATGTTATATTAAGCACCGGGCCTCCTATCTGCAGTCAGCTTGTAAGGCTGTGCTCCTGTACACCAGGCACACTTCCCAGTGCTGGAGGTCCTAAGCAGGATCCTTTGAAAAAGCCAGTCTTACCCTTTGCTGTTGAGAATTTGGCTCATCATGACATCCATGGTGTCATTTCTTCTCCACAGTGGAAAGCCAATAAGGTAACAAGCTTCCTACCATTTATTCATAAGCCATAAAAAACTAATCTTACAGGAGTCACTCAGGAGATATAAATGTGGGGATCATCTAAAGAGCCTGTATATTAGAGTCTGGTTCCTGAACTGGTACAGAGCAACTCTGCTAGCAGTAGGAGGGGAAAGCATAGCTCTTACTTACAGGAAAGTGGCCCCAACCAAGATGAGACCTCCACTGTGACAAGCCCTTTACAAAAACATCAAATAGTCTCTGCTCCAAAGACATTACAGTCCAAATAGGCAAGATGGGGTGCACACAACAGCATGTTCTTAGTCTTCATTTTATAGTTGGTGAAATCAGACACACATAAATGAAGGCCTAGGTCCCTAAACAGGCATAAGCAGGATTTATCTGCCATCTCAGACACCTAATTCTAAAACTGTGATCATCAAAAATCCTGCCTACCTGCCACCTAGCCTAGGGCTGCTTAAAGTCATTAGGAGCCTAGGTTCTTGACATACAAGTTTCCCAGGCACCTAAATTCTGACCCTGGGCATATTAGTCTTGGCAGATCAGAGCATCTCAGCACTTATCTCAAAACCTCAGTCCACTCTTCAGGCATTCCCTCGCTGCCATGACAAGGTCTGGTTAGTGTTCTCAGGGTAAGATGCTCTTAAGTCTGATGGTCAAGATGCTGTGTTGAGAGGAAGGAGGTGTGGGTTCAGATCCTCTCAAGCAGAAGAAGGAACTGAACCCATGTTTCCTACATCCTGGATAAGTGCTTTCACTAATAGACTATTGATAACAAAGTGGGATTAATGCCTCCCTCAACTACCATGTTTTGAAAGGAATGACATGGCTTTTTTGAAATAAAGGGCTTAGGTGCCTAACTCCAGGAGAGTTAGGTTCAGGCTTAGGAACCCTGAGTTGACAGAAGCACATCCGTGCAACCCAATATATGGTACCTGAGCCCCAGGGAGGGGAAAAATTTAAGACACCTTTGTTCTGGGAGTTTGCAAGTGGCTACCTCAGGCAGCTCTCCACTCAGCATGCTCTGGCTTTTTTGGATCCTAATGTGAGGCACCTAGTTTTCCCCATGCGTTGTACAACTTAAATGGTGTGAACTATCTGTGATCAGGCACCAAAAGGTAAGGACATGTTTGAAGCTATACAAGGAGTTTCTAGCAAAACTACATCCAGCTTTCCTGAGTCTCAATTTTGAACTTTAACCACAAGCTAAGCCTCTTTATTTAGCTTTTACAACTCAATCTGACATGAGGTAGGTAAAACAAGGGGTTTTAAATGGTAAAACTGAGCCAAAATGCAGATAGCTGTGCTTAAAATAGCTGTGTTTGCTCACTGCTGCACAGTGAACTGAGATGATTTATTATAAGCTGTACCAGAATATATTATTCATGTTAGAGGCATGGGAAAGGTCTTTGATATGTATCTGAAAGAGCTTCAAACCCATAAAAGAGATAAATTTTGTATGAATAGTGTCACTGAGAGTATAGATGAAACTCTCAGACACATCCTCATATCACATAATATAATGTAGAGCCACTATACTTACACAATCCTTGCATTAATTTCACTTAAAAGAGAAGTTCATTAACATATCTATGTACAATGATCATCTACCCAACCCAGGACTTGAGGCACAGCATTATGTTTTAATTTTCTTTTAATACATACTGCAGTCTGGGAGTTGTTTGAATTTTCCGATTCCCTAATTCCCTCACATACTTCGCAGCAGCCTTAAAATCTGCTGTTCTTTTATTAAAATATTGTTGCTCCTAAATGGAAGCTTGTCAGTGCCACATATCTAGGTTTGCGTCATTCCTATCCCTTTGTGATAGCTTCTAACACCCATTCTTCTCCCAGAGACAGTCAAGAATTTAGGGCCACGTCCACATGAGTGTAGATGTTTGGTTCCCTGGGGACAATTAGCAGCAGCACACCTTGTGCTGCCACTACTTGTCCCCAGGGAGGCTTACCTGGGGTCCTGGGGGCCTCCTGGGGCTGCAGCAGTAGCAATCCTGCCACTCAGAGCCTGGCTAGTAGCCAGTGTGTGGCTCTGGCCAGTCATGCTCCAGTTTTGAGGTGTGCACGCTGCCCCTGTGTGCGCAGCTGTGCTTTTTTTTGTGTGTCCAAAAAAACCCCCTGCACTGCTCTTTTCCAGCACAGAGACCAGCTGAATGTGTGGTACCACATGTCCATACTCATATGGACACAGCCTAGGAGTTCAGAGATGATTCACTTGGTTCAAATAAGCAAGCTCTATGTCAGATGCTTCCAGATATTTCTTTCTTCTCCTCCTCAGTACCTAATGGCAAGATTAATCAACATAAGGAAGCAGGCTGTAAAACACTGTGGATTAGATCTTCAAAAATTATTGAGGGTGCTCAACTGCCACTGAAATCAGAGGGGAAGGTTCTTTTATGATATCTTTTATTGAACTAACTGTAGAGCTGGGCGAGAAGTTAGACAAGCTTTTGGGTACAAACTGCCTTTTCAGATGGGATTGTCAGGAAAGGCAGTTTATACCCAAAAGCTAATCTGTTTTCTCTCCCAGCTATACTGTAGGTCCAATAAAAGACCTCACAAAAAAAACCCTTGCCTCTTGCACATTTCCTGGACCATAATGACTACAACATTATAACCCCACTACAGCATATAGAAATGAAAAGCATCTGGGCCTCAGCTCATGCAATGGGACAGATCCTCCATCAGTTGAGGTGAAGCTCTGCTGATTTAATTCAGGCATGCCACTAGCCCCAGAATGTTTGTGTCTTTCTGGGATCGAGTAAAACAAGCTCACCGATTCTGAACTAACAGCGAAGCCCCACATTCAAAGTCATCTAATTGGTTATTGAGCAAACAGGATGTGTCAAGGACTCCTTTTGCACCATCCTAAATTGTTACTTCCTGTACTCAACTCTAGCTACTGTTTGGATTAGACTGTGATTAATTATGGTTTTATTTGCTTCAATAAAGAGACATCTAAGTGCTTGCTACAATTGCATTTGAAACAATAATAATAAAGTTTCCCAGTAAATGCCTGCAATTAAAGCATTCACTATTAATGGTGCTAATTAACCTCATACACTAACCAGCTGGTAAAGCATACACAGCCCAGGCAAAAAAGAATAGCTCACTTAAGTGTTTAACTAGCCTGCCAGGAACAGAGTTCACAAAGTGTGACACTGGTTGCGTTGACATATCACCAAGCTCTGTAGGCTCAGAGGTTAGCATGGCTGCTGTGTACTGCATCACTGATAGATTCTAGTCTTAGTGTAAGGGAATCCTTCCAGAGATGGAGAAATGCCAGAGGTATTAATCACTGCATTTCCTGGTGCCAGCACAGGGGCATAGTTAGGATTTCTGCCCAACTAGTCTGTCCTCAGCCTCCATGTCAGCCCTTCTGACTCCTTGCTAGAAGGGTTCACTGCCTCCAAGTCTGTAGACAATGCAATTTACATTTAGATCCACAAAGGTGTCTGATTTCCATTCAGATGCTAACTCCCCAGTTCCCCACTGATTTTATTTCCTGTTGACTTCATGGGAACAGGCACTTAAGCAAGAGTTGGTCTCTTAAATACTTCTGTGGATCTGGCCCTTAGAGTCTTTGAGCTGCCTTAAATTTGCCTGAGAACCAGTTCATCTGGGCCCAGGGGAGCACAAACATTGGCACTCCCATCCTAAACCACACTGAATAATCCTTGCCTGTAGCTAGGGTGGCCATCATAGAGGACATTCCAGATTTCTGTTACTCTGTCCTCTGTCCTCTATTGATACAAAACCCAATGCCTTTATGCCCTCTATTTTTCTCTTCAAAAGAACAATAGAAGACATAAAGGTGTTGGGTTTCAAATCAATAGAGGACAGAGGACAACTGGACTATCCTCTATGATGGCCACCCTACCTGTAGCCCAGGCAATGATCTTTAGCCAGAGAAGACACCATGGGCTGGTCACCTGGAAAACTGTCAGCAGTAACACTGGAACTGCTCAGTGACTAGCAGGACTGGGCAAGTTTTCTTTGGTGAATACTGAAAAAAAATCAGTTGTGGAAAAACTGAAGCTGTGCATGA
The DNA here is from genome assembly GCF_030867095.1 of Alligator mississippiensis. Lineage (NCBI taxonomy): Eukaryota > Metazoa > Chordata > Crocodylia > Alligatoridae > Alligator > Alligator mississippiensis. The sequence continues at coordinate 228,247,660 of NC_081824.1, forward strand.
AATCAGGTTAAGTTTGGCAAATTGTTTCAGACTAAAAACAAGGGGGAGAGTTTCAGAAAAGGCCACAATGTTTCATTTTGACATTTTAGAAGAGAAATATTTCAACTTTTTGTTTTAAAATGTTGCTGATTATTTAGAAATTAACCTATGCTTAGAGAGAGAGTTTTAAAGGGGTTGAATAACCCACAAATAGAGCAAAATACTTCATTTTAAGTCAAATGAAATGTCACCATTATTCAGCTTCCTTATTTCATTGAAAACTGTAAACATGTTCTGTTTTTCTGTTCCATAATTCCACAGGCTGTAAATGCAATCCTTGTTTTATCACCAGTCTAGTTAGTATGTAACTGAACAACAGGAGCATCCTACTGATTCTTCATAAATAGGGACCTACTTAATTTGTGGTTTTGCAAAGCCATACCTTTGGGGTACAGCAGCACACACAATGGCCTGGAGAACTCGCTATGTTTCAGGTCAATGACTTTGAAGGAAGTCCAAGCACTCAAGCACTGAATTAGATTAAGTATGGCAAATTGTTTCAAACTAAAAACAAGGGGGAGAGTCTCAGAAAAGGCCACAACCTGATTCAGTGCCTGAATTGCCACTGAATGCTGTGGTGTCGATTTCCACATCTTCCTACTTCCTCTTGCCTTGTCCTGCTTCTGCTCCAAAACAAGGAAAGGAGAGGGCAGGGAACAACTGGGGATCTCTGCTCAGATTTGGGAGGTATGTTAGGATATGCAGCAGTCATGCCTGAATATGGATCCTGTTTCTAAACCCTCAGCCCCCACTGAGCTCTGTGCTACTGTGCCTATGCTGCTATCTATACCTAGTTTAAGCCAGCTAAGGCACCTCTAGGGGTTACTGAAGTCACTTCTGTTGGGCATGCAGGGAATGTAGAAAGAAGATCCTGGATCACTAGGGTGTCCATATAGGAGAATGTGAAATTTGCCCCCACCCCTTCCCCTCAATCCATCATAAGAGCTTCCATTAATCAAACTAACTTATTTAAGGGCAGTTCTGCTGTCTGCTAGGGCTTTCTATGTCATAGATGGTTCCACTCCTGCCCCATGCCCTATGCTCCATGCCCCACACCCAGGACACCTGTTATTTCCACCAGTTGTCTGGGACTGGTCTCCAAAATCCAGGAACATCCCAACCAAACCAGGACATATGGTTACCCTATGAATCACCCTCAGCTGGCTACTTGGCCTTTAGTGTTGCTCTTGCTTGACTATTTCAGTCTTTTAGAGACAGGGATGAGCTAAAACCCATATCCAATCCTCCCCAGCTTTAGGTCTCTCCCTGCACTCAATCTCTGATGCAGCTTGGCTTAGTTCTTTCTACATCTAATGCAGCTTGGCTTAGTTTGCCGACCTTGTTATTAGATCCAGCTTCCCAGAACTCCAAGTTGTACTGCCGACTTTGAGACCCACTCTTCAGGCAGGAGGCCAGGTGGAAAGTGGCATTGACAGTCCTTGAGTTTTCCTTTACTTTCACTCCCAGGACTGGAGGAGCCAGCTCCACTGCAATTGAGTAACCAGGTGTCAGAGTAGTCCTAGCTTGTGGGCTGGAGTGCAGCTAAAAGCTGCCCTCTGAAAATTAAGTTCTCTCTGAAAGAGAGGTTCTCCCCCCCACACCCAAAAAAAAATCTGCTTTCCTTGAAACATTTGAATTTTTCATCAGAAACATAAGCATCCAAAAAGTTGAACTCTCCAGGGCAAAAGAAATATCTTAGCTAAAATAATCTGATTTGAGGCTGAACATTTTTTGGCATGCAGAATACCCAGGAAAAATGAAAATTTCCTGTGAAAAAGGATCCCACTTTTTGACCAGTGCTGGTGAAGGAACTGGTTTAGGAGTAAGAACACCTTGGCTCTGCCACTGGCCTACTGGATGATCTTGAATGAGTCCCTTCACCTCTCTGTGTCTTTGCCAAACAAAGGAAACGATACTACTATTGCCTGGGATCTGTGGAGGAAAAGTCCATGTAAGAGCTAAGGATTATTATTTATAATGTCTGTCTACAGTTACCAAACTGTTTTGTGGCATTTGTGGAGGATCTATGTGGTCAACCAAAGACTGCGGCGCTGGTGTCGTCAGGAAGGCTTTGGCTTTCGTGACCACAGCCCACTCTTTGGTGAGAGAGGCAGCGAGCTGCTGGGAAGAGATGGTCTCCACCTCTCTTCCCTAGGGAGGAGGCTCTTCTCAGCCAGACTGGCTGACCTGCTCCACCGGGCTTTAAACTAAGCCCGTTGGGGGACGGGGGGACTACCGCCACTGCTGGCCCGCTGAGCAATCCTTGCAAAGCCAGCGGATCATGGCACTCAAGGGAGCCCACCCCAGCCCCAGCCCTGGTAAAATCTGTGGGCAAGGAAGGAGCCCCCCAGGGGGCACTTGCCTGCCTCTACACTAATGCCAGGAGCTTGGGGAATAAGCAGGAGGAGCTCATCCTCCTGCTCAGTGCAAACAATTACGATGTCATAGGGATCACGGAGACCTGGTGGGACTCCACCCATGACTGGACCACAGGTATAGATGGCTATACCCTGTACAGGAGGGATCGTGTACAGAAAAGGGGCGGGGGTGTAGCTCTCTATGTCAAGGAAAGCTACGCATCTCTGCAAGCCGATATTGGCGACCAGGGTGGACGGCTGGAGACCCTCTGGGTTAAAATCCGTGGGGAACACGGCACAGGGGACACAATGGTGGGAGTCTATTACAGACCTCCCACCCAAAGTCCTGAGCTTGACCAGGAGTTTGCCCAGGAACTGGCTGAGGCAGCTTGCTCCAGGACCATGGTTGTCATGGGTGACTTCAATTACCCGGACATCTCGTGGGAGGATCGCTCAGCAAAATCTGAGCAGTCGCAGAGCTTCCTCTCGTGCGTGGATGACCTCTACCTGACTCAAGAAGTCTATGAGCCAACGAGAGGTGAAGCGCTGCTCGACCTGGTGCTGGCTACTGGGGATGACCTAGTCGGCGACCTAGTGATCGATGGGAAGCTGGGTGACAGCGACCACGAGCTGATCACCTTCACCATCCGCCGAAAAGCTGGCAAGTCGGTCAGCAACACGGAAGTCCTTGACTTCAGGAAAGCCAACTTTGACAAGCTCAGGAGGCTTGTCAGTGAGGCCCTAAGGGACTGTGACCACAGGGAGAGGGGAGTTCAAGAAGAGTGGTTGCTCCTCAAGGGAGCGATCCTCAATGCACAAACTAAGTCTATTCCATCTCGGAGGAAAGACAGCAAGAGGGCACAGCAGCCCCCCTGGCTCTCCAGGGACCTAGCAGACCTCCTGAGGCTTAAAAGAAAGGCCTACAAAGGATGGAGGATGGGAGTCACCTCCAAGGAGGATTATTCTGCACTGGTCCGGTCCTGTAGGGAGCAGACCAGGAAAGCCAAGGCTGCAACTGAACTCCAACTAGCTTTGAGCATCAAGGACAATAAAAAGTCCTTTTTCAGATATGTGGGGAGCCGGAGGAAAAGCAGGAGCAACGTTGGACCCCTGCTGAACCAGATGGGGCAACTGACAACTGACGCCCAGGAAAAAGCCAACCTATTAAATAGGTACTTTGCGTCGGTCTTTCATCAGCCCCATGGGACGCCCATGCCCGCTACAGGGCCGGGAAGTCCGGGTGAGGGTGATCCCCTGCCCTCCATTAATGCTGACTTCGTGAAGGAACATCTTGAGAAGCTGGATACCTTCAAGTCAGCCGGCCCTGACAATCTTCACCCCAGGGTACTCAAGGAGCTGGCAAGCATCATAGCCCAGCCTCTAGCACGGATCTTTGAAAACTCTTGGCGCTCTGGTGTAGTGCCCGAAGACTGGAAGAAGGCCAATGTGGTGCCTATCTTCAAGAAAGGGAGGAAAGTGGATCTGGCTAACTATAGGCCCATCAGCCTGACTTCTATCCCGGGGAAGATCTTAGAAAAGTTTATTAAAGAGGCCATCCTTAATGGACTGGCCGACGCCAACATCTTAAGGGATAGCCAGCATGGGTTTGTTGCGGGTAGGTCTTGCTTGACCAATCTCATTTCCTTCTACGACCAGGTGACCTATCACCTGGACAAGGGAGATGAGATTGATGTCATGTATCTTGACTTCAAAAAAGCCTTCGATCTGGTGTCCCATGATTGTCTCTTGGAGAAACTGGTCAATTGTCGCCTTGGGTCCTCCACGATCCACTGGCTGGAAAATTGGCTCTGGGGTCGGACCCAGAGGGTAGTAATTGATGGAAGTCACTCATCGTGGTGTCCTGTGACCAGTGGGGTCCCCCAGGGCTCTGTCCTTGGACCCATACTTTTCAACATCTTCATTAATAATGTGGACACTGGAGTCAGAAGCGGGCTGGCCAAGTTCGCAGATGACACCAAACTTTGGGGCAAAGCATCCACACCAGAAGACAGGCAGATGATCCAGGCTGACCTGGACAGGCTCAGCAAGTGGGCGGACGAGAATCTGATGGTGTTCAACGCGGATAAATGCAAGGTTCTCCACCTTGGGAAAAAAAACCTGCAGCATCCTTATAGGCTTGGCAGTGCTATGTTGGCTAGCACTATGCAAGAAAGAGACTTGGGGGTCATCATTGACCACAAGATGAACATGAGCCTGCAATGCGATGCTGCAGCTAGTAAAGCAACCAAAACGCTGGCTTGCATCCATACATGCTTCTCAAGCAAATCCCGGGACGTCATTCTCCCCCTGTACTCGGCCTTAGTGAGGCCGCAGCTGGAGTACTGCGTCCAGTTTTGGGCTCCACAATTCAAAAAGGATGTGGAGAAGCTTGAGAGAGTCCAGAGAAGAGCCACGCGCATGATCAGAGGTCAGGGAAGCAGACCCTACAATGACAGGCTGAGAGCCCTGGGGCTCTTTAGCCTGGAAAAGCGCAGGCTCAGGGGTGATCTGATGGCCACCTACAAGTTTATCAGGGGTGACCACCAGTATCCGGGGGAACGTTTGTTCACCAGAGCGCCCCAAGGGATGACGAGGTCAAATGGTCACAAACTACTACAAGATCATTTCAGGCTGGACATAAGGAAGAATTTCTTTACTGTCCGAGCCCCCAAGGTCTGGAACAGCCTGCCACCGGAGGTTGTTCAAGTGCCTTCATTGAACACCTTCAAGAGCAAACTGGATGCTTATCTTGCTGGGATCCTATGACCCCAGCTGACTTCCTGCCCCTTGGGCGGGGGGCTGGACTCGATGATCTTCCGAGGTCCCTTCCAGCCCTAATGTCTATGAAATCTATGAAATCTCTTGCAGGAATGGACTGAAAACTCCTGCTTGCCATTGTTGTCCCTTGTTCCTCCTTCTTCTCCTTCCTGCCAGTGCTTTCTCCATTGACTGTTTGTGCAAAGAAGTTGCCACCATCTTGTCCATCCAGCCCACCTCAAGAGACCTCAAGCTTTGGCATGAAAAGATTGAGGATGATGGGGGTCCAATCTTGCTGCTAAGTCCCTGCAAGTCTTCCTAATAGCAAAGGCAGGTGAGGAGGCAAAGATGCTTGGCACTTAGGATGGGTGAGCCAGTCAGATAGGATGCTCCAGTGTACTCCTTGCCATTTGCATTGCTGGAACAGTGGGCAGCTTTGCTCAGAAAGGAGCCTCCTTGCACTGGGCACTCTGCATATATGTAAATTAGTATAACTCCACTGTAGCCCACTGGGGCTCCATTACCGATAGGTCCATGATCAGAGTCATTCTCCAAGGCTATGATGCTGGCATGTTGCACACTCATTGCCTTGGCTTTAAAAAACATCACTCAAAGAAAAAACATCCCTCTAACCTGCAAATCTCATTCCTTACTAGGATTTTTCCTATCTAAGGCCTCTGCCATTGGTTCTTGAGAAGAAGCCTAATGAGGAACAATTCTTCATGGAAGAACTGGAATCACAGAAGAGGAGGAACAATCCCCCAGCAAGAAACAACATATCACCAGCAGCTTCTCTCTTTTTCTTGTTGGAGGAGGACGACTACAGTTTCACACCCTCAGTTCTCAAAGAGAGACCCAAATTGCTGAGTGTCTGGTGTGAGTCAGAAAGGGTTGGAGTCCAGCTCTGAATCATAGATTTCATAGATTCTATAGACATTAGGGCTGGAAGGGACCTCGGAAGATCATCGAGTCCAGCTCCCTGCCCAAAGGGCAGGAAGTCAGCTGGGGTCATAGGATCCCAGCAAGATAAGCATCCAGTTTGCTCTTGAAGGTGTTCAATGTAGGCGCTTGAACCACCTCCGGTGGCAGGCTGTTCCAGACCTTGGGGGATCGGACAGTAAAGAAATTCTTCCTTATGTCCAGCCTGAAACGGTCTTGCAGTAGTTTATGACCATTCAACCTAGTCGTCATCCCTTGGGGCGCTCTGGTGAACAAACGTTCCCCCGGATACTGGTGGTCACCCCTGATAAACTTATAGGTGGCCATCAGATCACCCCTGAGCCTGCGCTTTTCCAGGCTAAAGAGCCCCAGGGCTCTCAGCCTGTCATCGTAGGGTCTGCTTCCCTGACCTCTGATCATGCGCGTGGCTCTTCTCTGGACTCTCTCAAGCTTCTCCACATCCTTTTTGAATTGTGGAGCCCAAAACTGGACGCAGTACTCCAGCTGCGGCCTCACCAAGGCCAAGTACAAGGGGAGAATGACGTCCCGGGATTTGCTTGAGAAGCATCTATGGATGCAAGCCAGCGTTTTGGTCACTTTACTAGCCACAGCATCGTACTGCAGGCTCATGTTCATCTTGTGGTCAATGATGACCCCCAAGTCTCTTTCTTGCATAGTGCTAGCCAACATAGCACTGCCAAACCTATAAGGATGCTGCAGGTTTTTCTTCCCAAGGTGGAGAACCTTGCATTTATCGGCATTGAACACCATCAGATTCTCATCTGCCCGCTTGTTGAGTATGTCCAGGTCAGCTTGGATCATCTGCCTGTCTTCTGGTGTGGATGCTTTGCCCCAAAGTTTGGTGTCATCTGCGAACTTGGCCAGCCCGCTTCTGACTCCAGTGTCCACATCATTAATGAAGATGTTGAAAAGTATGGGTCCAAGGACAGAGCCTTGGGGGACCCCACTGGTCACAGGACACCATGATGAGTGACTTCCATCAATTACTACCCTCTGGGTCCGACCCCAGAGCCAATTTTCCAGCCAGTGGATCGTGGAGGACCCAAGGCAACAATTAGCCAGTTTCTCCAAGAGGTGATCATGGGAAACCAGATCGAAGGCTTTTTTGAAGTCAAGATATATGACATCAATCTCTTCTCCCTTATCCAGGTGATAGGTCACCTGGTTGTAGAAGGAAATGAGATTGGTCAAGCAAGACCTACCCGCAACAAACCCATGCTGGCTATCCCTTAAGATGTTGGCGTCGGCCAGTCCATTAAGGATGGCCTCTTTAATAAACTTTTCTAAGATCTTCCCCGGGATAGAAGTCAGGCTGATGGGCCTATAGTTAGCCAGATCCACTTTCCTCCCTTTCTTGAAGATAGGCACCACATTGGCCTTCTTCCAGTCTTCGGGCACTACACCAGAGCGCCAAGAGTTTTCAAAGATCCGTGCTAGAGGCTGGGCTATGATGCTCGCCAGCTCCTTGAGTACCCTGGGGTGAAGATTGTCAGGGCCGGCTGACTTGAAGGTATCCAGCTTCTCAAGATGTTCCTTCACGAAGTCAGCATCAGTGGAGGGCAGGGGATCACCCTCATCCTGACTTCCCTGGCCTGTAGCGGACATGGGCGTCCCATGGGACTGATGAAAGACTGATGCAAAGTACCTATTTAATAGGTTGGCTTTTTCCTGGGCGTCAGTTGTCAGTTGCCCCATCTGGTTCAGCAGGGGTCCAACGTTGCCCCTGCTTTTCCTCCGGCTCCCCACATATCTGAAAAAGGACTTTTTATTGTCCTTGATGCTCAAAGCTAGTTGGAGTTCAGTTGCAGCCTTGGCTTTCTTGGTCTGCTCCCTACAGAACCGGACCAGTGCAGAATAATCCTCCTCAGGAGTCCCCCAGCTGGACGGAGGGTCTGTGCACAACTTTACGGGGTGTGGGTTCTCTCATTTTGTCTGGATGGAGACTGAGGAGAACACCTTGGGGTTTCAAGACAGCAAGAAAACCTCCCTTTCAGACAGCTCCTCCTCAGGAGACTCCAGATATCCAACAGAAGGATACAAGCAGTGTAATGTGGACGTGGACAGGTGACAACAAGAGGCCTTCCTTCAGGTGACTGTGATGATGGAAGGTCTTCATTTTAACCCTTCCTCTGAGGAGCCACATCGCTCTGCACGGGGCCACCTTTACCCTGACTTGGAGAGGCTTCCCTTCCCTGAGTACATAGCTTACTTGAAAGGAGAAGTCTCTGAGGACTCCAGTAAGCTTCCTCCCCAGAACATTGGCCTTCAGACTTTACAGTTCGCAGAGGATGAGGACATTTCAAGTGACTGTGACAGCGAGACAGACTTTCCGGCCACACACACTGCAGGAGGAACACTGCCTCCAGCCACCATGCTAAAGGAGACTTTTGAAGCTGGGACATGGAGAAAACATGGGACCATGGAGGAAAAGAACTACCAAAAGCTTAAATTCCAGGGCTATCAGCAGGTGCATTATATGTCAAGAAACTAATTGCATCATGAGGAGGAATGAAAGGACAAGCATTTTTCAGCCTATGCCTATTTGTGCATCGCTACCCAGACAGTGTAGCTTCTATTAATGTTTGTCCTATCAGGTGCTACAGCTCCAATTGCAAAAAAGGTGTGCTTTCACTGCAGGTAGCTAACACCCATTTACCATCCCACTGCAGAAACCCTGTGGCAATAAGGCACTGTGATTTTACTGCAGAGCAAATAGGGCAAACTCAAATGTGGGCAGGGTGTATGGTGATGATCTTGCAGCAAACACTACAGATGCCTTGCCATCCTATAAGAATTTATGGTGAAATATGGCTTGTGTGCTAATTATCTCTCTGTAAAAACACTGGTGTATCAGAAAAAGCAAAGTCTGAAACAACCAGCCCATGCTGGCAACGTGGCAGGTTTCAGTCACCTGTGGTTCGGGACCCAAGCTGATACACCACCAGTTGCTCATCTAGGGTTGCAAAGTTATTCCTCCTCCTTAGTGGCAAAAGTAAGGGTTGAAATTTTCCTCCTTCACAAACAGTTTGCCATGTTTGCTTTTGTGGGATCAGGAGAAACTCAGGGTCACCCTGTGTCACAACAGAGAGGAAAAATCAAGGCCAAAAATATAGGTTGTGTTTATGTTTGTTATTTTTTTCATAGATTTATAGATGTTAGGGGTTGGAAGGAACCTTACAAGAACATCAGCTCCAGCCCTCCTGCACTTAGGCAGGAAAGACTGCTTTCTTTTGGTTTGTATAAAAATATGCATGTTGGAGGTGAAATTCGTCTCACTGGGCAGAGCAGCTCAGTGCTGCTATGGATTGTTTAATAACTGCATGTTTGCATTTGCCCAGCCAGCCCAAGTGAGGGCACCTCTACACACCTGGGAAAGCCTTCTGCCTTGGTTTGAGTGATATTCTATGTGCTCCATCTCCTGTCTCTCCTCCCTGGACACTATTTGCTGTCAGTGGCTGCTGTTCCCATAGTGGGTGGGTCTGCAGCTTGCCCATCCCTTTGAGCAAAGTCAAAGCTTCACTGAACTACATAAGGTTGGGGGGCAGGCAATAGGCTAGGTGGTTGATGGTGAGACCTTGCACTTTTACTTATATTTCCAGGTCAAAGGAACTTGTTACTGTTCTATTCCAATAAAGGAAATAAGGACAAATGAAACTACTAAATAAGAGAAAAATGCCAGTAGAACATGTGTAGGATGTATGGCCTTTGGTGAGAGTTTGTGCACTGCCTTTGACCTCCCGTCCGCAAGAAGGGAAGGACAGCAAGGTATTAATGGAGACCTTTAATACTCACCACCTTCCAAGGACTGGGAGATCCAAAGGGCAGATCCGATGGTGTGGGAGCTGGTTAACTGCATGCAAAGCCTTTCATCATCCCGTATCACTGTACCTCATGTCTTTTATGACTGGACAGCAACAACAAGGCTCTGAATGAGATTGGTAATCCAGAGTATTGTTTCACCCCAGTCTCAAGGCAGGACTGACACCTGTCCCCAGAGGTCTGTGTGAAGTGGACTGAAAATATTAATCCAGTTTCTCTAGAGGGGAATCATAGCCCCAGACACCAAACCAGACTTCCTTCCTTCTTTAAAACTGAAGAGAGAGCATGAGAAAAGAGGAAATAGCACTTGGAAAAGATCCCATTTATTTATAAAAGAAGTAAAGATTATGGCCTAGTTTTCAGAGGGACTGAGCACCTGCAGCAGGAGTGAAAGGGGAATGTCCATTTCTGAAGTTCAAGCCAGAAGCATGCAATAATCGAAGGAAATTGCTACATATGCTGTACTCTTGACCTGCCACTAGCAGGCACTATTTTAGAAGACCTATGTTTGTGCTTGGTACCCTGTAAGATGCCACACAGCCAGCCTTAATAGCATAGCAAAATTTGGCATAACTTCCCTGAGACAGAATTGAGACATAGCACATCTAAGATCACAGACCTTGCTGTTGCTAAGTTCAGAGAAAAGTGCTCATGCAGGTAGACCTGTGCAGAGTGGGTGTCAGCCTCTCACTGTGTTTTGACAGAAAAAAGAGCCTGATTAAGCCATGTACCGCCATGACTGGGCGGTATATATTAAGGGCTATTGATTGTACAGAAAGGACAGGGTGGGGAAGAAAGGGGGAGGGGTTGCGCTCTATGTCAGTGAGCATTATACATCGACCCTCATCAAGACGGAATCCAAGGATGAGGAAGTAGAAGGATTGTGGGCTAGGCTACATGGGGGGCAAGGAAAAAGGGATTTGGTGGTAGGGGTCTGCTACAGACCCCCACATCAAGGGGAAGAAAGAGATTCGGGGCTCCTGAGGCAACTCTCGGAGACCATAGAAGCTAAAGAGGCGGTAGTCATGGGGGACCTAAACTACCCGGACATATGCTGGGAGTCACAGACAGCAAAGTCCCATCGTTCACGCAGGTTTCTAACCTGTGTACAGGACCTCCACCTGACACAGGAGGTACACGGTCCCACTAGGGGGAATGCCATACTGGATCTGGTATTGGCAACGGGAGATGACATGGTAGCGGACCTCCAGATTGGTAGCCATCTGGGGGACAGTGATCACCTAATAATAGAATTCACCATAAGACGTCGAGTGGGTAAGGTAACTAGTAGGGTGAAAGTGCTAGACTTTAGGAAAGCTGATCTCAATGCACTCAGGCGATTAGTCAAGGACGCACTGCAGAGTAGGAGATTTGAAGAGATGGAAGCCCAAGAAGGGTGGCTGTGCCTTAAGGAAACGATCCTTCGGGCACAAAGCAAGACGATCCCTGAGCGAGGCAAAAGAGGGAAAGGGACCAGGAGGCTTCCATGGCTGACCAGAGAAATCCAGGGCAACCTAAGGGCCAAAAGGGGAGCACATAAAAACTGGAAACAGGGTGAGATCACCAAAGATGAATATACCTCCTCTGCTCGTGCTTGTAGGGAGGCAGTTAGACAGGCCAAAGCTACCATGGAGCTGCGGATGGCAACCCAAGTAAAAGACAACAAGAAATTGTTTTTTAGATATATAGGGAGTAAAAGGAAGGCCCAGGGAGGAATAGGACCCCTGCTAAATGGGCAGAAACAATTGGTAACGGACAGGGGGGACAAGGCTGAACTCCTCAACGAGTTCTTTGCCTCAGTGTTCCTAAGTGAGGGGCACGACAAGTCTCTCACTGGGGTTGTAGAGAGGCAGCAGCAAGGCGCCAGACTTCCATGCATAGACCCTGAGATGGTGCAGAGTCACTTGGAAGAACTGGATGCCTTTAAGTCGGCAGGCCCGGATGAGCTCCATCCGAGGGTGCTGAAGACACTGGCCAACGTCATTGCAGAGCCACTGGCGGGAATATTTGAACGCTCATGGCACACGGGCCAAGTCCTGGAGGACTGGAAAAGGGCCAACATGATCCCCATTTTCAAAAAGGGGAGGAAGGAGGACCTGGGCAACTATAGGAAAGTCAGTCTCACCTCCATCCTTGGCAAAGTCTTTAAAAAATTATCAAGGCTCACATTTGTGAGAGCCCGGCAGGACAAATTATGCTGAGGGAAAATCAGCACGGGTTCGTGGCAGGCAGATCATGCCTGACCAATCTAGTTTCTTTTTATGACCAGGTTACGAAACGCCTGGACACAGGAGGAGGGGTGGATGTCGTATACTTAGACTTCAGGAAGGCCTTCGATACGGTATCCCACCCCATACTGGTGAACAAGCTAAGAGGCTGTGATGTGGATGACTGCACAGTCCGGTGGGTGGCGAATTGGCTGGAGGGTCGCACCCAGAGAGTCGTGGTGGATGGGTTGGTTTTGACCTGGAAGGGTGTGGGCAGTGGGGTCCCGCAGGGTTCGGTCCTTGGACCGATACTCTTTAATGTCTTCATCAGCGACTTGGACGAGGGAGTGAAATGTACTCTGTCCAAGTTTGCAGATGACACAAAGCTATGGGGAGCTGTAGACACGCCGGAGGGCAGGGAACAGCTGCAAGCAGATCTGGACAGGTTGGACAAGTGGGCAGAAAACAACAGGATGCAGTTCAACAAGGAGAAATGCAAAGTGCTGCACCTAGGGAGGAAAAATGTCCAGCACACCTACAACCTAAGGAATGACCTGCTGGGTGGCACAGAGGTGGAAAGGGATCTTGGAGTCCTAGTGGACTCCAAGATGAACATGAGTCGGCAGTGTGACAAAGCCATCAAAAAAGCCAATGGCACTTTATCGTGCATCAGCAGATGCATGACGAATAGGTCCAAGGAGGTGATACTTCCCCTCTATCGGGCGCTGGTCAGACCGCAGTTGGAGTACTGCATGCAATTCTGGGCGCCACACTTCAAGAAGGATGCGGATAGCCTGGAGAGGGTACAGAGAAGGGCCACTCGTATGGTTAAGGGCCTGCAGACCAAGCCCTACGAGGAGAGACTAGAGAAACTGGATCTTTTCAGCCTCCGCAAGAGAAGGTTGAGAGGCGACCTTGTGGCCGCCTATAAGTTCATCACAGGGGCACAGAAGGGAATTGGTGAGTATTTATTCACCAAGGCGCCCCCGGGGGTTACGAGAAATAATGGCCACAAGCTAGCAGAGAGCAGATTCAGACTGGACATTAGAAAGAACTTCTTCACAGTTAGAGTGGCCAGGGTCTGGAACGGGCTCCCAAGGGAGGTGGTGCTCTCCCCTACCCTGGGGGTCTTCAAGAGGAGGTTAGACGAGTATCTAGCTGGGGTCATCTAAACCCAGCACTCTTTCCTGCTTATGCAGGGGGTCGGACTTGATGATCTATTGAGGTCCCTTCCGACCCTAACATCTATGAATCTATGAATCTATAAGCCAGATGCCATGTTCACATAAAAATATAACAACTCCAACATCTTGTACAGTTCCTCCAATCACTTATTTGTTTTACTTGTCCTGCATGTCCTCCATTATATGCAGTCACGTGCTGCACTTAATCACACCTATTCATTTAGCAGTACATGCAACCATTCTAGTTACATCGGGAAAAGCTCCCTCCCCCTCCATGAATTACAGGTATCTCAAGAAAAGCAAGAGCGAACCCTCTGCAGTAAGAGTTTGACATATCAGAGGTCTTGGTTCAGTTCCCTGCACCAGCACATATCTTCTAGACCTGCCACTTACTCTCTCTTTGCTTCTCCATCCTCATCTGCTAATTGAGAATAGTGATCATAGTCAGTCTGACAGGGGTTGTGTATGAGTTAAATAACTAATGTTTAGGGGATATAGCAGTGACGTGGGAGGGAAACGAGCACCTTTATATAGAGATTTTCTATCTCATGAGACATTTGTGTGAGATTCCCACTGGGCCAAGTTTTAAAGTCCTGAATCCTCGACTTCTCAAGTAGATTTCACAGCAACTGTCCACTCCACACCCACCACTGTGGGCACTGGATGGAGGGGGCAGGTGGGGCCTCCATGTAGACAAACCCAGGACTCATGTGGACAGGGTGAATTTGGTGGGCTGGATGGACAAGATGATTGCAACCCAGTCCTATAACATCTGAGGGCTTCAACAAGCTCTTTTGTTCGACAAGATACAAAAACAAAGGAGATCAAGCAACTAGCAAGTGACAGGAAGCTTCTCCTGGTGCCTACCTGTTTTTATTTCTTACAAATTCAACTATGGGCAGATTTAAATACTCAATCAGTGTTGGAAGGTACAGTGCACCTGGAGAAGACAGGAAACTCCCAGGTGATTTGAGGGATTAAGATATTCTACATAAAAACAAACTTAGCCTCCTCTGGGGATACTTATATCTGGAGCCTTATGCAGCCCTGTGAAAGTTTACATGATACACAGCCCCACATTGGTCAACAGCCACCTATGAGGTAGGACATGGTCACCTAGTTGTCATAGTGGCGCTTGCATCACAAAGGCTGTTGGCTCACCTCTGTCCTGGGTCCTGGACCTGGCAGCTTGAGTGGCTCCAGACCCCTTTGCAATAGGAGCTGCTCGGTGCATGAGAGAAGGAAAGCTTGTTTAAGCCAACTTTGAACAATAGAAGTAATCAACCGGAAACTACCCAGCAGAGGTAAGATCCCCATGATGTTCTCCATGCCTAATCTGTAGTCCCACACCCATTGTTGGAAGCACAAGGAATAGGTGGATTAGCTAAAATCAGCTTTTCTAGAGCCAGATTTTCAGTTGTGCAAACCAGTGTTACTTGGTGGCCTGGATTATAGTTTGGGTGATCGATACCAGGTTAGGATCAAGTCTTCAGCCGCTGAACACTGACATGCCTCCGATCATTGGAGACTGTGCTAGATGTTCTGGGAAAGACCTCCTTCCATCCCTGAGGTATGTCTGACCCTGTCCCCTTGCAGCCAGGTGGGTGGTGTGTGGTGTCTCTTTATACATTACCTAAGCTTAAGCACTAGGGTAGCCTATAGACATGCTAGTTCGCGTCCTAATTAGAACACATTGGAGCTGGATCAGTGAATCGAGTCTGCTCCACTTTCTAATTAAAATTTTTCAGCATTGACTCACTGTTATGTGTCATAAGCCCCTTCACCCCAGCTCCCTCCCTCCACATTTTAAATGGCTGTGGGGGTGCTTTAACTAAAGCTCATTGAATAAGCTTTAGTTAAAGTGCTCCAATGGTCATTTTAAAATGTGGGGTGCTTAATACAAGTGATGGTGAGCCATTTTAATTAGAGTGGCTGCTGGGGAACCACTCTAATTTAAACAGCCCCTCCCCATCCCTGGTATGTGTATAGGGAGCCTAGCTTTCAAAACTTTGGACCTAACCCATCCTTTTGGGTGTGTGATCCCAATTTTCCAACTAATGATCAAGGACAAAAGAATTGTTATTGTCTGCATGACTTTCCTTTAGTTTCCTGAAAACAAATGTCACAGTAATCTCCCCTTCCAACTGGCTGGGCTATTTTGCAAGCAAATCTTCTAGCATAACACAACAGGATAAAGGGGAAAACGCATCTTCTTTTCCCTGACCAGGTCCACTCTCGCCCCTTTGGCTGGCACAGCTGTGGCCATTGCACACAGGACTGATGATTATAGATTTTTACCTTCTGATGCTGGCTGACACCAGAGCATTATCTCCATCCTGACAAAGAAAGGCTTTTTCGCAGAATTAAATTGCACTAAGGAAAGTGCTTCTTTGGCAATACCAGCTGCCTCAGCCCAGGAGGGTGGCCTGGAGAACTCTCCCATTGTTGTTGTGCTAGGGAATCTTTTCTTTGTAGCCAGGCCACAGGGTTTGGCTCCAACAGAGCTGCTAGTGGGTGGTGATGAACGAGACCAATGTGATTTCTCACCCGGAAATTGACAGAATCCTTTTCCTCCATTGCAGGTTTTTCCACCAGTGATGCCTCTGCAGAGAGATGCCTGATGGACCAAGCTCAGGGCAATCTTGGCCCAGAGTTTGGCCAGGCAGATGTGGAGCCTGACATAACTGTAAGCCTTCTGCTGGAGAGACTCCAACAGGAGGAGGTAGGACAATGGCTTTGTATCACACGGCTGCTTGAAGCATTTCCTTCCAAGGCTGTGCAGGGTGGGACCCCAACTAAAACTGGTCCTTGCCCATCTGCTGTGTCTTTTCCATTCCTCCTCTCCTATTAAAGGTCACACTATAACATGCTCTTGTTATATTGTGAGGTCACTGTGATATCAGGGCATGATGACATCATCTCCCCCTCCCCAGTGGAGGGTAGATATGGTATAAGCCACGTTCAAACAAGCCCTCACCCTGCAGATAATGTTATGAGCCTCTTTAGTGTCTTCCTCTAAGTGTCTCACAGCACTGAGATATGAAATATAGTTTCCCAGCAGCCTTGTGAACCTGAAAGCCTCAGCCTTGTGGCCCAGGAAGTGAAGTGACTTGCCCACTGTCCCCCAACAAGTCAGGAAAAGACCTAGAAATACAGCCAAGGGTGCTGAGTCTCTGTCTAGACCCTGGGCAACACTCTTTCCCTACCTGATTTGCTGTCATCTAAGTATGACTCCACTGGGTTAGTCATGCAAGTATGACTCCACTGGTTCACAAATATTTCAGCGTCTTTCTTCATTCAGTAACAGAACCCATCACACAATGGTTTTTGGCAGCATCTTGCCTGGCAAACTCCTGCTAAATTTGCTGCTCAGGATCACCCAGCAGCTCCTTGTTACTCCCCCAGTGACCCTCTCTCTGATGAAAACATGTGTCAGTCACTCCCACCTCCTCAGCACACTGGGGTGACAGTGCCTGTGATGCATCTGACTGCTTTTCTGATTATGTTTCTGTGTCTCCCACAATTCTGTTACATTGTGCCCTCACAGTGCCTGACACTCCTGCCTTGTTAGTGCTACCTGTGAACATCTGCATGAAAGGACAAACCCAAGCAACCCTAGGTTGTGTTCCTGTCCAGGGAGCAAGTTCCCCCTCAGACTGGATGTAGAACAATCCCTGAGTAGCTGTCCAACATCACAGTCCTGGATGATCTGGCACTAGTCCCAAAGGAAACCCATTGTGCTCTTCTTTCTTGGTCTGTTCCCAGGAGACAAGAATAACCATTTACTCCAGCCTGGAGAAAGTCTTGCAGGGGGACACAAAGGGCCTGGATAGGAGCCTTGTCAGAAGGATCATCCATTTGGCCTCCAAAGACATGACCCAGGTGAGTGAGCTCTGCCCCAGTTTCTCCTCAAAAAACTTTAGTCTTTGCCTAGTTTGTCTGGTCCAAAGTAGCTTGAGCCTATGGTGTATCTCCTGTATGGACCCTGGTTAAAGGCTACAGCCTTGCTCAAGACAGAACTCCTCCAAATGTTTCTGGAGAGCATGGACACAATCCAGACCAGTGTTGAGCTCCTCTGCTGAGAAAGACAACACTGCTTAGGTGCTTTGCTGGGGACAGAATTGTCCAAAAAGTTTCCTGGTCCATGCTAAAGCTGTCCTACAGCCCAGGTGAATGCTGCAGTTGGCCAGCCAACCTGAGCCAAAATATTGTTCATCCAAGTGTTTCAGTTGGCATTTATGAGTGAGGGATCCCATGCAAGGAATCATTAGGGGGACTTAGTGAATTCAGGAACAGCTATTACAGTGTGTGGCTGGTAGGTGGTGGGGGAGACAGCTTGCTTGGAGCCAAGGGTTACCCAAGGATGCAATGGACTTAAGGGAGTGGCCAAACACTAGGCCAGTGGAGAAGCTAAAGCTAGTGAATCATTCTCCCTTCCCTTTCAGAGGAGGAAACTTTATCCCCAGTCTGACTTACCGCTGTATAAACAGTGCGTCAGGCATCTGCTCCAGTTTTCATTTTTTATTCTAGCAAGAAAATGATGAACTGCAGTTGGCTGCTGGAAAAACCCTCGTGGCACTTGCTGGTACCTTTTACAATTGGGTGATGCATGAGCTGCAGTCACGTGGGCATCATGGACCTCCAATTTTCTTCTTGATTAGACTGGGCAACCTGGCCTCAGCCTATGGTACAGCATTGCCTCCCTTGCTTCCGAGCTCTGACCTAAGATGGTAGAGGGTGGAGATAAATACCACTCTGTCCAATGGGGCTATCACAACTGAGCTGGGTTTGGGGCCTGAAGAGTCTGGCTTCTGGCTCTAAGGTGCCAGCACTAACTTCTGTAGCAACTGGAAGGGCCTTCAGGACAGGAAGGAGTGGAGATCAGATGGGCAGGACCCTCTACTCCCTCCTCCTCCCCTGCATCTGGGCATGGGAGGGGCAGCAGACAGAGGATTGTCCTACATAGGGGAGGTCATTGTGGAGTTTCTCTGACATCTTCAAAGCCCTTTTGAGCTGCTCACCCACCACGTTCCTGAGAGTGAGGGATGAAGGTGGACAGGAATGTCTCTAACTGTGCAATGTATCCTCCTCCTGCAGCACTAAGGTCTGAGCCCTACCTCTCGCTGATGCTCAGCAAATTGCATTTTGTGCTGAGGCTGGGACCAACCAGATGAAGCAGGGTCTGTGTGGAGGTGAATGCCAGCCCCACCTGCAGGTGCCCCCAGAGGGCACCCAGTGCCTAACACAGAGCCTGGGCCCCATTGGAGTGTCCTGCCCTGGTAAGCAGGGCTTCCACTGCACTTCCTGGGCCTGATCCAACCATGAGTGGAGAACCCTCCCTCCCCAGGCTGGCTGGAGGCTTTAAGCAGTGTACAGGATTGGGCCCTTTATGACTCTTCCAGAGTATTTCCCAGGAGCAGTCAAAAAGGCTGGAGCTGCATCTAGGCTCTGGGGCAAATGGAGCAGATTGAATCCTAGTTGTAGCCCCTGGTACCTGCTCCACCTGTCCCAAATTCTCCATCTGCCCCAAGCAGCGCAGGGGCTGCTGGGATATTGTCATGACCACCAGGCCTGCATGTCCTGCTGCTGCAGCAGCACCTCCTCACTCCAATGTTCCTGTGCAAACATCTTGTCTTTTCTCCCCCTCTGCAGTTGTGGGAGGCTTTGCCTGAGCTGCCAACATGAAATTCCAGATCAGGGACAAGAGCCCATTCCCCATCTGCTGGGCAGCCAACTACTGTTTCCGTGTGCTCCCTTTCTTTAACCTTATGAGCAGCAGCTGGCTGAGCACCGAGGACCAGGAGATGAGAGCTTCTGTCTTTCTAGTTCTGTAGCACAGCTGTCACATGTCACTACATCTGCCTGTCTGTGCAGTCCTGGCAGTGAAGACCCAGTCTCAGGGGCTCATATCATGTGCCTGAGAATATGCTCTGCCCACAGGCAGTGTGCAGTTGTGTGTGCTAATGGGTGCCAGTGAGCACAGGGATAGGGGGCAGCTCCTTCCAGGCATGACTCATTTGGTGCCCAGGCCAATGGCAGTAAGGAGGAGTTCACTCTCTCTGAACATGAATCTGGGCACATCAGCGCAGCGGGGAGGTATGACTGCAGGTTCTCGACCACCTGGGCGATAGCAATCATCGCCTACTGGAATTCACCATCCAGCGCAGCGTGTCAAAGGCTTGCAGCAAGGCAGCAGCCCTGGACTTCAGGAGGGCAGATTTCAATGAGGTAAGGAGACTAGATGGGGAGGCACTGAGGTCCCGGAGGGGAGGGGAGTTGGGAGTCCAAGAAGAGTAGTCGTTCCTTAAGAAGACGATCCTCCAAGCCCAAAGGGCAACAATCCAAATGCAGATCAAAGGGGGCAAGCATGCTCAAAAGCCCTCATGGCTCACCAAAAGCATCCACAAACATCTCAAAGCTAAAAAGGAGGTGTACACCCAATGGAAGGGAGGGGCCATCACCAAGGAGGATTGGTGTAGAGACTGTAGGGGGGCTGTTAGGAAGGCTAAGGCGGAGATGGAATTGGGACTAGTGACCCAGATCAAGGATAACAAAAAGTCCTTTTTAAAATACATAGCGGTTAAAAAGAAGGTACTCAGTAACGTAGGGCCTCTGCAGGGCACGCTAGGAAATCTGGTGGTCACAGCAGATGACAAAGCTAACCTCTTTAACAATTTCCTTTCCTCCATTTTTCTGAGCAGGGACCGGGGCTTCCCCCCCACCAGGATCCCCAATGGTTCCAGGGGAGGCGCAGCCAGGCCCAGGGTCAGTGAGGACCTAGTCAGGGAACTTCTGGTGGGACTAGACGTGTTCAAATCAGCAGGTCCTGACGATCTCCGCCCCAGAGTGCTGAGGGAATTAGCTGAGGTCATTGCGGGACCTCTGGCACAGCTTTACGAGCACTCGTGGTGCTCTGGTGTCATGCCAGAGGACTAGAATAGGGCCAATGTGGTCCCCATTTTCAAAAAAGGGAGGAAGGAGGACCCAGGAAACTACAGGCCTGTTAGTCTTACCTCAGATCTAGGGAAGCTCTTTGAGAAAATTATCCAGGAGCACATCTGCGAGGGACCAGCAGGGGGGATCATGCTTAGGGGCAACCAACATGAGTTCATTCAAGGCAGGTCCTGTCAGACCAACGTGGTGGCCTTCTATGACCAGGTCACAAAATCCTTGGACGCAGGTGTCACAGTGGATGTAGTCTTTCTGGACTTTAGGAAGGCCTTCGACACTGTCTCTCACCCCATTCTCATTAAGAAATTAGGCGACTGTGGCATCAATGCCTACACGGTCAGATGAGTCGCAAATTGGCTGGAGGGCCACACCCAGAGAGTGGTAGTGGATGGGTCTTTTTTGACCTGGAGGGATGTGGGCAGTGGGGTCCCCCAGGGCTCAGTCCTTGGGCCCGCACTGTTCAACATCTTCATCAGTGACTTGGACGAGGGTGTAAAAAGCACCCTGTTCAAATTCGCGGATGACACTAAGATGTGGGGAAAAGTGGGCATGCTGGAGGAGAGGGACAGGCTGCAACTAGATCTGGACAGGTTACAGGGGTGGGTGGATGAGAACAGGATGGGTTTCCATATGGACAAGTGCAAGGTGCTGCACCTGGGGAGGAAGAACCAGCAGCATACCTACAGGCTGGGGAACTCCCTTCTCATGAGCACAGAGGCAGAAAAGGATCTTGAAGTCATTATTGATTCCAAAATGAACATGGGCTGCCAATGTGAGGACGTGGCCAGGAAGGCTAACTGCACCTCGTCATGCATCCACAGATGCATGAGTGAAAAAGAGGAGACTGCCCTTGAGGACTGGGTGAAAAGAGCTGGGTGCAGGGGTACAAGTAGCTGAGTCCAAGCTGTCTGGCTCTTCTCTCCAAGTCTTATGACCCCGGCTGCTGGAGTACATACTGCCAGCTCAGTACAGTTGCACTCTGACCCAGGGGCAATGTGTAGGGGGTGCATGCAGGTGCATGTGCACCCACTGAGCATGGTGGTGCACTCCCTGCAAAAAGGTGCTACCAACACTGTCATTGGCATCTACGGGCAGTCCAGGATCACCCCTGGCTGCTGCTGGTGGTGCTTGCAGGTGGTCGCCAACCCATGGTCAGCACTTGCCACCCCATGGTTGATGCTTGCCATTCTCCCCCTCGCCAACAGTGCCAGCGGCGTTTGCAGGAGCTCCCCACTCACTGCCGCCAGGCTCCCCCCACCGCCACCACGCTGCCATTGAAGCAGCCATGCCCCCCCCCAGCCACCAAGGGCACGTGCCATTCATGCCTGTGCCAATGCCTCAGGGACCTGGCCAAGCAACCACAGTGGGAGGGAGAAGAAGCAGCTTGCATGGATCCCAGCAAAGGAGGTTTGGAATCCAGATCCCTGTGGAATGAATCAGCTCCAACTGCCTCTTAGAAAATCTTTGGTCTCTTCCATCCATAATGAGGCCCAAAGGCGGGAGGGACAGTTGGGTCATTACAACCTGGGAGGGGGAGCCAGGCAATGTGGGCTCCCCAACCCAGAGCTATCCCAGATTTATGCTGTGCCATAGGGGAATCCCAGGGCCTTTCTGCCTCAGCTGCCCCACTCATCCAATGATGACTGAGCAGTGAAACAGTGGCAACATGTAGGGAGTGCATGGGGGTGCACATGCATCCCCTGAGAGCACTGGTGCACCCCCGATTGGCCACGCTCACCTCTTAGGTGATGAGCAGGGAGGGCAGGTGGGAGCACCAGTGCCCTCTGCAAGAGCCAGCCAATTGCTGCTATAGCTGCAGCCACTTCCTGCAGCAGTCAGCTGGTGCTTGCTCCTAGAAGTGGCCACAGCCACTCCCAGAAGTGGTTGCAGTGATCGCAGCGATCAGCCACAGTAATCAGCTGTCGTGCAATTTCTGGTGAGTAGCCCTGAAAAGGTACCTGCCAGAGGTGTGGGGAGGGTCAGTGGTGTGGGGAACACATGCCTGTAGCCTTAGCTGGTGGAACAGGCTCTGTCTCTTCCCACACAGAGCTGCCCAGTGCTGGCAGAATTCCCTTCCCTTTGCAGAGCAGAGCCAGGCTCTGCCCCTGCCTCACAGCCTGCAAAGGGGCCTGCAGGATCAGCCAAGCACAGCACATTGGCCTGTGTCTGATTGCTGAATGCTCTGGCCACGTATGGTGGAGATCAGTTTCCCTCTTAAAGAAAGCCATGGAGCCCCACTCCAGAGCTGAGTGCCTGTTTCTCTCTCACTGTCAGGTGGTCGCCTCAGCCTTGGCTGACAGCAGCCGTGCACATTCTGCCCTGACGGGACTGTGGGCTCTGCACCACACGATCCACCTTGCTGAAGGAGAGCAGTGGAGGATCAAGATTCCCATCCTGCTCACAACCATTGAAAGTAACAAGCAAGGAAGGAGCACAGTGATCTTTGCAGAGTGGAAGGGAAGGGGGAAGGTTGCAGCCTCCTGGAACTCCCCGTGGTACCATTCCCCTTCTGTAGCGCTGCATGCTTGAGAGCTTCTACTCTGTCACAGGGGGCAAATCCAGGTGTGTTTCTGGGCTCTTCTTGTCCTGACCAGCAGGCTGCTGTGTTCCCAGCTCTTAGGTGATGTTGGTCTTCTTCTTTCAAAATGTCCTATATAAGGCACTTGGTACCACATTGGCCTCTTGCCAGGATGTTGTCCATGTGAAATCCCAGCTCCAGAAATCTCTGAAGGACACAGATTACATGGATGCTTCTGAGAGAGAAGTGAGGACCCTGTTCTCTCCAGACTTGGTCAGGTCCTCCCGTGTCCTCACTTCTCTGTTGCTCTGTGTCTAAGGCTGGTTTTCTTCATGGCCTTCCCTTGTCCTTTCCCTTGGACAGCCCCTCACTTGTTCCAGGCTGGATGGCCATTTCTAGTATCAGGGGAGATGGGGAGGACTCTTGGGTCTGTCAGTCAGACGGTCCTGCTCACTCACCAATGCATTTCTTAGGTTCCAGCAAGTTGTGACCATCCTGGCATTCTCAGCCAAGGGCCACCTGGACCTCACCCTGAGCACACTGGAGGACTTTGGTGCTGCCACGAGTAAAGTGCAAGTGTCTGGGATAGTTGGCTGCCTGCAGGTAATGGAAATGGGGGGTTTCTCACACTTCTTCCCCTATAAGCCCTTGAGAAGGACAACTTGGCAGTGGCTACTCTCCCTGGTTAACACCTTTTCCCAGGGGACATGCTCCACATCAGGTCTCCGGTAATACAGAGGGGAACACAGTTTCTAATACTCACATTTTTCGTGTCCCAGGTTAATGGGTCAGCAGTCAACTCAGCTCCTTTCAGGCTCCGAAGCAACTACATCTGTTGTTCACCCAAAGAAAGAGATTGTGTATTTCTCTCATCTTTCAGTTAGCTGTGGGAGAGAAGACATGAGCCCTATTGCCCAGCCTGAAAGTACCAGCTCTGAGTGCATAATCCACATGCACACCCACCTCAATGGGCAAGTGCTGGAGAGTCTAAAGGCACCTACATGTTTGCTGCAAACTGGGCCCTAAGGTTCTGCCCTAGGGCTCGCCCAGTCCAGCAGAGCCACCACCGTGGCTGAGTTGAGCACCTCAGCACTCACACCTGTTTGGGTCCAGGCTCCATCCAGCAGGGTGTTCATGGTGCCCCAAACACCTGCCAAGAGCTTCAGCTTCAGGTTCTGCACAAAGCACAGCAGGCAGAGCCACCTCACACACAGAGACCTGCAGCGCCTTCCTGATATATTGTGCCCAAGGACTCCTTATGGCCAAATGCATGAGGAGGCCCTTGGTACAATGCATCTGTTGCCCCAGTTCCTGTTGGCCACAAACTCTCCCCCACCCCTGCCCCGATGTCCATGACTCAGCCTGGCACTGCAGCTCTCCCTGCCTGAGTCACCCAGGCTGTAGGACAGAGATGATGAGGCCTGGGCGCGTCTGAAACAAAGCACTGATGATGGTGCTGTGAGAGCTGTGGGTCTCCTGTGACTGGCAGGGAGAGCTGGTATCGCTGCTGGGGCAACTCCTTGGTCAACAGTGATTCCTACTTGGGGGACAGAAGGCATGGGAAGCCCTGGTGTGAGTGTCGTGTCACCCTGTGCAGAACTATCACCAAGGGAGAAGAGTCAGGACCCACAGGGCCTTGATACTGGCCTACATCCAAATTGCTGTCCATGCCCCACAAATGCAGCTGCTCCCCTGCGCGAAGCATGACATCACCAGGAGGGTCCTGCAGTACTATGTGACCAGCTGACAAATAAAAGCCTGGGACTGCACCATGTCAGGAACAGACCTGCCCGGGGACTGATGCTCTGACTGACTGAACCTCCTCCTGAATTCATGTCTGTGATGAGCATCCACATTAATCCATCTGGGCTGATGTGCAGTGGGGGGTACCCACATATGGAGAGTGCAGGAAGAGAGGCTTCTGACAACCTGTCCTGCACTGGAGTGGGACATGCACTCATGCCCTTGCACTGCTCCACACCCACCAGCCCAGCCGTTTTTTGGACCTGGCAGTAGGCTGCACTCTGGGGCCATTTCAGGCGCTGACAGTTGTTTTGCATTTCATTTCCCAGGTGCTTGGCACTGATATCAATAAGATAAATGTTCAGTGACCCCACCTTTGCTCATGCTCTTCCCAGACCCTAACTGGAGGAGGTACAAGGACCTTCCCCAGGCAGAAGTCCATTCTGCTGCCATGCACCTCGTCTGAGATGGGTGTGGGCCCAGGGCTTTCTGGGGCCTGTAGACCCCTCTCAGGGATGCAAATGAGGCTGCATTTCATCCCTGATCTTTACATTCTGGACCTTGGTTCTTTTCCATTACTCATCCCCATCTCCATGTTGTTCCCCCATGGAATTCAGGACACGGACTTAAAGCTGACCCTGATCTGGTCAGTCATTGAGCTCAGCTGTGCCATCCAGGATGCTGATGGCTCCCAGAGCTTCCAGTTCACTTACAAAGAGGAGCTCCTGGGGTACATGCTGGTGAGTGGGGAGGAGCCCTGGGAACCAAACTGCATAGGACCTGGTAGAAACCTAATGGGACTGGTTTCCCTGGGAGCAGCTATTTTGTCCCTTGGCTGTGATGGGATTATTAAAGCTTCATGAGGGGTCTGCTTGGGGCCCAGAAAGCTGGTACCACTTGAAGCTTTCTAGGCAATGCTGCATTGCGGGCTGCCCTTGGAGGGCCTGGCTGTGCCTGGTGAGTGCCTGGGATACAGCTCTGTGCCCTCTGCACTGATGCCATTGACCTGAGCAGGATCCTGGGGCAGTGTCCAGCACAGCCCTGGCTCTATTTCTGGCCCACCTGGGAGGGCAGCCTGGTGGATTTGTGGGGGGAGGCTCTCTGCTTCCCACATCCATTTCCCCTGTGTCATGTCTCTGTTTCTGCCTTTTAGGACTTCATGAAAGAGGAACCAGTGGATTCCCTGGCCTCTCCTGCTCACCTCAGGGCAATGCTTGCAATTAAGCACCTGAGGTAGGTGATTCCTGCCCTGGCGCTTGGCACTGGAATGTCCTGGTCAGGGATGAGCTCCTTCCTTAACTCTGTTGTTCTTCCTGTCAGATCTGGAGCTGAGACACCTGCAGGGCTCAGGTCACAGGAGTCAGAGGGGGTTGAATGTGTTTGGGACGCTTGGAGATTTGGACGTGAAAGACCTGGTGGTGGTGGTTGTGGGACAACTAGGAGTGGTGGGGAGTGCAAGGAGCTTCTCAGTTGTCATGTCCAGGGGGGGCTTGGATTTCAGGTTCTAGGTTCAAATCATATCTTAGCACTAGACCCACTTTCCCTTTGGGCTGGCAGTCAGTCTGACTGAGGGCTTTTCTTCCTCTCTTCCTTCTGCCAGCAAGGTGAAACCCTCGCTAGATCTGGATGAAAACAGAAATATCCTTGATGACTGCCTCAAGTGCCTGTTGCCTCTTCCAGCTGTGCAGCAGATGAGGAAGGAAGGTGAGATGGCTCAGGGCTCTTTCCAAATACAGGTACACCTAAATAGCTGTCTTCTGACATCACCTGCTGGGACCTGCTCTGGGTCCTGGCAGTCACCCCTGGCCTCCCTAGAATGGTTCTGGGTTTCATGCCACACACTCCAGCTGGCCCTGAGCTTCCCTCTTCTATCTCCTGCTTGCAGTCATTGCACGAGTTGCCCATGCAGGCCTTGGGTGAGCTTATGAGGGGCCTCCTTGATGAAGACCCCACTGAGAGTTGCTTCATGGAGATGTTCCATGTAAGTAGCCAGCAGGAGCAGACAGAGCTCTCTTCTCTGGGCAAGGTGGGAATAGGCCAAAGAAACAGGGAGGAAGGTTTCTCTTAGCAGGACAAATGAGAGGGGAGTTTCCCAAGGTGTCCTGGGGCAATGAACAGTAATTCCCTTGCATCCCAATGACATCCTTACTATAGATTCATAGATTCATAAAAGTAGGGTCAGAAGGGACCTTGTAGATCTTCTCGTCTGACCCCCTGCCCTGGGCAGGAGAGAAAACTGGGCTCAAATGACCCCAGCCAGGTAAATGTTAAGACTCCTCTTAAAGACCCCCAAGGTAGGAGCCAGCACCACTTCCCTTGGAAGTTGGTTCCAGTTCCTAGCTGTCCTGACTGTGAAGTAGCACCTTCTAATGTCTAGTCTAAACCTACTCTCTAGCACCTACACAGTCAAATGGGTCACTAACTGGCTGGAGGGCCGCACCCAGAGAGTGGTGGTGGAGGGGTCATTTTCAACCTGGAGGGATGTGGGCAGTGGGGTCCCCCAGGGCTTGGTCCTTGGACCCGCGCTGTTCAACATCTTCATCAGTGACTTGGATGAGGGGATAAAAAGCACACTATTCAAATTTGCTGATGACACTAAGATGTGGGGGGATGTGGGCATGCTGGAAGGGAGGAATAGGCTGCAATTGGACCTAGACAGGTTACAGGGGTGGGCGGATGAGAACAGGATGCGTTTCAACACTGACAAGTGCAAGGTGCTGCACCTGGGGAGGAAGAACCAGCAGCATACCTACAGGCTGGGGAACTCCCTTCTTGTCAGTGCAGAGGCAGAAAAGGATCTTGGAGTCCTTATCGATGCCAAAATGAACATGGGCTGACAGTGTGGGGACGCGGTAAGGAAGGCCAACCATACCTTGTCATGCATCCACAGATGCATCTCAAGCAGGTCCAAGGAGGTGATCCTCTCCCTCTATGCAACACTGGTTAGGACACAGTTGGAGTACTGTGTCCAGTTCTGGGTGCTGCACTTCAGAAGGGATGTGGACAGCATTGAGAGGGTTCAGAGGAGGGCCACCCACATGATCAGGGGGCAGTAAGGCAGGCCCTACGAGGAGAGGCTGAGGGACCTGAACCTGTTCAACCTCCACAAGAGAAGGCTGAGGGGGGATCTAGTGGCCATTTACAAACTAGTCAGGGGGAACCAGCAGGCATTGGGGGAGTCCCTGTTCCCCCGAGCACTACCAGGAGTGACTAGAAATAACTGTCACAGGCTGGCAGAGAGTAGATTCAGACTAGACATCAGGAGGCGCTACTTCACAGTCAGGGCAGCTAGGACCTGGAACCAACTTCCAAGCAAAATGGTGCTGGCTCCTACCCTGGGGATCTTTAAGAGGAGGTTAGACTAACACCTTGCTGGGGTCGTTTGACCCCAGTACTTTTTCCTGCCATGGCAGGGGGTCAGACATGATGATCTACTCAGGTCCCTTCCAACCCTACCAACTATGAAATTATGAAACTTATGGCCATTATTCCTTGTTACTCCGGGAGGCGCTCGGGGGAATAAGGTCTCTCCCAATCCCCGCTGGTCCCCCCTAGTAAGTTGACAGATGGCCACCACGTCCCCCCTCAGCCTTCTCTTGTGAAGGCTGAACAGGCTAAGGTACCGTAGCCTCTCCTCATAGGGTCTGCCCTGCTGTGCCTGGATCATGCAAGCGGACCTCCTTTGGATCCTCTCAATGCTGTCCACATCCCTCCTGAAGTGCAGTGCCCAGAACTGGACGCAGTACTCCAGCTGTGGCCTGACCAGTGTCGCACAGAGGGGGGGGATCACCTCCTTGGCCCTGCTTGTGATGCATCTGTGGATGCACGACAAGGTACAGTTAGCCCTACTGACTGTGACCTTGCATTGTCAGCCCATGTTCATTTTGGAGTCAATAATGACTCCAAGATCTCTTTCTGCCACCAGGCTTTCAAGAAGGGAGTTCCCCAGTCTATAGGTATGCTGCTGGTTCCTACTGCCTAAGTGCAGCACCCTGCACTTGTCACTATTGAATCCCATGCTATTTTCATTTGCCCACCCCTGTACCCTGTCCAGGTCCTGCTGTAATCTGTCCTTCCCTGCTAGCATGCCCACCTCACCCCAAATCTTGGTGTTGTCTGTGAATTTAAAAAGGGTGCTTTTCACTCCGTCATCCAAGTTGCTAATAAAGAAATTGAACAGTGCAGGCCCAAGGACCAAGCCCTGGGGGACTCCACTGCCCACTTCCCTCCAGGTCGAATATGACCCATCCACCACCACTCTCTGGGTGCGGGCCCTCATTCAATTTGCAATCCATCTGACTGTTTAGGCATCAATGCCACAGTGCCTAGCTTTTTAATGAGAATGGGGTGGGAGACAGTGTCAAAGGTCTTGCTGAAGTCCAGAAAGACTACATCCACCACGACACCTGCATCCAATGATTTTGTGACCTGTTCATAGAAGGCAATCAGGTTGGTCTGACAGGACCAGCCCCTAATGAAACCATGCTGGTTGCCCATGAGCATCATCCCTGCTGCTGGCCCATCACAGATGTGCTCCTTGATAATCTTCTCAAAGAGCTTCCCCAGGATTGAAGTAAAACTAATGGTCCTATAGTTGCCCGGGTCCTCCCTCTTCCCTTTTTTAAAGATGGGGAAAGATGGGGACTACATTGGCCTTCTTCCAGTCATCCGGCACCAGGCCAGAGCACCACAAGTGTTCATAAAGCCGTGCCAGTGGCCCCGCAATAACCCCTGCTAATTCCCTCAACACCCTGGGGTGGAGAGCATCTGGACCTGCTGATTTGAACACATCCAGCCCCTCCAGAAGTTCCCTAACTCGGTCCTCCCTGACCCTAGGTTTGGCGGAGTTTCTCCTGAGTCCGTCCTGAATCTCGGTAGGGGAGTCCCAGTCCCTGCAGAAGAAAATGGAGGCAAAGAAATTGTTAAAGAGGTCTGCTTTTTCCTCTGATGCAACTACCAGATTGCCCAGCATATCCTACAGGGGCTCCCACATTACCCAGTGCCTTCTTCATGCTCCCCATATATTTAAAACAGGACTTTTTGTTATCCTAGTTCCATATCTGCCTTAGCTTTCCTAACAGCCCCCCTACAGACCCAAGTGGTGGAGGTATATTCTTCTTTGGTGACAGCCCCTCCCTTCCACTGGGTGTACGCCTCCTTTTTGGCAATCAAGCATTTCTGAATGCCCTTGGTGAGCCAGGGGGGCTTTTGGGCACTCTTGCCCCCTTTGCGTCTCGTTGGATTGTCACCCCTTGGGCTCTGAGTATCATCTCCTTAAGGAACAATCACTCATCTTGGGCACCCAGTTCCCCTACTCTCCAGGACCCCAGTGCCTCTCCCACTAATCTCCTCAACTCATTGAAGTTGGCCCTCTTGAAGTCAAGGGCTACTACCTTGCTGCAGGCCCTTGACATCCTGCACTGGATGGTGAATTCCAGCTATGTGAAATGCTCCTTCCATCCTGCTCCTCTCCAAGCGGTTGGGAACAGGATGCAGGAAAGAAGATACTGCAGTCTCCCCCCCCCCCCCGTTCTGGATGGGACTGGCTATAGGCAGCTGGACCTACTGCCCCACAGGCCTGGCCGTGTGCACAATGGGGAGGTGCAGTTAGAAATGAGGAGTGTGAACTCCAGTGTACAGTTCCAGCAGAGCTGGTCTCACCTGGAAAAATTAGTTACAATCATCTTGCTCATGGTCCCAGGGATTCTCACAGGGGTTCTGAAGTTGGTGGTGCTTGTTGGTCCTGAGCTGAGCATCCACATGGGCAAAAGGCCAAAATTAGCTTCTTAAAACCACCTCCAGATATTAATATTTGTTGGGTGTTTGTGCAAGCATGCAGGTTAATGTCAGGCAGAAATAGGTCCCGGGCAGCACATGCAATGAGATTGTAGGTGCACATGGGCAGGGGAATGGCTGAGGTTGTGTGGGCTGGTTGGTGTCTGTGCACATGTCACAGTGTCCACTTTCACCCCAAGTAGGGACATAGGGATGTGCTCACTTCTTAGGATCAGCTGGAGGCAGCAGTGTCTGGACACTGGTCCCTTAAAGCAAGAAATTCCTAAATGGCAGCAAATTGCCAAACTGTGGGAGGGATTGGTTTGGATTGTGCTGGCTGAATGAGAAAGGGGCCCCTGTTCTTGTTATCTTCCCTCCAGGTGCTGGACATCCTGGGCACCATTTTTACCCAGATGCCAACAATCCAGGAAAGCTCTGTGAGAGGCTTCCTGCTGTAAGGTGTGTCCATTCTTGCTGGCTGCCATCTACAGGCAGTGACCAGCAGCCTCCTTAGAAAGCCTCTGCCAATGGACAGGTACTTGCCACTCCCTACCTCTTGTGCCTGGTGGCATACAGACATCCCACAGCCTGGTAAAGCCCATAGAGTTTCAAGTCAGCTGCAGATCCTTTGGGATGACTTGGTAAGAGTCAATGTCCTAGTGCGTTTGCGTAGGAAATGCCAGGCTTGTGCCTAACAGCTTTGGCAGATGACATCACTGTGCCCCAACTCCATCCTAGACCAGGAGAGCCCTTGGCCTTTGCTCCAATGTCCTATTGTTTCATGACATCACAGGAGTATCCACAGCTCATATGTAATTTGTGTTAAATTGCAGTGACACCTCAGCTCTGGAGAGCCTTGGGTGGGAATGATTTCTTCACCCTCCACATACTACGCTTGCTCATGAGCAAGATTCAACATCCCACCAGCACAGACAGGAGCTCAACTGAGGAGACCGCGACCCTGGGACCTCTAGCAGTAAGTGACAGTCCAGGCCCAACTCTGTCAGTTCCCTCCGAGGGCTAGAATCCTAGTTCTCGAGAGCTCCAGGTAGGATGCCAAGCTGTGGGGCAAGCTTTTCTCCCCTGCTTTCCTATCCCACTGGTCACCCACACTCTTCCATCAGCAGCAGAAACACAGCAGTGGCTGACTGACTCCATGAGACTTTGGAACTAGAAACTCCTGTAACAGAGAGGCTCATTCTGCTCCTTCTGCTTTGCAGCTCTGTTCAGGCTGCTGGTGCCCCTGCACTTCCCAGGCAGAACTGCAGGGATGTGACTGGGAAGGGAGTGACTGGGAAGGGGTGTGACTGGGAGTGCAGTCTTATATCCACCCAGCATCCCAGGCAGACACTACTCTAAAGAAAGCAATGTCCCAATCTACTCGCATCAGCATCATCTCTCCTGCTTAGACTAAGCCCGTCTTCATGATTTGCCTGGCTCTAAGCGGACAAGCCTCCCCATGTCCAGCAGGAGAGTGCCACATGCTGAGGCTCTTCCTTGTAGTGTTCTGTGGGATTCTTCTCTGGCACGGGTTACTTTTCTGCTTATATGTGACCCCATCATAGAAGAATAGAAGCTCCTGAAGCCAGTGCTTCATTTACTTCAACAGCGAGTCAGGGACTCTAATAACCTGGTTCAGCACATGGCAGCCAGAAAACTGGGCATACCCCTGAGCAGGTGAGGTTGAAATCCCTCTGCACTCTCTAGAACACGGCTTGACTGTAGAGACTGAACAATGAGGCAGGGCCAAAAGGGTCACAAGAACCTGAAGTATATCCAGTTTTGCTGTCTCACCCCTTTTGGTGTCTCTGGAGACAGTTGGGTGTGACAAGTGTAATTTTGGTGCAGAAGTGGGTGCCTTGTGTCTCACAGGCATACAGGAATATAGCCACAGGGGCTTGGTCAGATGAAGTCCTGACTGCTCTGTGAATGGAAGAGCCCAGAGGTGAGTGTAAGCACGGATTGGTGTGTCATGTCTTCTGTTTGTACAGTGGAAAAAACACCAAAATGCCATCCTGGAGACCTTGTTCCAGGCATCGTTTGTACCTACCAGTGCTCAGATCATATGGGAGGGCATGCATGCACTGGCCAATGTCTTGAATCATCTAGGGACAGATGCGGGGCCCCTGGTTTGGGATGTAGTCACACACATCAGGACTTTCTTCAACCATGTGAGTGAGCAGCACTCCCCATCCTCATTCCAATGCTCTTCATTCGGGGCCATTTCAGAGGCGGGGAATGCACTTGCTGCCCCTCATTCCAGTCCAAACTGGAAGATCTTAAGTTTTGTAGAAGAGATGAGTTTTCAGGAGGAAAAGCAAGTGAAGAGAATGGGATGAGAGATGGGCCCTCATAGAGAAGGAGGGACTCTCAGGAGACCGGGCAAGGCTGCAGCTGGGGTCATGGGGCTCTGTAGGGTTCTGGGGCTGTTTTCTGCCGTGTTGATTCTCCTGAGTCGAAAGCAGAGCTGGGCAGAGACAAACAAGCACAGGGGCTGGGGGATTTGGTTTTGCTGGGATTCAGAATCAGAGCCCCTAGTGTCTGCATGTTCAGGGAACAAGGCTCTCTGCTGCTCCCCGAGCTCTGCTGAGTGCCCTGGCTCCCAGGCAGCCCACCTGGAGCAGGAGCTGTCAGAGCCCACCTCCCTGGCAGACCACCTGGCAGGCGGGAAACAAAAGGCTCCTGTGCCAGGAGCTGTGCCAGGCCCATGACAGAAAGGTTTGGTTGTGACCACGCTGGGGTTTCAGGATGATGACATATCTTCGGTCAATGGCTTTCGCCCTCTTTGGAGCCCTGGTAGGCTGCATAAAAAGAAGACGGCAAGCCTATTAAAGGAGCCAGGTGAGGCATGGCTTGGCAACGCTCCTGTTTCACCTGGAGGACCCCAACCCGCAGGTGCCCACAGTAAGAACCAGTGACACTGATTTCCTCAGCCTCGCCAGGTCTCCTCAGTCCAGCCCCAGGGGTGCTCTGCCATTCCTGCATCCTCTGGTGATCATCCCCTTCCCACTGAGGTAGCTTCATCCAGGTACCTCCTTGAGCTCGGGGTTGCCTCCCAGGTCCAGGACAGGTTGCACATCTGACCACCCCGCCATGCATGCAGGAAATATCCCTCCATGGATTTACTGAGGGGGAAATGGGTGCTGCCTGCAGGTGCCATATGGAAGGCAGGAGAAGTCCTCCCTTTGCTCACAGCCACTCTTTTGTGCCTAGTGCCAGTCACCTCCTGGCCAGGCCCTCCTGTTCCTGGCCTTGGTGCAGTTCTGGGTCAAGAGGCAACCCTTGGCCTCAGCTCAGCAGTCAGCAGGAAATACAGACCTGGTGTGACCATGTTTTTCAGGAGTACAGAACAATGTTGAGCCTCTGCTGCCCTTACCTGGGCTTAAGGAGGGTGCAGGCAGCCCTGACCTTTCATGTGCAGGGGTCAGAGCAGGTGAGACAAGAGCAGCTGCTGAGAGACCTCTGCAGGCACTTGCTGAGTGAGTTTGAGAGTGGCAGGAGGTAACTGAGGACAGGGCTCATTGTAGGATGGAGGGAGGGAACCGGGGCACAATGTAAATAACTGCAAGGGTTGGGTCTAGGACCATGAGACATGGGACAGGCCATGAGTGACTGGTGCCTCCTGAATCTGGGGGGGGCACCCACAGAAGCCACTGACGGCGGCAGCCCTGTCGGGGGGGGGCACCAGCCCTACCGACAGCATCAGTGTCAGCCGTCGGGGGGGCACCAGCCCCATCAGGGGGGCACATGCACCCCCATGCACACCCTACCAGTCACCTACAGAACAGACTAAGATTGCTGCTTCTAGTCCCTTGGTGCTCCCATTTCCTCCTGATCAGTACCAGCATGTGGAGTGACAGCACTTCTCACCAGAGGGAGTTCACATGTCCTTGGTTCCTTCTAGGCCATAGAAAATCCTGAGCTCCTAGAGGGTCTCTGCCAGGCAGCCAAGAGGCACTACATGAGCCCATGGCCAGAGATTTGGGCAGCAGCCATCAAATTTACGGGTGAGAGAGGATGCCTGGTCCTTTTTCATTCTCCTCTCCACCCACTTCTGCCCCCAAGGAAAATGGTAAAGCTATTGCTGAGCAGGATCAGGCTGTTAATCAGCCTGTGCTTCAGGTTACCCAGAAAGGATTTGGAAAGGATGATGCTCCCAGTGTTGCAAGGCTGGGGTTGAGAGGGATTCAACTGGACAGTACGGCTGGGGGTCACGGCAGACAGGCCCTGTGCCGTGATTCACCACTCCTGAGTGAAGGAAATGGGTCTAGGATGTGGTCACCCAGCACGGCTCATGATTGCTCTGCACCATTTCATGAGGAAGGCAGATGGGAAGGGGCAGGGGCCTCCTGGGCCACTGGGTGCATGGACCTGGTCCTGGCAGCAGCCCTATCAGAGAGATCCCTGCATGAGCCTGTGACAGCTGAAAATTATGTCTGTGTGATAAAGGTGCTTGCTGAAGGCTCCTGGGCAGGAGGCTTTGTCCCCTGCATGTCCACCTGCTGCTGGAGTTCCTGTCACCCCATCTTGTCAGGGAAGGCTGGGTCCCTGTTCCACCTGCCCCTGTGCTGAGGGTGCAGAGAGGCTCCTGGTGCCTTTTATACCCCCAGTCCAGCCCAGGGAGAGAGGCAGGTTTCTGTGGTTTACCAGAGACGTTGGGAGCAGCCTGTGTGTAGATTGCCCTTTTCTTCCTGGCTCCCAGCCCTTTACGCAGACCATGAGACCCAACAGTGAACGTGTTGGCCACAACCCACCTGTGATGGCAAACACAGCACAGGGGAGCTAAAGACCTACCTCTGGGCTGAGTTCTCCTTGTGCCCTGACCATGGGAAGCTGATCTGTTCTTCCTGTTGTGTGTTTAGGCATCATTATGGAGTATGCTACCCCCGGGAGTACCCAATGGATAGATGTTGCCCACCTGCTGAGCTGCAGGTCAGAAATCCAGCCCCTGCACTTCTCTTCTGGAGCCCAGAAGGAGCTGAGAAGAGCAAGGACTGACCCCTCCTCCTGCTTTGGAGCCCAGTGCCTCTGCTCTGCCCTGAGGATAACCTAAGAGAGCCTTGCCCCAGGCAGGCAGCTCACATTCCCCTGGAGCAGCAGAGTGCAGTATGGAGTTGCTGAATCCGTGCATCTCCTGCCTGTCTTGCCCAGGCCCCTCCCCAGCCACAGCTGCCCAGGCTCTGGCCTCCCTTGGCTTCCTGGGGTCCCTCAGGTTGAGGAAGGTGGTAGCCACTGAATGTCACTGCCAATCCTCCCATGAGCAGCCTGTCTGTCAGGTCCTTTCATCAGGTGCAAACCAATATGAACCAGGCCTATTCCACACCAGGTCTGAGTGCCCAGTCACATCCCCTTGGCTATGGCAGCTCTTGGGAAGGTTTCTGGTGAGAAAGGCAGGAGAATCCTGTCAGTGGAAGCTGTTGAGAATCTTGACCTTCCTCCAAGGGCAGCAAAGCTGCTCAGTGCCCAGCAGAACCAGCATCTCCCCTCAGCTGGGAATGCAGGAAGCTCCCAAAGGAGGAGCCACAGCCACGTGTGTGCGGGAGAGTTTCTGTAGCTTGGGATCCAGAGAGAGCACAAGTCTGTGGCTGTTTGAGACACTGGTGATGAGATGATGGGAGCAACACTGCATCCATTGTACACTGCCCACCCGCACATCACACCTGAGCCCTGTTCCCCAGGGATGACCTTGTTCTGGCTCTGCCAGCATGTGTGACCAGTGTCCCCCTAAGGTGGACGTGTCTATTCATTAACATCTCCCTCTCTCCTTCCAGCTCTGTGAACTCTGGAAAAGGACACATTTCAGGAGGTCCAAGATGTGGCCACTTGGGTCACAGAGGCCATTTCTAAAAGCCCTTGGGGCAGGACATTGCAAAAGGAGGAAAAACATGGGTGTACCCTGCCCCATATCATTGCATTACTTTGTTTTGGGTGCCTGAGGCCTCACTCCATGTAAGAGCAAGCTCCAATGTGTGTATGTGTTTGATAATAAAGCGTGTTCTGTGTTCTTCTGGCTGTTGTTGCTTCTCTCCTCCTGAACACAGCAGAGAGAGCAGCGGGTAAAGCCTTGTAGCTTTGGGAGTGTGTCTGCTTGGTTTGGGCTTTATGGTCAGGTTTAGGTATCTTGCCTTTTGGTGCAGTTGTGTGGGCAATGAGCTGGGCACTGCTGCTGTGCACAGCTCATTGCCACTTTAACCAAGAGGTGGGGCTCTGCCAAGCAGACAGGCTAGGTACAGATGTTAGGGGAGGTTAGGGGAAGGATAGGCTAGGTTAAAAATGGCCACCTGATCTAATTTCGTTCACCCAGGTGCAGACCTTACACTTAGATTGACCTAACTAGGGATCTAACTGTGAACTGTACAGAAGTTCAGGAAGTTTAGATTGGTCTAAAAATGGCCAACCTGATCAAAGTTAACCCTGCTTTTGAGGTGCTCTAACTTAGATCAGGCCTGACAAGACTGATCTAATTGAACTTCTGCACAGTTCCCAGCACAGCCCTGGGGTTTGGAAAGCCCAGCCACTGGCCCCAGCCCTGGAGCTGCTCTTTTCCTAGCCCCCACCCCCCAATGCCAGGTTATTTTTAGCCCTCTAACCCTTGGCCCCCACACCACCGCTTGTGGATCATCCAGCCACCTTAGACTGCCAAACCCTAGACAGCGGCAGTGGGGCAGAGCCCAGCCCA
The DNA here is from genome assembly GCF_030867095.1 of Alligator mississippiensis. Lineage (NCBI taxonomy): Eukaryota > Metazoa > Chordata > Crocodylia > Alligatoridae > Alligator > Alligator mississippiensis. Next base: position 228,284,649 of record NC_081824.1, read on the forward strand.
CAGCAGCAACTTGCCTCTGCCCTGCAGACAAATCTGGAGGACATGTGCCCCCCGGGCCTCTCCCAAGGTGTGCACAGTGGCAGAAGCTCCCCCCCCCCCACACACACACACACCCCCGGACGAGTCTCCTGGGCTCTGAGCATCCCACAACCTACTATGGAGCCCCATTCACCCCAGTCCCTGCCCCTGCCAGTGACCCCAGAGAATAAGCACTGGCATCTGTGTTCTCTTTGAAAGAGGTTTTGAAACACGGGTAGGGCAGGCATGAGCAATCACAAGCTCAGGTGGGCAGGAAATGGGATTTCTGTCTTACAAATAAAAAACTGAGATCTAAAAATGCTTCCTTTTCTGCATCAGGATGAAACTGTGACCTGAGGAAATGTAGTGCGATAGTCCTGTCACTGTAGGCTGGGAAATCCTGAATCCAGCTCCACCCTAGCCACAGATTTCCCTGGCTTGACTATATTCTCTGAAGCTGGTGCCTCTCTAGACAGGCTCCCTGACCCTGTGCCACACTCAGAGACACACTCTGAGGTGGGATGCTATGCAATTACACATTAAAAGACAGCCTTTGCTCTGAAGAGCCTTTGTTTTCCATTGGGCATTTTGCCTATATTGCAGATGAGAGGTTAGCCTTGTAGACAGAGCACAGGACCCAGCAGTCAGGCTCCTGGGTGTTCTTGGTTTACAAGTTATTGGGCTCAGCACAGTTAATTACTGCATACTGGGTGACCTTTTCTGGCTTGTGCTAGGCAGGAGGTCAGAGCAGCTAATCCCAATCAAGCCTTCTAACCTTAAAATCTATTAACAGCAAAATCTGCAGAACACAAGATTTGTTGCCCTTTCCCCCTTTGTTGCCAAGTTCTAAGTGGTGTCACAAGTGAAAGCTGTGCTTTAAATGCCACTTGTTCCATTATGAAGATTTCATTTTAAAAAATCAGCTAAAATTCAATATCTTCCATGTGTCAAGTATCTAGATTCTAGTCATATTGGTCTAAAGGAAAAAGCAATTAGGACTCATGGTAGAAGTGATATCTTTTATTAGAACAACTAGACTTTTGAAAAATAAATTATTTAATTGCAAGCTTTATTGAGCTGCACACTTTATCAAAGATATCAAATTTTAGCCGATTTGTTAAATGAAATCTTCATAATTTTACAAGAAGGAAGCAAGTTTGACCACCTGAAACCAAAGACCCTGCTTCTGCCTTTGTTCAAGGTAATTTGCATCATCAGAGAGCCTCATCACAGGGCTCAGAGACACCTCACCATATAAGAAATGCCTGCCCAGGACAGCATTCCATCTATTTACTCCTTGGTGAAATATGAAACACCACAACCAGAAGGAAATATGACTACATCCTGCTTACCACCAAACAACTTCGAGGTAAACAGACTATTCCAACTCTTCTTTGAGCCTAATCTGCATCTAAAATGAACTGTTTCAAACAGGAGATTTTACCACACATTCAACTCTCCTATGAAATATGAACTTTCATTTCTACCCAGGAGAATATTTACAATCTTTTCTCCCAATGCCTGATGAAGTGTGTTTGTGCCTGACAGCTTGCAAATAAAGATTTTATTTTTGCAAAACTCTAGTTGGTCTAATAAAAGATATCACCTCTACCACAAGTCCTGATTGCTTTTTCCTCTAGACCAATACAGCTACAACCTGGGTACCTGACAGTGTGAATTAGGCACACTCTTAAAGAACCCCACTACTCACATCTCTGCACTGTTAGACACCTCACTATTAAACAAATCTGGCTTTGTCTACTTGAAGAGAAACCTATTGTGAGAGGGCAGCAATGGGGGTAGAAATAAGCAAAGCCTTAGGTGGTACAAAGCCTTTCAGATGATAACATAATTACTGAGAACTAGTGCAATCACCTTCATCCGTGTACTAATAAGGGTCAGGATCAGTGACAAGCAGCTGTCAACATAGGATGGTAACTGAAATTCTGAGGGGAAGAAAGATGGAAACAATTTTGCAGGCTTCGGCCAGGGAACTCCTTAACAAAGGCCCTGTCTGACGAGACACACGCTGTGCTGATGAATAGATGGTTCTTGTTTGATGAACCTGATGGCATAGTGAGATAAGAGAGATGCAGAAGACTTTCAGTGTATCAGGGACACTTCCTGGTCATGGGCCAAAGCTTGCATCTTACTCATGGAAACTCATGGCTGTCATGTGAGGCCACAGATGACAGGAACAGGGCAACTATGGTGCTCATCTTTAAGAAAGGGAAGAAGGAGGACCTGGGGAATTACTGACCAGTCAGTTGGACCTTGATAATAGGAAAGATCATATAGCAGGTCCTCAAAGAATCTATTTCTAAGCACCTGGAGGAGAACAAGGTGATCAGTAGGCCTGTGCGAAGCAGCTAGTATTCACTTCGGATTCAGACTTGGTCGATTGGGGCGACAGTGATTCGATTTGGTGAGTTGGATCACTGTCCTGAATTGATTCAGCCAAATCTGATTCGGAGATTTGTCCGCCACCAAATCAGCCAAATCTCCAAATGCCCTGCCCGCTCTCCCAGCCCTGCCAATGGCTGCCCCGCTGGTCCCCAGCATCTGGCTCTGAAAAAAAAAGCCCAGCACTCACTGGCTGCTGCCAGGCGGGGGCAATCCCTGCTGCCCCCCACTACCTCATGCTGTGTGGAGGGCTCTGCCAAGAGCCCCCAGAGGCTGCTGCAGCAGCCAGTGAGTGGGAGCTTCTTTTTAAAGAGCCAGGAGCTGGGACAGGCGGGGCAGCCATGGGGGGGCTGCAACAGCAGGCAGGGGTTGGGGGGCACTCAGGGGGGCTGGGAGAGCAGGCAGGAGATGGGGCCTGGTAGGGATCCTTCCATGGTCCCCTCACCCTCCTCCAGCCCCTACTTACCAGCACAGATTCTGGGTCAAGCTCCCTGCTACAGTGAGCAGGGACTGCCCAAATCGCCGAAGATCTCCAAATGTTTTCTGAATTGATTCAGAGAGCTTCAAATAGATTCGGACCTTTTAATTGGTCTCCTGATTCGATTCAGATTTGGAGATTTGGCCGCCGAATCGGGCCAAATCTCCACCGAATCGAATCAGCACCCAAAGCTTCACACACCCCTACCAGGTACCCATTTATAGCTGGGTTGATTGGGGGCAACCTATAACACAAACCCCAAACTCACATCTGTGGAGTCACAGCAAGACAGTATAACCACTCTGCCACCACCCACCTTGTTTCCTACCAAAGGAAACTAAAAAATAACCTGGAACTCATCAGTGCTTTGCACTCTAGTTCTTAACTGAGAACAGATTGTAGTCCTGTATTTCTCCTCCCATTGTGCCATAAACAGACTCAAGGGGACACATTCCCAAATACTGCAGTACCTTTCAGTAAACTTCTAGAACTACAGGCCACGATGGCAGAAATCACTCCAGGCAGAAGATACCATACTCCAGGGATATGGGTCCCACAGCCTTTTCGAACACACGCACAGAGCAATTGAGCAGGCCCCGGTAACTGAACCCCCCCAAGAGGAATTCTCCCAACAAACCTGTCAAAGGCCAGGACACCTGAAGATGAATTGTTTTACTTCTCCCCTCACCATCAGCTGCAGAAACCCCCATAGCTATAAAGAGAGTGATGTGACAGACCAGGGCTGTGGCTTCAGTGACACTTGGTGGTAGTGGCTCCCCCTGTGCTGTGCCTCAGTCAGTTGCTTGGACCTCCGACAAAGGAAGACCCCTGCCCATGATGTGCTGCAGTCAAGTCCATGAGTTCTGGCAGAGGGGGACTTTTGCTGACCCTTATCTGCAGCTGAGTGGCAGAAAGAATAAGTGGCAGCAGCTGGGTCCTCATGCCAGCCCACTTCTGACCTGAACTTAGTTATTCCAGCCCCCCCGCTGGGAAAAGTTGACAGCCCATGTGATAGAAGACTGTAAAAATTCACCTTTTTTCAGTGCAGTTCAGATGCCAGAAGTCAATATTGGTATTGCTAACTCCAGCTGCCTGCACTAGAAAAGGTAGCAAAAACCTCCTCTCTACCCACTGTGCCACCACCACTCCCTTCCCTAGCTTTTGCTCAAACCCCAATGTCACCATTTCAATGGTGGCTGTGGACAGGCCTTTAAGCTTTTGCCAAACCTCAAGGCTTAATGTTAAGGTGGTGGAGCTACTTGGGCTTTGTCCATACCATAGTGGCACCCAGAATAGACCCACCCACCCACACCCTATGCACTCACAGCCCAATGGCAGCCACTATAGAAGTAAGGAGGTGGTCACCAAAGGTGACCAATCCACAGTATATGCACCACAAGTGACATAGGCAGCTGTTGTGTGTGGCCTGCAATCCCCAGACACTCAGTAAAAGGAGGCACTGAAATAGAGGCAGCAGCACCTGAGCCTTCAATGACATAGAGCAAAGCAGGGGCAGAAGAGTGCTGCTGTCAGGTGTCACGACCAAGAGCCAGGTTACTGTTTTCCTGACTCTGGAGCTTTGGATCCTCACTTGCCATATAAACTGTATCAGTTGTGGAGCCAGGGAATGGTTAAGCTGGCTCTTGGAAAGGACACCTCTCTCAAGAAAGCATCCTGCCCCTGCTCCATGCAACCAGAGGCTTAAGCCCCTGTGCCCCCATTACAGCACTGCAGGACAAACTCTATTAGGTATGCTTCAAGAGGGTAGGGTGCAGAGAGGGACTTGGAGCAGAGGCAGGATTTAACTTGTGTCATGCTTGCTAAAAATGTTAGCCACCCCTGCTTGATACCCTTCCATCCTATAATATCCCCCAGCAAAAGCAAAACATTTTTTGGCAGCAAGGCTCAGGAGCACTTCAGCCTTTCCATAGCTTCCAGTGTTTGCTTTCCACTTTTCATTGTTTGCAAGCCACTCCTTTAAGTGAGAAGATAGGTGCTGGTGGTTCCTTTGCTTTTTAACTCCACTTTTGTGCTTTATCATTTTGTTAACATTTTCCACTCCTACAGCTCATTCAGATCATTGGGCCTGATTACCAGAGACAACCTCTAGTATTAAATACCATTTCACAGTTGGTGATCTCAGACACAAATACCTGAAGACCATCATAAATTTCAGAAACAATTATACTCTCAGGCAAAACAGCCTACAAAACTGGAGGACAGGTTGGAGCCCTTTAAAAACCCAAGCCTAATAGGTAGACAATTGGGCTATTTTTTCTCCCTTTGCCACTTGAAACACATTGAAATTGACTTGGCTGGTAGGTTTGGCAGTGATTTCAATTTATGGTGCCAAAAATGCAGCAGCATCACTGGTAATGTCTCAGCACAGCTCTGGAAACAGAATGAGCTGGGGAAGGATGTTCTTGTTAGGAAAGACACAGGAGAGCTCAAGTCAAGTCCTGCCTTCACTGTGGACTCCTGTGCCTCAGTTTCCCATCTGTAAAATAAAGGAGAGTAATACTTCTTTTCCCTAGTCATTCTTTTCAACAACAAGCTTCTTTAGACAGGGTCCGTCTCCTCTGTGTTTATACAGCATTTAGCATATGGTGGTACTAGTCTGGTTCAGGGCCTCAGGATGTAACAACAAGAATTACAACTAAACTCCTGCCACACCACCAGGGGAGCAGTAGCGTCATTTCATTTCTGTTGGAACTAAAACTTGTTTTGTTTTGTTCTTAAATCTCACAAATGACAAATAGCCTTGTAAAGAAAAAAAATAAAATAAAATATAGCTCTTCAAAATCTAGAGGATCTTTACCCATCAGTGAGCACCAAAGTCACAGCAGATCCAGTTTTGGACCTAAAATCTCAAATGTGTCTCTTTCAATAAAGTAGCCCTTGGGGGTGGGGGGGGTTGCGTGAGAATAAAAACAAGTTTTATTTAGCAACAGGATTCTGAATTAAATGAGATGGAAGTGTTTACCTTTTTTCCCCTCTTCTCCAGAAGAATTTATTATCTGAAAGTCAACTCTTTACTTTAGTGCTTCTGCAACATGTTGGTACGTTTGTTCGTTTCTGAGCAACCAGCAGAGTGCTAGGTAGGCAGCAATAAAGCAAATAGCAAATGGATAGTCAACAATAACGTGAGAGCTCCTGTAACTTTTCTACCCTGAACTTTATGCATTTACTGGTACCACTAGCTTGGTCAACTGATAAAATACATCCAAGAAATTTGTAATGACCAGATGCACCCAATTTCAGCCCCTTGGAATCTGAATCTTAAGCCAAGTGAACCCCCCGCCAAACAAACAAACAAACAAACCCACCTCACATCATCATTTAAAGGGAAAATAACTTTCTATCTGTGACAGTGGACCAATGGTGCTATTCTCTGACCTGTAATAATGCTATCTTCTCTCATGATTCTCAAGGCTCATGATCAGGTAAGGGGTTGGTATTTGGTTTATAGGACTGCTAGCTATTTTAAAGTACTTCTTGGAAAGGAGAATGCATGCTCCTCTTTTCAAGTGGAATTCTTCTGTTTTCTTATTTCTTTCTTGTTTTGGGTCTTTTTTTCTTTCTAGAAAAGCTTTTTGATTTTTTTGATAGAGCTTATGAGCTTTTGTACTAGTTTTTTCATTCTTTCCTGGGCCCCAATCTGGTAAAAAAAAATAGCCATGGACTTAAACTGATACAAAGTGGATACAGTCCTGACTTTGTTGAAACTCATGGGAAAAATATGACTTCATTTCAACAGATCCAAAAGTTCACCACATGACATAAAAGGAACAAACTCACAGGTCTCAAGGTTGGTGGTTTTTAAGTGGATCTTCATGAAGCATGAACTCTTTCTTTGGGGTTGCCCTTAAGTTGGCATTGTGACAAAATGAAGGCTCAAAAGAAGGGCATGAGCTCCTTAAAGGGTCAGAAACTGTTTTGTTTAGAAGAGATTTTCCCTCCTCTCCTCTCTTAGAAATATATGCAGTATGATCATGATGGTCATCTCACTGTTCCTTCATTCTTTCTAGTTGCCTTACTGCTTGCACATTGCTACTGTATTGCATTGCATTGTGTTGCATATCTCATCTCATCTCATCTCATATTGCCCTCCCTTCAGATATCCTAAAACTACTAACTGTAAAATAAAGTGTTTACCTCTGCCTATAATATACCGGCTACAGTGTGTTTGTGACATGCACTCTAGAACTGACTGTGGTGCCCCAGGTAGAAGTCCCTACACAAGCTCCTGCTCTAGCTACATCCTGCCTAGAAAAGGAGTACCAAATGTTGCTGATTTTGAAGGGCTGAGATGCATTTTGTGTATGCCTTTTATCCTCTGAAAGAAGAGCAGAAGTTTACTTTCGATGTACTCCATTAAATGCAATCTATGATTTCCACAAAAAAGGGAAAGCATCCTGTTCATTGTAGATGACCACAACACTCCCACTGGAATCTCTGACTTCCAAGGTCAAGAGATCTGAGTCTCTTGACAAGCAGTCTTTTTGGGTGCCGCTACCAAAACTCTCTGTAATCTGGAGGCAGTTTCTCCTATCCTCTCCCTCAGATGAATGCAGTTTGCAGTGGTGTGATAGAGAATTAAAAAAAGATCCCCCTCACCTCCCCTTTAATGCTGTATTCACCAGCCTTTTATACCGGGAACTGCAAAACTCTGCCACAAGATGTCACTAGAGATTGTTGTATTTTCCCTCAGCCGCAGGATCCCCTATACCAATATTTCTGGAGGATTCAGTCCTCCCTTAGTGTCATTCTCAACTTGCATTCAGACATAACTGAGAGCCCACAAGGAGGGGCACCACTTAGATAAGAAGTTGCTTAATGTTAAATGGCATTTTGATGGGCTTTTTGCTGTGAAGATTTCACTCACTTAAAAAACATCCTGGTTCCTCAAACTACTGAGATGCCCCTGCTACCTCTCTGCTCCCCTTGCATGAATGGCGAGACAACCATCCTCTCCAATAATGAAATAAACCTATCGCAGACATCAAGAGCCAGGCCAGCTTTCCAAGTCAATGGCCATTTCAGTGCTTCCGCCTGATACAATCTGAGTTCCTGCTCATATGCTTGTGCTATTTTTATTTCCTATCAATGTTTAAGCAAGTTATTCCCCCTTCAGCAGTTCCAGGGTTAAATATCTCAGTAACTTGGAGGAGTTACAGAGAAAGGGTTCTCTTACTCTTCTGACTTCCTCAGCCTTAGCTGAAGGCTTGAGGGGCCTAGTGAAGCTTTCTGCTAGTGCTATCCCTTTCCTTCCACTCCTTTTCCAGCCTGCTAGGTTTCAGGGTTTGAAACTGCCCTGCATTACACCATATCTGTGAAGCGGAGTTAGGACCTCCCCTCCATCTTTCCCTCTCTACTACACGGTTTCCTTCTGCATGCTTATTGCTACACAATATTTTTTTCATTCTTCATCCTCCTTCATTTTCCTTCCCCTATTTATTTTCTCTCCCAATAATTCCTTAGTCCATCAGTTTCTTTTCCTGTCTTATTTCTCCTTTTACCACTGTTGATTTCTGAACAATCTTTCTTCATTCCTTTTTACCATCCCATCTCTCCTTTTCCATTACCACTAAAATCTTATGGCCACCTTTTTCTCAGAAACAGGCAGTGTGGTCTAGGGCATAGAGCAATGGTCTGAGAGTCAGATGAGCTTGGTTCTGTTCTTATTTGTGTACCCATAGGCAACTCAATTTACCTTGCTCCCACCTTTTACCTGTCTCACCTACATATGTTTCAGTCATGTAAGTGTGTTTCTATCACTGTGTGTTTACCCAGGGCAATAGAGCCCAGTGTGGCCTGTAGGTGCTACTACAATGCTATTAATAAAATGAATGATAAATAATCTATGACCACCCTCACTAGCCTAGCAAACTGATCTGGATCCTTTATCTGTTCCAGACATTCATCACATCCTGGTTTTATAGAGATTAAAAGCCCTCATCTTTGATAAAGAAGATATTGAGGGCTGGACTAGTGTCTTTATCTTGGTGTCATACAGTCTTACACCACTGCTTGCCAAGCATATTCTAGAGCAAGGTCACAGCTCTTGGAAGTGAAACAACAGTGTTCTGTTAGAATATTAGGTGCATTAATGGAGTTTTTCTGGAGCCACTCACACGGCTGCTGGGGATCTGGCCCTATTTGTTGATAACAGGTTATGATTTAACCCTGGAACTGCTTACTTAAACACTGATAGGAAATAAAAATAGCACAAGTATATGAGCAGGAACTCAGATTGTATCAAGAGGAAGCACTGAAATGCTCACTGAATTAGAAAACTGGCCTGGCTCATGATGCCTGTGATAGGTTTATTTCACTATTGGAGAGGACAGTTGTTTCTCCATTCATGCAACAGCCAGAGCTACATGCTCTGGTGCTCCCATGAATTCAGCTGAATACTCCTATGGGCCCTAACCCTGCATCCATGAGTATCCATGGCAAAGCTTCCACTGACTTCACAAGCCAAGCCCTTAAGGTGCAACAGGCCAATTTTCACAACCGCCCTTCCTCTTAAAAAATGTAGAAATTTTGTGGAACTCCAGCTCCTCACCCTGAGCCTGATCCAGACTCCACAGAGATCAGTAGGAGTCTTTCCAAAGAAAGCATAAGTCTTTTCAGTCTCCCATTAGTCTTTTCTGTCTACTAGTTTATTTCACAATGAGCTAGAAGGAAATAAGACCAGTGCCAAGTGGAGGGCCTCTTAGTGTGTAATTCCTAAGGTGTATGTCCCTGTCTTCTGGAGTATAGAGACAGAGTGGTTCAAGTGCAGTGCCAAAGGAATGACTTCTAATCTCATTCCCTACATTTGCTGAAAGCCAACCCTAGTCAACCCAGCTGTAAACAGGCACCCAGCATGCTAACCATATACCTCCCTTGTGTGCTATTAGCTAAAGAACCTGTGCACACCTTAAGCCTACTAGCCCAATGGGTGGACCTTTGATATCCCTGTCTTTGCATGTAAGTAGGCCTTCGTTTCCAAGAGATGGCTTGTGCTTGTGAAATCAGCCAAAGGAGGCCCAGGACTAGATCATTCCCTCTTCTATGGCTTTTGGGAGGGAAGAGTCTCCCAGAAGAATGTCCCATGGAATATTCCTTTTATCATCTTTCAAGGGCAACAATTTGCTCCCCCACAGGAAAAGGTGCAGAAGCTATGCCCAAATCTAGCAATTTCCCACCCATCCATGGGAAGCTAGAGCCATGTACTTCTCTCAGCTGGAGCTGTCCCCAAGATCTCCAGAGAAGAGATTGATACAGAAGGCTTGGGACCAGAGGCCAGCCTTCTTTTTGGAAGGCAGATTTTTGCATAGCTGGCCACACCTCCCCAGGCTGACTAAGGACAACACACACATGAATGGAGAGGAAAAGGGAGACCTTGCCTCTGACCTGCCCAGCTTCCAGACCCTGCCCCAAAGTAGAAAAACAAGGAGGGTGTGGCTAGGTTTGACAATGGAAGAAGTGGGTGGTAAGTTGGATGGTACCTTCCACATGAAAGGGAAAGGGAGAGATCAATAGAAGTTCACTCCATCTTTTGGTGTAATAAGGGAAAATCTGCCCTCCAACTGACCCAGTTTTGAGAGCGTCTATACCACTAGTTATCAAGCCCAGCTCTAGTGTGATCCTTCTTACCTGCTAGAGCTGATTAAGCAATGCTGGTTCAAAAATTAATCGGATAGATTTTGAAACCTTATTTTTCTAATAAGTCACTCTCCAGGTAGTTCTCACTGTGGCTTCCCTGGCTGGTTGAGTAATTCCCAAATGTATCAGCTGAATAATGAATTGAGTAAAAATGACAGACCTTTTCAACCGTAATATTGGATGAATTACTTCTGCCCTCATCAGCCTGGCTCTGCTACTTGCACAATTCAAGCTGGAACTTGGGCCATAAAAATAATGAGAGGCCAAAAGGTATAGCAAAAAATGGATCATAGACATTGAATTACTTAAATGGAAGAGGTCAGCACTACTTCAGCTGATATTTTCTTAACATTCAGTTGGCAAAAAGTGGTCAGCATTGGTTTACCTGCTTCCTATTCAGCCTAATAATCCAACAGTCATTGGAACAGAGGTAAGACAATGCTAAGCACCTTTGAAAATATGCACACTTTGTGAGTGGGGGCTTAAGGGCCTGGGGGCTGAACCTGGCTAGAATTCTGAGTTCCAAGTTTTTCAGGTGGTATAAATCAGGATTACTTGATTAACCACAACACAACAGTCCTCATGAGGGTCTTCCAGCCTGCACCAGATGTCAATTCATTCCAGGGGCCTGATCCTGGACATCAATGAGAGATTGATCTGATATTAGTGAGAAAATTGCCAGTTACTTCCATGGAAGCAGGAAAGAACTCATGACCTGTTGCCTGTTTTGCAGCCAGACTTTACAGTGTATTCCACCTACTGAATTGGGGTGAATATTTTTCATGGAGGGGACCCTAAAGTACATAAATGAACAAAATATTTGCAACCAATGGTACCAAGTTGATAGAGCTATTGCTGAGTTCTGATGCCAAGCTGGAGAACAGAATAAATATTAGGTTCTTATTCTTTATCTTCCTATTTTTGTAGCCTTTGGATTCATGTTTACAAGCTTTTCCCTACAACACTGAGAGCTAGAAACTTACTTTTCTTTGACGGGAAAGCTGAGACGTTTGCTCACGTAATCACGTAACTCCAGAAACTGAGGCTACATGAAAAATACCAGTTATGAGACTTGTGGCTGTATTACATAGGTTGGCAGTAGGAAGTAAGATTCTTATGATCCTACTGAATCAGAAACTGGGCTAAACATGAATAATTGAATGCAGATTTGCTTGTACTTAGTCCCAAAGCAAGTCTGATAAACAAACATGATGCGATAAGCAAAAACAAGGGTGGTTTAGGAGTTTTCTGAGATTGTAGCTGCTTTGGGCAGGAATTATCCTTTGGTTCTGGACATGTCCAGCACCTAAAACAATGGAGAACTGGTCCATCATTAGGGCTTCTGGGCACTACCAAAATACTGATAATAAAACATCAATCAATTCAGAAAACAGAGCGCCAAATCCTCCATGGGTGTAAATCAGCATGACTCCATGCACTGACATCAGTGGAGCTACACAGATTTATACCCATCAGAACTTTAACCCCAAAACCTCAAAGAGTTTTTGGTGTTTAACTCCCATTGAACGCTCAGGCAGTGAAATTTAATTAAGAAAAACAGACTGACTTATCTTTCATTTTTAATGAACCAAGGGATTTTTTTCACTATCAATAAATTCAGCACAATGTCCGGCCTATACTGTCATTTCAGGTCATTTAAATGGAAATAAGCCAAAAGTTTCAAACAAAAAAAATTGATCAAAAATTGCTTCCTCTTTGATTAAAAGATTCATGTGGTTCTGAAACATTTTGGCTAGGGAAAGAAATTAAACATAAGTCAGTTTAAGCCATCAGAAACTGGTTTAAGACTGTATCAGAACAGAAGTTCAGTGCACATAACCAGTTTCAAAATGGCTGAAACTGGTTTAAGATAAACCTGGTTGAATGTAGGATCAAACTTAACTGATTTGGGTCAAACCAGTTTATGAAACTTCTGTCTCAGACCCCTTTCTGGTTCAAGTTAAATCACAGTCCCCCCAGCACCCCAGCATGCTTTCCAGCCATTGGCTGGGCTGGACTGTCTACTCCAGTGAGCAGAGCTGGCCCTGCCCCTATGCTCCCTAGCTGGAGCAGTGAGGGCTAGCTGACAAAGGGATTGGGGGGCAAACCTAGCTGGGGATGTGGCCCAGTCTACGGGGGGCAGGTCGGGGGGGGCAGGGAACTTCCCCAGCCAGGTAAACCCCAGCTAGGGTCTGGGGCCAGGGAGGGGGGTTAACAACCCTTCCCCCATTCAAACTTACTGCTGGCTGCAACTGTGGACTACAAATCCCAGAGGCACCTGGAAGCAAGAATAGGTAGTGATTCGCAACCCTGAAGAGTTCTGTTGCTGTAATCCTGGACTGTAGATCCCTGAGACCTCAGGGGCAGCAGGAAGAGGAAGTGAACACATCACCAGAGAGCTGTGCTCTATCACCCCCTAGCTTCTGGCCTGAGCCACTGCAGGCATGTGGCTGCATTTCTGAATCAAAGGTAAATGTCTGTTCATTTCTGTTTCAATTTAATCTGTGCAGTTTAGACTAACCTGCAAAGACTGAATTAATTCAGCCTCAGGGTTTTTGGCTGTCTGTACCTAGCCTTTGAGAATGTTTTCCTGTCAAAATCTGTCTCAACATTTTAGTTCAAAGTCTTCACTTTTTAAATTTTTAATCGTTTTACCTCTTTTGGCTTCTCCTTCCATTTCTCTTTTCTTTGGTTGTTTTCTTTCCTTTTTCATTTTTGCCCTCTCCTCATTCCATCATGTTCAAAATTTGGTATTTTCCAAAATGTGCCCTTTCCTAGGGAATCTGAGCAACAAAAAGAAGCAGAAAGAAGCAAATAAGTTTTTGCAAACTAGATCTGTCTTTACATTTACAACACGTGCCCCCAGCAGCTGGGGGGGCATGGCAGCACTGGTGGCAGCAGAAGCACGGCAGTGACAGTGGTGGCAGTGGTGGGAGCGCAGTGATGGTAAGCAGGGAGCTCCCGTAGATGCCACCGGCGCTGTCAGCAGCAGGGGGAGGGTGGCCACCTAGTGTCAGCGGCAGGCAGCGAGGTGGTAAGCAGCGACCGCCCACAGGCACCGCCGACAGTGTAGGCAGCACCTTTTCATAGGGGGTGCACTGCCACACATGGGAGGTGCACATGCACCCACATGCACCCCCTACACGTCGCCAATGTATCTTTGACTCCTGATATCATATTTAGGAGCAAATACTCTGGCGGTGTTTAGAGTGTTCTTAGGTACAAAATGGATCCTCTTACATTTAATAAGCCAGTTCCCCTATGCTGTGAGGGTTGTGGTACTGATAATAATGGTACTGTTCAGGAGCCCTAATCATTATCCAGGATGCCATTGTGTTAGGTGTTGTATAAATATAGAATTAAAAGACAGTCTCTGTTCCAAAATGATCTTCAGGCCACCTAACCTAAGGAGGGGTGGTCTGGGCAATACTTTGATCAGAGATTTCCAAAGCAAAACCAGCTGATGATTCAGTGCTTAGCATTCTTCTTTTAAACCAGGGGTGTCAAACATATAACCTGTGGGCTGTATATGGCTCATGGAACCATTCCATCTCACCCAGCAGGAGTCTAGTAGGCTACTGAGGTATGGTCTGCTGCAGAATTCAGAGTTGCTGGACCTCATCAGTGGCAGGTCCCTAGACCCACGCCCTCTCTACCACTGCCTGTCCCTGGACCTGTGCCACCACCTGAACACTTGGGCCTCCATGCTGCCACCCAGCCCCAGGCCCGTCACACCTGCTGCTGGCTCCACAGATCTGGCCCAGGAAGAGCCCTCATGACCTGGATCCAACCTGGGACCTGGGGTGAGTTTGACACCCCTCTTTTTTAAACACTTTAGTGGTAACTGGTTCTTATCTATACTGGCACATAAAGACCATGAAAACATGGCAGTATACTTCACACACTGAATTGCTCCTATATATTCTAGCAACCTCAGTAAAAAAGACTGCCTCACTAGGGAGCCTATGATGGAAATGTGTATAATGCATGATCTTACCCTGATGCCATGCTGAACCTATACCAGAATGGCGTTATGCTGGAGGACTGTCTTTCAACTGAGATGTAAATCCAAGTCCATAAATGAGACTGGGGAAATAGCTTCAGTGAAAATGAGAGACAAAACAAAATCCACAATGAGAATGTTGTAGAGGAAGTGTTGTGTGATGAGGCACAGCCTACCTGTGATGAGTCACTGCTCTAGCTGAGGATGAGTCACTACTCCAGCATACCCTTCATCCTTGCAGTGGCCTGCTATTGGCTGCTGTGCTTAAAAGAAGTTGACCCCACCCCAAAAAAAATTCCTTGAGAAGACTCTTGTTTAGCTGGGGATGCAGCCCAGTCTGCAGGGGGGGGAACTGCCCTCTCAGGGAAACCCCAGCTGGGGTCTGGAGCCAGGGATGGGGGTTAAACACCCCTTTCCCTGCTCAAATATACTGTGGGCTGTGACTGTGGACTACAAATCCCAGAGGCACCTGGAACTAGGAAAAGGAAGTGATACACAACCCTGCAGAGTCCTGCTGGTGTGATTTTGGACTGCAAATCCCAGAGACCTCAGGAGCAGCAGGAAGAGGAAGCAAACCCACAGCCCATGCTAGCTACATGCCAGAGAGCCGTGCTCTAGTGCCCCCCAGCTTCTGGCCTCAGCCAATGTAGGCATGCGGCTGCATTTCTGAATCAAAGATAAATGTCTGTTCACTTCTGTTTCAGTTTAATCTCTGCAGCTTAGACTATCCTGCAAAGACTGAATCAATTCAGCCTCAGGCCTTTTGACTGTCTGTACTTAGCCCTACTGCTAAGTAAAAGGAGCAAGCAGCCATCTTTGTGATGCCAGTGAAAAATAGATTTAAGTGACCTCCCAAACTTCACCAGGAAAGGAATTTGCAGCCAAGGCACAAATATTAACACTTCTTTGGATTCTGTTGTCCAGCTGAAGTGTGTGCAATAAATTGACCTGCAGTGTCACCAAAGGTGATAGAACAAATAGAATGTGACCCATGCTTTGAAATCACAAACCTAATTTACCATCTTTTTCCCATCTCTCCTTTCAGTTGCAATACTTATTCTCTGATTTAGGATCTGAGAGTCTGTTTCCCTCCCATTCTCTTGCTGACATCAAAAGTAGCTTCTTTTTCTGCATTCAGGAATAGCTACAGTGGAGATAAGTGAGGAAAGTTTTAGATGCGCAACTTCTAGACTGTAGAATAGAATGTTCTGTATAGCATGTGGAGACTGATGTTGTCTCCCTGAAGCCAGAAAAGCCAAGTTGAGAGAAAATTTTCCTCTTGTTGGAAATTCTCACATAGAATTGCAAATCAGACAAGGAAACAGATATACTGAGGAAAGTTACAGAACAAAGGTTTTATAAAGGAATTGTTGTAATAAAAAATAGCCAATATTTTTCTATCAAAATGCAACACACATTTGAAGTTGACATTATGACAAAACATATTGTTTTATTTCATTTTCTAAATGAAGCAAGAACTAAATCAAACTTTGTATAAAAAAATAAAAAATGTCCAGTTTGTTTTAAAGTTATTTTTTAGAATCAAAGGCTTTTGTTTCAATATTCTTTGTCAGATAATGGGTCTTCTTCCATCAAAATGTATGTATCCCCAAGAAAAAACAATCCATTTGGATTAAATCATATTTTGGAAGGACAGAAAACTAAAATTCTTTGTGTGGACAATCGGATCTAAATTAGAATTCAGATTGGAAAAGGCTGGTAATCAGAATGGTATGAAGAAAAGGTCTGAAGCATTGTAAACCTGCAGGGACGGAAGAAACTGCTAGATTTAAGTGAAAAACTAGGTTAATTCATCATGGGATAATCTTCTGATTTATCCATTAGGATTCCATTCTCCCAACATAAATATAAACATATTTCAGATAATACTATTCGCAGTTAGGAAGATTATCCGTGAACTTTTGCATATAGGCATGAAACCAGAATGAGACACCTTGAACAAATAAAACACTGAACTCTAGCCTCAGCTATGCACACTGCACTGAATGTTCCTGGAATGCAGGTCTACAGTTCACTCCTATAACATTGTCTACATACCAATGTTATATCACTTTCACTAGAATGGCATAGGTTTGCTAGTAGAAAAGAACTTCTACAAATATTCCCATATGGAAAGGAAGTAAGGTACATCAACGTGAAAGGGTTTTACACCCCACCACAGTAAAGTTGGCACTCTTGTGCCCCACTATTTCCCCTGCCAAATTTCATTCAATGCTGGTCCACGTGTGCAGCACATGGGGCATGACTGCCCATGTGTTCACAGTCATGCAAATGCTGCACATGTGGACCAGCATTGAATGAAATTTGACAGCTGCAATAGGGGGCATAAGAATGCCAGCTTTACTGTGGTGGGGCATAAACCCCAATAGTTTGGGAAATGCTGAGGGCAATTTGGAAACTGTCTAATTGCATCTACACAAGGCACTGTAAAGGTAAAGAGATCCCATTTATAGGCCATTGAGGCAGGACTCCACTGTTTCTTTAACCTCCACACAAGAAAGGGGTAATGCAGTCAGCACCATGCTCTGGTCACTTTCATCCCCAGGTTGCTTTTAGTATGTATTATGTAGGAAGCTGGGGGGCCTCAGGGCAACCCTAGAAATAGAAATAATTAGTAGAAATCCACCACCCTCACCTGGGTTTGAAACCAGGTTCTTCCAGGCAGTAGCCAGTTGCCTTACAAACTGAGCATTTATACCAGTATAAATTTTCAAAAAAAATATCATACCCTAAACCAAAAATCCTTATATAAAAATATGTGTCGACCAGACCTATATTTGTCAATGGTAACAATATGATTCAAGTTGACCTGTGTTTATCAAGCAAAGAGTTATTGAGATACTGGAGTTAAATATGAAGAATCTCTCTCAGTGTAAAATGGCACCCTTGGTTATTACAGAGGATTACAGTTTTATAAAGCATATTTTGCTTTATATGGGGAAAATCAGACTTTAACACTGTAGAGTTACATTCTGTTGCTGGACTAGTATTGCAACTTTAGTGGCAGTTGTATGTGTATATCAGAGTGAAGCATCCAATCCATAGTAATTAATAGATTATATTTTTACTATCAAGTTTCCTCAGTTCTAATTAAATATGGAACATGGCTTCTCAGGAATTTTCAATTATTCAGCCCCATTCTTGGTTTATATTTGAGAAACAACATTTCTTTTTCATCCTACCACATTGATTTCACTGCAGTAGTGCATTTCAGGAATGTGTCAAACCACATTTCAGAGTAATATGGCTGAAGAGTTGCATTCGGAGAGGAGTGTTGTACTATGTCTAACAATATTATATTCTGATCCAGCTCTTCACGTAACCTCCAATTTATTTCTAAGCCCCTGTGTTTATTTAAGCAAATCTGTCTTCCAGCGTTTAGAACAGTGGCACTTAACCCTTAACAGCCCAAGAGCCACTTCATCACTGAACAGAGGCAGAGAGCTACAGAGTCGCATGGAGTCACAAAAGAATTCAGTATGCTGTACTTGGAATGCCAAGATATGTGGGACAAATTTATGATGCATTAATAATTCATCCAGTCATCAAAGTAATAACATAAAGGTTACAAGCTGAGCAATGTTACTTAGAGCTCGACAGGTGAACCGGTGTTTCAACTGGTGTTATCAATGTCATCCATCTGCGGTCACTCATCATCACGCGTGTATTTCTCATTACATTCAAATGAGAGTAGAGTCATGTGTCGACCTGTACTAAACTCTGCAGTTCCAATAAGTCCCTGACCATCGTGGTTTTGTTACTAGGCAGCACTGTACCTTCCATTGTTTTTCTCTGCCTTGTCACATTCTCTGTTCCTCTTAGCCTCTCCCATAAGGTCCTCATCAAATCAGATTTTCTCAGCGAGTTTGATTTAGATTGCTTATGTGCAAGGTCATCCTGCCATTGTTCCATGTGTGGGTTTCCCATTGAGGCCAATAGGGGCTTTACAGAAAAAACCAATGACACGGTCAAGTGCCATAATCGCAGACCAGAGCTAATATTTATTTGACATTTTTTTCTTTAATTTAGTTTGGTATTGTAGGAGAACAGTCTTAGGTTAAGGCATTAGGAAGAACCTAGGAGACCTGGGTTCAGTTCTCTGCTCTGCTTTGAGCTGTCTCTGTGACCCTGAGCAACAACAGGGAGAGTCTGGTATCTCAGAAGGGTGAGCCACAGAAACCTGTGTATTGAGCAGGGAGTGCCTAGAGCTAGCTCACCAAAAAGGCTGAGCCCCTCTCTGAAGCTTCAGAACCTGACTTGGGGGCTGCACATTAGGAGCCTCCGTTTACTTGGCATTCAGATGCTAGAGTCCTCTTCCAAGGTGAGGTGCCAAAGGATTTGTCTAAGCAGTTTTCCCAGCACTTTTGTGTGTGCCATGCTTAGGCTCACCTGGCCTGCCTTCTCCTGTTCCTTACGCAATAAATCCAGGAAGACGGCAGTGTAGCAAGCTGAGGATGCCTCCCTCCAGCTTCTGCTTTCCAAAACACTGGAAAGACAAGTGATGAGACTGGCAGCAGTGGGGTGATCTCACTACAGCTTCATATCCAGGTTTGGTTGTATGAGGCAGAAGCTAGGGCATGGGGCTGAAGGCATGGAGCAATGCCTCCAAGAGAGCTGGGGAAGTCATGTAGACATACCCTAGAGCTCACTCTGGTGGTGGGGCCCATGTGCCCACTTTTCGTATAAAATCCTAGTGGTAAGAGCATTTGGCCAAGAGGTGGGAGACTTTGTTACCCTGGGTTAGCTGCAAACACACAATACCAGTGTGAGTGTAACTTACAGTAACTTCATTATACCCCTGATTTTTCCCATGGTAATTCTACACCAGATTTAAGTAAGACCCAGTCCACTAGGGCTGTACATCATGTATTTGCTCTATGTTTACAGCAGTGCAAAGGCTAATTACACCAAGGTAAACATTTCATGTCCAAGCCCTCGGGTTGGGCATGCTTCCACTATTAATACACCACTTTTGTTTAAATCATTTGTATTACCATTCAACAATGTTTGACTCCAAACTAGTCGAGCATTATTACTTGAGTAATACCCACCTGGACTTCCAGAAACACAGTCTGATAGGCAAAGACATAAAAAGGAAAAAAGTGTATAGAAAGCTTTTCCTAAGGCACATATCCACAGCTACTTTGGAAATCCAAGGGCTTGTTGGTTTTTTTTAATTAACCCATTTATTTTTCAAAGAATATAAGCAGCCAATGCAACTTTTGAAAATGCCTGTCCATGTCTATATAGATTCTACAAGAATAGTTGTAGAAGGACAAGCTTTGACAATTTTGCCCTGTGTCTTTATTGAATTATCTGTAGTTTTGTGCTTGCTTTATAAACCTATCACAAATCATATGGGAATCTAGCACAATTTATAAGGAAAAAACCTTGGCTTGCTTTTCTGTCTACTGTTCCTTAACATAATGAAAATGGTAAAATGCTAAATCACTTGACATTTGCAACCTCAGTTATGCACTTGTTTTACTTTTTTGTAGTTATAAGAGTTGGTGAATATATGTAAAGCGCCTCAATTCACTTAAGTCTAGAAAAGAGATGTTGCATGTTAAATGAAATGCCATCGTTGTGACACGTTCCATATCCTCTAGGATGTTAACTCTCTTCATTTATTCTTTTACAGACATCCACAGAATTTGTTCTCTGTTATGAATAAAATTATCTCTGATGTCCTTCAGAAAATAATGTAGAGCTTTTGACTGACTGAAGGAAGTTCAAGGCAAATATTCCAGGTGTCCAGGACATGAAGAACAAGTCATTGAACCCCTTTTCATTGAACAGCCTTCTGTTCCTCCTGTTTGTATACCCCATTTGCGATTCTAGATGTGTTTTCTTTACTTTAACAAATAATGATTAACAGCACTGAAGCATTTAGATGGAAGATTGGCAAGAACCACATAAATAAGTTATTTGTGTTTACCATACAGGAATATTCTGTGGGTTTGATCCTTGGCTGATGTAAAGAAAATTGAAATCAGGCACACAATGAAGTCAGATGCTAATTTACACCAGCGATGAAGTTGTCCCTACACATGTATTGATTCAATCCATGTGCATACAATAATTGAGATTTATATTTTATGTTCTATCTGCTTTTTTACTCCCAAACTGGTTATAATGGAGTATCTCAAAAGACTGATTGAAATCCTGTATTTCCAAAGAAGTCAAATAAAACCATTCTTACTGGGACCTTTTTTAATCGATTTCTCCCCTTTTTTTGTTGTTATTACAGCAAATGAAACAAAATATCAAAAAATAAATAAATAATGACAGGGAAGCAGTCCAGAGGTTATGAAACAAAAGCATGGAAATTCCTTTGCTAGAGTAGATGAAGTGGAGGAGGGTTAAGTACAGGAAGATTCTGAGATCAGTGCCTGATGTTAATTATCATAAAGTCTACAATGTCAAAGCATATCAGGAGAGCAATTTAGCACAGAATAACAAAGAGATAAAGGGAAATACACATGGACACCCCCTCTTCCCAGCTATATGCAGGGCCAGATCCTCACATGAGGCAAATCAGTAAGGCTCCATTAAATCAACAGAGCTAAGCTAATTTATGCCTGCTCAGGATCTGGCCCACATAACTTTTCAACAATCTAAACTAGCAGTTCTTCCTCATGCTAGCAAGTCTTGCTTCCTTTGCCCCCACCCTGCCGCCCTCCCCCCCCCCCCCACATTCCAAGGAACAAGGCTGTGCTGGGAGGGCATTCCTCCATGTCTGATATAAAGAAATCTGCCTCCTTGGTCTGAGGTATGGAGAATGAGCTGCACTTCATCTGATACTTCAGACCAATGGCTGCAATGAACTCCAAACTATTTCCATCTATTGCACAGTGCATATGCATATAGTATGTCACTCTTGCCAGACACTGAATGGTAGTAACAGCTGAGTCTAAATTTAGGGGTTTCTCCCCAGTTCCTACTATCTTGGCTCCAACCTCCACCCAGAAATCTGGGGACAATACATTCCCAAAGTGTGTTCCAAAGTGTGCAGACTTCCCTGTTTGCAAGCAATAATGAGCTATAGCAGGGGTTATTAAACTTTAGGGACAACATTGACAGTTAAGAGGTGGTTAGCAGGCCTGTGTGAAGCGGCTAGTATTTGCTTTGGATTCGGATTTGGTGATTCAGGGGACAGTGATTCGATTAGGTGATTCGAATCGCTGTCCCAAATCAATTTGGCCGAATCTGATTTGGAGATTTGACTCCTGCTGAATCTCTGAATCTCCAAACCACCCAGGCTAGGTCCATCCCCCGCCTGCTCTCCAATCCCGGCAATGGCTGCCCGCCCCCCCAACACCACCACTGCAGCTCCCGGCACTTGTGAAAAAAAGCCCCGTCTCACCAGGTGACCCCCGCTGCCCACCACTGCCCCACACTGCAATACCCCCCTCCACCACCTTTCCCCCCATGGCTGCCCAGCCTGCCCCAGCTCTGGCCCTTTAAGAAAAAAAAAAACTCGAACTCACCAGTTCCTGCCCTGCGGGAGGTGATCCCTGCTGCCCCCACTGCTCTGCAGCATGTGGGGGGCTCTTCCATGAGCCTCCTAAAGCCCCGAGGCCACCACAGGAGCCAGTGACTCCCCGGGGGGGGGGGTTCTTAAAAGGCCGGAGCTGGGGTGGGCAGGGCATCCATGGGGAGGCTTAGGGAGCAGGCGGGTGTCAGGGGGGCTGGGCAAGCAGGCACAGGATGGGGTCTGGCAGGGGTCCCCCCATGGTCCCCTCCCCGCTCCTCCAGTCCCCACCTTTCCTGCCCCCTACTTTCCAGCTCCGAGTCCGACTCCAGCTCCCTGCTACATCAGACAAGGACTGCCCGAATCATCGAATCTCTCTGAAACTTTTCCAAAGATTCGGAGAGCTTCGATTCAATTCAGACCTTTTTATTGGTCCCCTGATTCGAGTCAGGTTTGGAGATTAGGCCACCAAATCAGGCCGAATCTCCTCCGAATCAAGTCAACACCCAAAGCTTTGCACAGCCCTAGTGGTTAGCCATTTTAGTCTAAAGACATGCAGAAGGTAGGGCAGGGTGGCACCAAGACTAACTGGTTCAGGGATACATGAGCTCTCAGAGGCAACAACCTACTTTATCAGATGGTAGGAGAGCAGGTTGTTATCTATAAAAGCTCATGCCTCCTAACCAATTAGTCTTTAAGGTGCCATCCCTGCCCTAACTTCTGCCTTAGCAGTTGAGTATTAGACTAAACTATTAACAGTGTACCATAGTTAATTTTATCACAGTTTTTCCTAGTTCCATGAAGGGTTAACTTCATAGCTAGGATGGCTAGTTTAGCTATTGGCCTCTACCTTTGCCCTTTCCTCTTGGGATATAACAGTTAACAGCGTAGGGAAGAGTGCTAGTCCTGTATCAGGCAAATTCTGCTCTATCATGGAGCAAATCACCTAAAAGCTTTACTACCTAACCCAGCTGCCTAACCAAGTCTGGGAAAGGAGGCTCAGCAAGTGATTCTCCCCCAAGGCTCTACTACCTACACCAGGCAAAGTGGCAAATGCTAGGTAGGATGGTCCACACCAGAGGTAAGGAGACCCAGGTCACCATTGCTGATCCTTGCCCTCAGGCATTGAAAAGGGGGGTGCAGATGGAGACATGCATCATCCCATATAACGCAATACATACTTTTCTCCAGTTAAAAATAAACTAGAAGTGTAATAATATGACATGGGTCTAGGGCTGTATCATAGAGTTTAAGATTGAAGCCTTGGTGAAGCTGCAGCTAAAGTACTGCATCCAGTTCTGGGCTCCACAATTCAGGAAGGATGTGGAGAAGCTTAAACTAGTCCAGAGGAGAGCCATGCCCATGGTCAGAGGGCAAGAGAACAGGCCTTATGATAGGAGGCTGAGAGCCATGGGACTATTCAGCCTGGAGAAGCACAGGCTCAGGGGTGACTTGGTGGCAGTCTATAAGTACATAAGGTGTATGCATCAGGATCTGGGGGAGCACCTGTTCACCAGAGCACCCCAAGGGATGACGAGGTCCAACAGTCACAAACTCCTGCAAGACAGTTTTAAGCTGGACATAAAGAAAAACTTCTTTACTGTTCGAGCCCCCAAGGCCTGGAATAGACTCCCCTCAGAGGTGGTGCAAGCACCTACTCTGGATACTTTTAAGAAAAATTTGGATGCTTATCTTGCAGGGATCCTTTGACCCTAGCTGACTTTCTGCCCTTTGGGCAGGGGGCTGGACCCAATGATCTTACAAGGTCTCTTCCAGCCCTAATGTCTACGAAATCTGTTAAATGAAATAAAAAACAAATATAACTTCTTTGGAATGAATTAAAAATAGTCTGCTGAGCTGTGAAATAGGAGCTTCATCACCAGAAGCAACTAATAGACAGCAGAATTGCAGAGGAAAGACTAGCTTGATTAGTGGAACATCAGGACCATTAAAAAGGAGAGAGGGTAATTAACACCTATGGAATAAATAGTTTAGATGGGATCAGGTAGATAAGAATGAGCCATGAAGTCAAGTGACTCCCTTAGTACTACCTGAATAGAAATGCTGCTGCCACTGCCAGGCACTTGGTTTTAAAATGTGTGTGAAGCAGGAATCAAAGGGAGGTACAAGTACATCAGTGCACCCCCACCCCTGCCCTCTTCTTCAGGTCGCTTAGCACAACACCAGCTATTTTAAACCCTGAAATGCCCAACAAAAGACTTATGGATTTCATAGTTCTTTAGAAAAGCAGGTCTCCACAGGCTGAAAGGTCTTGTACCAATGTGTACTTCTCCCTTTGGGGGTTGATGACAGATAGAGGCACAAGACCTAAGGCTACCAGGTTTATTGCCAAACAAGAGGTGAGTCCCATCCAAAACCTATCAGGCTCCCTGCTCCCTTTTTCACTCTGGATCCAAGTGCCACTCCGCAGCAGACATCTGTACAGGACTTAGTGAATGCTGGCCTCTCCATGACCTTTGCCTAATTTTCTCTTCTTGCATTTGTACCCCTATAAATGTTATAGTTTTGAAGGGAGGGCCTGTGGACACAAAGATGTGGTTCTCCCTACACTTTATGTTTAAACACTTTTAACCACATATAGCCAAAACAAGCGCAAGCCACCCAAACCTTTTAATATGTTTACTATTTGGGATATGCTGATAAGGAATACATAAAAGGTGTCAAAACAGAATATATAACAAAATCACGGAGACACATATGTACAGTATAATCTTCCTACCTGGAAGCATGCTCTTCATAGCAGTACCAAGGGACCTCCCTTAGAGCCAGACTCTGCCATATGAAGTTATTGTGAATCCTGGCTTACCTTATCCAGTGGAACTCCACCAGCTACACCTCACAGACCTAGCTCAATATGAAATCAATAAGGAAATGTTGCATTTGAAATATTCCTCCTACTTCACCTATCCTACCAAGTCAGGTTTCCAGATCTCCTGTGCTAGAGATAATGACCCCTTAGAACAGAACAGAGTACCAGTGATTTTTTGTTATATATAAAACAGTAATCCCCAGCATTTCAAGAGAGATAAGGGCTCCATCATGCTTGGTACTATATATGAACCAAGTTTATAAGGCAATATCTTCCCCAAAGAGCTTCCAGTCTAAATAAATGAAGAATAATTATCCCCACTTTCATGGGCAACTATAATAATAATAATAATAATAATATAGCAATAAACTTTAAAAATCTACCATGATATTTTCAAACCATTTCATTGTTTATTTCACTTGTTTATATCCCTTCCCTCATTTCTTGTCCATTTAGATTACAAAGTCTTTGGGACCGGAACTCTCTCTCACTATGTATATGTGAGCATCTCAGAAAGTGAAGGCTCAGCAACAATAATAATGTTGGCAGAATTGATCCCAGATCTCTCGAGTCCCAGTCCAGCACCACCTGGGATATCAGTTGTGAGACTTGCATTCCAAGCTTTTTGTGGCAAGGATAATTTTTTGTACTGTTTATGCAACACCTCACACAGTTGGGATCCTAGTCACAACTGCAGAATAAAACAATGGTAACTTTACCCGTGACAAGCCAAAGCAGAAACCCTGAGCTCAGATTTTGGAAGGAGTTAAAGATGTAACTTTTCAAGTACTTACATGTTAAAGCATAGGTTTCTGATACCTAAAACACTGACACAGGTCAGTACAGTAATATTGTGCACAGCATTACTCCAGCTGAATCCTGTTTGCAGGATGGAAGGCATTTTCTGCTCCAGTTGTTTTAGAATAAGGAGACAGACATTTTCAAAAGCATTGAGGTTCCCATCTCCCAATGGAGCGCTTTTGAAAACCTCACCAGGTGACCTTCTGCAGGTTATGGGAACTAAATGCCTTCAAAAATATGGCCTAAGATTTTTAGAAATGGGCACCTTAATTTAGAGTCTTAAGTCCATTCAACCTGAGTCATAAAGGTATTCAGCAGTCAGGTGTCATTGAAATAACATACAGACATATACTTTTGAAATGTAAGCCAAACTTAATCAGAGCTGATATACAGCTTAGAAGCCTATTTTTCAGTCACTGGTTTTGAATATCTTGGCTTTCATTCAGGAATGGATTGTGGGGGAGAGATGGGGAGGTGCAACAGTGCAGACAAATTCCCCTTTTTCTGTTACTGCTGCTGTCTCCAGGTGATCCAGGCTTAGGGGCAGCTGGAGCTGCTCCTGCCCCAGTCTAGTTGTGGGCTGCAGCTGTGCAGGGAGCTGGGCTCTACAGGGGATGACAGTGGTGATGTGCAAGTTCCTTCTTCCAGCACTTACTCCCTGCCTGCCCCAACATCACAGATGTCTCCAGGAGCAGGTACTGGAAGGAGGAACCTGCACATTTTATCACTGTCCTCTTTTGGTGCAAGCATGGGGAGAGTCCCAGAGCTGTTTCTGACCCACTCCAGCCCTGCACTACAGGAAGCTGATGTGCAGGGATCTTAGTTCAGCCAGGGAAGGAAGGAACTTCATGCCACTGCTGCTGTCCCTAACTGAGCCCAGCTCCTCATTCAGCTGCTCCCCACAGCCGGCAAATGGAGTGGAGCAGGTGTGGCTCTGGAGCTCCCCCCCACCTCCCACATTAGCCAGGGACAGCAGCAGTGGTGGCAAGAGAAGCCGGAGTGTTGCAGGTAAGTCATCCCCCCCCCCCCTTTGTGTGCCTGCTGCCTGCCCAGCTCCCCAGTGTCCCTTGCCAACCTTGATGGCTTCAGCCATACCTCACACTCATCCCCCCCCCCCCATTATATGAGGGACAGTGTCCCATACTGACCTTTTGTAAATCCTGGATCTGCCCATAATTTCATTTGCTAATGTGTATACCGCAGTGCTATCTTTAAAATCATGTGTTTTATTACTTTAGGCTACAAGCTTGAGATTACACAAAATTTATTTTTGTACTGAATATTAACTGTACACTTCTCTGTTCTTTATTACATCTGTGAACTGAAATAACCGAGTAAGTTTATCATCATCTTAATTTGGAATATATATATGTGTATATATATATAGCCTTCCTCTGAATGTCAGAATTCAGATAGGGACAGGGATACATTTCTTTCTCTGAATTTCACAATGTAATTTTTTCTCTATTGTCAACATCACTGATGATCCTGAAATTATAGTGTCTGGAGAGTTATTCAATAACAGACGTTAGAAATAAAAATGAGTTTCAGAAAACAACTGCAGCAGGAACGTTTAAATAAACCCAGAGACTCAAGTCAAGTCAAGTCAGTCCTGAGACCACTGCAACTGTTGGGGCACCTTAAGTGCTGTGCATCATTGGTGATTTTTCAGGCAAAGTGACCTGGTAGCACCCATCATCTCTCCAAGTATGGATGGCCATTAGCTCACAGAAAGCCCATCTGCCCTTTGATAGGTCTTGATTTTAGTCTTGCTGGGTGTCCACACACCCTCCCCACCCAGACTAGCCCCGGTGGGGGCACTGGTTTAGTCATTGATAACCCAACCATGGAACAGTCTGTACTGGTTTACATGGTACCAGATAGCAGATCAAGAGAGGCCTGGCCTGACAGAGAAACTCAGAGATTACAGAGAAAAAAAATACAAAAATGACTCTAAGAAGCTAATTTACTTTAATTTCAACCATTTGGAAGTTATCTGAGAGTGGGGGCAGGAATAAAAAAAATTGCCAGATGCAATAAGAAAATATCCAAAAAACTAGCTGAACGTATTTCAACCTAATAATTAGACATCAATAATGTGGATCAGATTTGCAGTATTCATGAAACACTGTACTTCAAAGTTGAGTCAACTGTCCTATGTTGCTCTACAAAAAATGTTTGCCTCTGATGGAGGAAAGTATTCTTTTTCTTACATATTTTAGGATTTTCAAGTCAATCTGCTGGTTTATGACTTGGAAATATTTGGCAATCCTGCAACAGTCTAAACCCCATAGTCTTTGTGAAGGGGTTTGGCCTATAAACATAAAAAGCTGCAAGGCCCATTCGGATGCCTTGCTCTGAGGAACAAGGTGGGTCATGCTGGCAAAGCATGAAGATCTTGACTACATTTTCAGCTGCAGAATTATGTTATGGGCCAAACTAAACTCTATTGAAGCAATGCCAATTTTTATGACCTGCGGATCTAGGCATATATTATTGTTACCAGGGTAGGCTATAAGGGGCTGTTTTGGGGGTAATCCATTTTTATTCATCTGTATCCTTCAAGTGAGTCATAAAAACTCTTGATTAGATAGATGTTGACGCTCATTCCACATAAATTAGCACCTAAATAAGTAATAAATTAAAATGTGTTTAACTTCACTCACTCAGTGGAACTACTGGTCGGTGGAACTGCTCATCTGAGTTAGGTATGTGTTTAAATGTCTTCCGTGGTGGAAGCTTTGAGTCCCATTCTGTTACCTAGCCCTTGGTGACCCACAAGCAATGTTAAGTAACATTACTGAGACATCCTAAAGGATACATTGTAAACACAAAAGCAACAAAATGGAGAAAGTGTGTTTACTATTCAACAACCAATCAATGAAGTATCCTACTGCAAGCTTATTTGATCTCTGAAGTTAATTAACCCATGGAAAGAATGCAGGTTGCAGTGGTCCCTGCTGCAGATGACATTAATTAAATTGTATGTGATATATGTTACTAAGAGATGATGGTATTATCAACCAAATGGGCCTTGACCCAGTCAAAAGCTGCAAGTTTTCTCTGGAGTAGTATAATGTAACATCCAATTTTAAACGTAGTCATTATGTGTCAGCACATTCCCATACCATGCCATGCATATTAGAGAGGGTGGTATCCAAACTGAACAAGTTCAGTGTTCCCTTCTGATCAAATGCACAGGGCTGCATGATATGCCACAGCATGCAAAAGCAACAAGTAAATGGATAGCCACTTTGGGGTATCCATTCTGAAACACCTTTAAGGCGGCCTGACTTTAAGAGAATGACAAAAATCATAATTCTTCACATTTCCAGCAAAGATGATTTTTCTTCTTTCATGCACCCTTCCATGCACCTGCCCAAGCCTGCTGTTCTGGGTAAGTTACTACAATTGTTCTTTGGGGAACATGAAAAATACAATACAATGCAATCAGTAAGGAATGGAGAGTGGGGGGCAAAATAGTCCTGTGCTAGTTGTGTGGCTAATAGTTTGTGATATGTAAATCTGTGGGGTTTACTTTTTTTCCCTAAGCATGAACACACACAGTGCATCCAGATGAGCAGAAATGTGCATTTCCTTAGAGACAAATAGCAGTGGCACATAGTTGTGCTGCTGCTACTTGACCCCTGGGAATGCCCCTACATGCACGCTCTGGAGTGTGGCAAATTGCCCTGGGTGGGGTAGGGGAGGCTGGGACCAGCACCTGGGCTGGCCACAGCAACCTTACCTGGGGTTCTGGGGGCCTCCTAGGGCTGCAGCAGCAGTGATACAGGCACACAGGGCCTGGCTGGCAGCCAGAGCATGGCTCTAGCCAAGCAGGCTCCAGTTTTGGGCAGTGAACACTGCAGCTGTACCACTTTTTTTTTTTTTTTTTTTGAGGTATTTCTTTAGATACCAGGATTTCTTGGTATCTAATTTTGGCTCCACAGAGAACCTTTTTACATGTGCTGCATGTGTTTGCAGCACCTCAGAAGTCTTTGAGGTGCCACAAATCTCATATTCCCACTCATCTGTATATGCCCACAGAGTCTTATCTTAAAGAGAATTTGCATTTTCCTGCCTCTGAAGAGCAGAACTCTCCTGACAGTCATTATTTGATTTAGCTCTTCATTTGGGTCTTTCGCTTTGTAAACCAAAGTTTTTTGTCTCACAGTATTTAGCATCTACAGTATCTTGATTAGAGTATGTAAGATTCTCTACTATTGGAATAAGCATGGTAAATACAACAGTGGGACTATTTCTTAAGACAAAATGTTCTTGCTCAGTTGTACTGAGCCAGTGACTCTCAACATTTTTCCCTATGCCACCTGGTTAGAATTTAAACATGTTTTGACAGCTGTCCCATCTAATCTTGCTATAAGGAAAATGGGGAGTCATCACACCTTAGAAATGATCAAATGATACCCCGGAGGGGTGTTAGCTTCCACCCCACATGTTCATTTTCATAGTCCCTGTTCTGAAGATAGCATGTACAAAACTAAGTCCTAATATATAGCATTACAGCATTACTGTTTTTTTGATACAGTAAGGGATACACAAGCAATGTCCCAAGTAAAAAATACCTAGAAATACTGATGCAAGTTTTATGACTACTGTCACTTCATTGGAATCAATTTAACTCCATGCTAACACACAGCTCTCACTGCAAACAATAATAGTAAAAGTATGGCGGCAAGTCTTCCAGAGTTATTACATCTCAATTAGTTGGGATTAAACATGTCCACTGACAACACTGGATGCAAAGAACAATGATGCTTGGTCATCAAGCATGAAAGAAACTCATCTATTGTAAAATTTCCAGGTAAGTTAATTGTGTTTCTCTCTCTCAACCACAGCATTAAAATATTGGGGATACTGAGAAATAATTACCCCTAGAAAACAAATATATCAAATACCCAGGACCAACCTACATGATCAGCCTACCCACACAGGGACATATGTCTTTCCATCCAAGACATGTTCATAAGCCCCTGAAACCACAATTCAACGCACCAACATAGGAATGAAGAACTATTGACTAAACTGCCAAACAATAAAAATAGTAGGCCTGCTGTTCAACTGAGCAATGAAAGCTATGAACAAGGGCAGACATATTAATCTGTGTTCAGTTTCACACTTTCCCATTTTGGGATTGCATCTACAATGCAATGATTTTTTTACAAATGTGTGTTGAACCAAATCTAAATTGTTAGAGGAGTTTCAGAAAGCAGAGTATAAGAAAAGAGAAATTAGAATACAAAAGACAAGGGAGGGGGAGAAGAGAGAGAGAGAGAGCTCAGGGAGAGGCAAGCAGTGCTAGGAGAGAAAAGCAAATAAGCAGTAAACGCATAGGAAAAATGGGGAGTCACAAAAGCTAATCCAGGTAATGAGACAAGAATCCATAGTCCTTGTTTAAATCATACTTAACAGAGTCCAGTTTGTGGATGATTTCTTGTTCCACAGTTTCCCGTTCAAATTGGTTTTTAATTTATTTATCTTTTTGCCTGAGAACAGCAATCCTGAAGTCAGCCATGGAGTGTCCAGGGAGGCTGATGTGTTCTGCCACAGGCTTTTGTGTCTTTCTGCAGCTAAAGTCAGGTTGGTATTAATATCAGATTCCAACAAATTTGCAAATTCTACTAAATACCTTGTTACAAGGACATGAAAAAGGGGAAAAAAGGAACACGTAGAGATTGCCCTGTCTGTCAGACAGGCAGATATGACATTGGTAGAGATGCAAGTGAATGAATTTTGGATGTTTTACTCCTTGTTGTTAGGTCCAGTGATGATGCAGTCTACATGGATGTGTGGATACAACAGGCATTTGGATCCTTGCAAGGCCTGATGTATTGGTGAGGATGAGAGTTCAATACTCTGTTCTTGGAGAAAACCTGTTTGAGGCTGGGGGGCTGTGTGAAAACCAGGACAGGGTTGTCCTTAAAGGTGACTTTAAGATGTACCCTTCCATAAGGTCTACCAGACAGCATTCAATAAAATGCCTAAAATTCAATGAAATAGTGGACACCCCACAACATTTGCACCCTTGTCTTCATTGTCTCCTGCATTCTTCTGGTCATCTTCCCTGGTTCCTCACTGGCCATCAGTTTTAAGTCAGTCTTGTTAAAGAAAAAAACCCAAAGACAGCCCCTGTCCCAAGTTCCCACATGGTCTCCTGTTTTGGCTCTCCATTTACTTATTCCAAATACTAGCTACTTAGCTTTTAAAGCCTTTTGCCTAGGTCAGTCCTGCCCCCTCATTTAGGCTTGGCAGTAGCAATCTGTCAGCTGCCATCTAATACAGGAAGCCACCCGCACAAATTCAACTGCAAGGCCTCTGTCCCATTCACAACACATAGCCCCCATGCAGTCAGCCAGATGACCAATCAAGAAGCCAATCTATTTAGAGCCACAGAACAAGAGCATGCTCTCTCCTCGCCAAGAGCAAGTCCCATAACATTTCTGCTTGTTTTGCTGACCCCTCTAGCTGCTAATTGCTTGGCATTTATGCCTATACATAGCAAGGGAAAGGAACCCCACCACACACAATACAGGTTTATGCTGTACACGTGTTCCTGGAAAATAGCGCATAACTCAAATTCATAAAGGAACTCACTTTACAATTTAACAAATAGGGATACGTTCCCAGACCTCAACTGTACTGACCCCCTCAACTGTATTGATGTGGCATTGCGCCGCTCCTGGAGCAGCTGCAGCTCCAGAAGCACAGGCACCAGCTGCCCTAAGCAGCGCCTGTAGGTGCTGCTGCCAGGCGGCTTCATGGCTCACAGCTCCCAGGTCACCGCACTGATGGGGCCGGACTGGGGCCAGCGCTGCAGCCCAGCCCGGGCACCACCACCCAACTCAGACCCCTCAAATAACTTTTTCTTCCTCCGTCTATAGTGTCACTCCCACAATGCACCACACAAGGCTGCTGACAAAACTGCAGGCTTCCACCACACTGATCACATAAGAGTGAATTTACTTTGCATATAACAAATTTTTGGTATAAAAAGGGTCATCGCATAAAAGCGAATTCACAGATACAGAACCTGCATAAAGCAAGAGAAACCTGTACAGCATGCACATGCCATGCCTATTTCTTTGAGATTCAAGGACCAAGATAGGTATTCAAAAGGAAAGTATCATCAATATTCCTATTTATCATTGTTGTGCAAGTATTCATATAATTTAGAATCATACATTTAGATATTTTACTGTGTCCATAACCAGTCAAATGTTTTCCTCACATTTTTGGTAGCTTCTATACTTCCCTAAATATCACCTGTTATTCTATTAGGAAATAGTCATAGATTTACTAGATTTCCCTCTTCTCATAGCTAGATTGGTGTCTGGCTTTCTTGAATGACTATTACATTGTTTCTGAGCCAATAAGTCCCACCTGAAAATGACTAGCACAACACTGCAGTAAAATGCATTAACTGATTTTTTATTTTCTTTACAGTTTGCAAGACAAGTCCTTAAAATGCACCATCGTTTGACCTGTTGCTTCAGCAAACTGTTTCTCATCACCACGTCAGCCAAGAAACTGTACACATTCCTGAATAGTGAAAGCTCCATGTATTTTCACAATTGGTGCTCTCTCTGTTACTATACTGGTGTGCCTAAAAAAAGGAAAACACTAATACATGAAAAATTATAAGATGGTCTTTTGTTCTCCAGCCCAGACCACAATAGATACCCACCCTCTTGACTCAGCCAGAATCCCACATCTCATTTGTTATACTCAACACTCAAAATGTCTTTCACATCTTAAATAACACATTACTGACTCATCTACTCTGGCTTCCTCTTCAGCTACTTGGCACTTTCTACTGTAACCTTCCAGCAGGCTGCAGCATCTCCTGTGGTCCTGCCCCCACTTTATTGCTCCAGTCTCTCAACCTTCCTGGTCTTCTGCTAGTGGAGCCTTTCCAGCCCTGCTTGGAACTATCCAGTATACCTCCTTTGCTTATGATCTCTAGCCTCTTTAATGGCCAGCCTACAATGGACCCTTGCTCCTAGCTCTCCAGCTATTATAGCCCCTGTTGTGGGTAAAGAGTAAAGTGAGCAATGAACATGCCCATAGCCTTAAAGAGCCATTGCCCTGTGTGACCCTGAAATGGAAAAAGATGCCCCATTACAACAGCAGTGCCTTTAGATGTGGGCAAAAAAAATATATCTGAAAAGGTTTGGAAGTTCAATTCAGATAAGAACTTAATATTTGGGTGAAACACTTTTTTTCAAACAATCCGACAATGCTTGGGGTTTGCAATAAATTTCTTATATACTTTCTAATATGCAAACTTCCATCTAAACAAGATAGTAACTGGGTAACAATGAGCTAAATCCTCCACTAAGGAGTACTGATGAGGTTCTACTGAAGTAAATGGAGTTTTACCAGTTCATATCCATTAAAGATCTGACCCACTATTTCTCATTCTTTTGCTCCAGTTCTCACATTTGTTCCAGTCAAAACTAAAACATGCATAAAAGTTTAAGTTAGGGATAAAAAATAATCATTAAAAATATTTGGGTCTAGGTTTGGCTTAAGTTTAAGACTGGGCCTGGGAACCAGGGAAACAGTTCACTCATATCTTTTTCTTATTCCCTTTTCAGAAAGAATTTGATACACAAGGACACCTCAGGTTCTTAGCAATGCCCACCAGCATCTCCGCTGAAGTTTTTGACAGCAGCATGATACTTACCAAATGAACTGACATACATACAGCAGCCATTCCTTTTATCCTTTCCTTCAGATAGGACTTGACACGTTAGCAATGTTTGAAGATGAATGACTGATGGATCTGACATACAGCAGATGACTACATGTCATCTGTAGTTTACCAGCTGGTCTACCTGTTGCTTGTGAGGTGCACTGTATCAATGTCAGTCTTTTTAAGCATGCTTTGGTTTTGGTTTTTTACTAAACACTTAATAAGCATGTTGGCACAGGTGTTACACGTTTAGCTACAATAAAATCCTTTCATTCACAACCAATCATCTCATTATCACTCGTAACAGCATTATAATAGAGTATAGAAACCTCAAATGAGAACAAGAATCCATTGCAGTGAGCATTCAACAGCAAAGGTTCTTAACCTTTTTAGACCCAAAGCACCCTCTTTGGAAAATGCTAGCTCTTAGCTTTCACTCGCTTTTGACCACAGAAAAATACAGTGAGTTTTCAACAGAAAAGAGTTCAGAAAGACCATAAACTAGGCTCGTCGGGGGGAGGGGAGTACGAGGGCAGGGGAAGCTGTGGACCACCAAACCATGTGGCACCCACAAGGACAGCCCAGCCTGAAGAAGGAGAACATTGGGAACCTGAAAGCCATGGGGAGGCCAGCACTACAGAACAGGTAAGAAACAAGAAGGTAAGAATCAAAGGGCCCCTTGGGACTCGGAGCGGGGGGGCAGCAAAGGCACCAGTCTCACGGCTCAAGTGCCTATATACTAATGCTAGGAGCATGGGGAACAAGCAGGATGAACTAGCGCTCCTGCTTGCACTAAACACCTATGACTTAGTGGGGCTAACAGAGACCTGGTGGGATTCATCCCATGACTGGGCGGTACATATTGAGGGCTATAGATTGTATAGAAAGGACAGGTCGGGGAAGAAAGGGTGGGGGGGTTGCACTTTATGTCAGTGAGCAATATACATCAACCCTCATCAAGACAGAATCCGAGGTTGAGGAAGTAGAAGGATTGTGGGTTAGGCTACATGGGGGGCAAGGAGAAAGGGATTTGGTGGTAGGGGTCTGCTACAGACCCCCACACCAAGGGGAAGAAATAGATGCGGGGCTCCTGAGGCAACTCTCGGACACCATAAAAGCTAAAGAGGCGGTAGTCATGGGGGACCTAAACTACCCGGACATCTGCTGGGAGACACAGACAGCAAGGTCCCATCGCTCACGCAGGTTTCTAACCTGTGTACAGGACCTCCACCTGACACAGGAGGTGCATGGTCCCACTAGGGGGAATGCCATACTGGATCTGGTATTGGCAACGGGGGATGACATGGTAGGGGACCTCCAGATCGGTAGCCATCTGGGGGACAGTGATCACCTTATAATAGAATTCAACATAAGACAGCAAGTGGGTAAGGTAACCAGTAGGGTGAAAGTGCTAGACTTTAGGAAAGCTGATCTCAATGCACTCAGGCGATTAGTCAAGGAAGCACTGCAGAGTAGGAGTTTTGATGGGATGGGTGCCCAAGAAGGGTGGCTGTGCCTAAAGGAAACGATCCTTCGGGCACAAAGCAAGACGATCCCCGAGCGAGGCAAAAGAGGGAAAGGGGCCAGGAGGCTTCCATGGCTGACCAGAGAAATCCAGGGCAGCCTAAGGGCCAAAAGGGGAGCACATAAAAACTGGAAACAGGGTAAGATCACTAAAAATGAATATACCTCCTCTGCTCGTGCTTGTAGGGAGGCAGTTAGGCGGGCCAAAGCTACCATGGAGCTGAGGATGGCAACCCAAGTAAAGGACAACAAGAAATTGTTTTTTAGATATATTGGGAGTAAAAGGAAGGCCCAGGGAGGAATAGGACCCCTGCTAAGTGGGCAGAAACAATTGGTGACGGACAGGGGGGACAAGGCTGAACTCCTCAACGAGTTCTTTGCCTCAGTGTTCCTAAGTGAGGGGCACGACAAGTCTCTCACTGGGGTTGTAGAGAGGCAGCAGCAAGGCGCCAGACTTCCATGCGTAGATCCTGAGGTGGTGCAGAGTCACTTGGAAGAACTGGATGCCTTTAAGTCGGCAGGCCCGGATGGGCTCCATCCGAGGGTGCTGAAGGCACTGGCCAACATCATTGCAGAGCCACTGGCGGGAATATTCGAATGATCGTGGTGCACGGGCCAAGTCCCGGAGGACTGCAAAAGGGCTAACGTGGTCCCCATTTTCAAAAAGAGGAGGAAGGAGGACCCGGGCAACTATAGGCCGGTCAGTCTCACCTCCATCCTTGGTAAAGTCTTTGAAAAAATTATCAAGGCTCACATTTGTGAGAGCCCGGCAGGGCAAATTATGCTGAGGGGAAACCAGCATGGGTTTGTGGCAGGCAGATCGTGCCTGACCAACCTAGTCTCTTTCTATGACCAGGTTACAAAACGCCTGGACACAGGAGGAGGGGTGGATGTCGTATACTTAGACTTCAGGAAGGCCTTCGATACGGTATCCCTCCCCATACTGGTGAACAAGCTAAGAGGCTGTGATGTGGATGACTGCACAGTCCGGTGGGTGGCGAATTGGCTAGAGGGTCGCACCCAAAGAGTCGTGGTGGATGGGTCGGTCTCGACCTGGAAGGGTGTGGGCAGTGGGGTCCCGCAGGGCTTGGTCCTTGGACCGATACTCTTTAATGTCTTCATCAGCGACTTGGACAAGGGAGTGAAATGTACTCTGTCCAAGTTTGCAGATGACACAAAGCTATGGGGAGAAGTGGACACGCCGGAGGGCAGGGAACAGCTGCAGGTAGACCTGGATAGGTTGGACAAGTGGGCAGAAAACAACAGGATGCAGTTCAACAAGGAGAAATGCAAAGTGCTGCACCTAGGGAGGAAAAATGTCCAGCACACCTACAGCCTAGGGAATGACCTGCTGGGTGGCACAGAGGTGGAAAGGGATCTTGGAGTCCTAGTGGACTCCAAGATGAACATGAGCCGGCAGTGTGACGAAGCCATCAGAAAAGCCAATGGCACTTTATCGTGCATCAGCAGATGCATGACAAATAGGTCCAGGGAGGTGATACTTCCCCTCTATAGGGCGTTGGTCAGACCGCAGTTGGAGTACTGCGTGCAATTCTGGGCGCCACACTTCAAGAAGGATGCGGATAACCTGGAGAGGGTACAGAGAAGGGCAACTCGTATGGTCAAGGGCCTGCAGACCAAGCCCTACAAGGACAGACTAGAGAAACTGGACCTTTTCAGCCTCCGCAAGAGAAGGTTGAGAGGCGACCTTGTGGCCGCCTATAAGTTCATCACAGGGGCACAGAAGGGAATTGGTGAGTATTTATTCACCAAGGCGCCCCCGGGGGTTACGAGAAATAATGGCCACAAGCTAGCAGAGAGCAGATTCAGACTGGACATTAGGAAGAACTTCTTCACAGTTAGAGTGGCCAAGGTCTGGAACGGGCTCCCAAGGGAGGTGGTGCTCTCCCCTACCCTGGGGGTCTTCAAGAGGAGGTTAGACGAGTATCTAGCTGGGGTCATCTAGACCCAGCACTCTTTCCTGCTTATGCAGGGGGTCGGACTTGATGATCTATTGAGATCCCTTCCGACCCTAACATCTATGAATCTATGAATCTATAAAAGGTCAGAATTTTTTTAACACTATAGATTCTTGTTTGAAATCTATGACTGTATCTTGTGTAGGCATTTGCATACCTAACAGTGCTAATATTGTGCAGTATCCTACAGTATCCTTAAAAGGATCTCACAGCACCACAGGATGCCACATCACCCTGGTTGAAAACAAGTGTTCTACAGATAGTGATAAAAACACATCCCTCCCCCAAAACTTTACAGTCTGAAGAAACAAGACAGATAGGGGATGAGAAAGGAAGAACAACCACTGATGAGGGACTGAGGCACAGACTGGTTATGCGATGTGCCCAAGCTCACTTTCAGAATCTGGGAGAGAGCTAATAGTTGAACACATCTCCTGAGTCTTGGTCTAGCACTTTTATCTCAAGTTCCATCTTCCCTTGTGATAAAAAATAGCATCTATTTTTTTCTGTATTCACTATCAAGTTATGCGGTAATAATAGCCAGAACAATTAGTATAATTTACGCTTCTAGCTTACATTAAATCACAGTACTAAGAAAGGCTACCAAACACAGTAACAACTGTAGTTCATAAATATTGTTCTTAGAGTCTCTTTCATCTTGTGCAAGGTACTCTTAGAGAGACAATTGATTGTCTCCTGGTCTTGGATGTCATATGGAATCACGTTAGCATAATGGTCTGCTTTTGTACTTCCCGTGTTTTTGCTGGTGCCGTCTTCTTCCATGTCTTCCAGTGACTCTCTGGATTTTTTCCTACTGCTCATTTCTAGCCTCTCGAAGAGTAGTGCTTACTTACACCAGGGACCTAAATCTACCCACAGTTACCCTTCTCTGGGACTTCATTCACAGGTATCCATGTCACAGTACAGGAAAAGTGCTACAATTCCAGTTTTAAGTGTAATAGAGACCAACTTGAGTCAGCACACCAGGATTCAAACCAAGCACTTCCAGAGCTAAAAGCAGAAGTTGCTATAGCATCAAGCTGGCAGGAAGTGCAAGAAGGGTGCTACAACAGGTGCTTTCCTTGGTGAATTAAGCACTCAGGGAAACCCTCATCACATATGCACCAATGGGTTATAGTAGCATTTTGCAACCACTCCACACTGACATAAAAGAAAACCTGAAGTTCAGGGCAATGGCGAATTGGCCCTACTTGTGATGAAAAAATAAACATGGACATACTAAAATCCTAATAGGAAAGCAACATACCATATAACTCTCTTTTTTCCCCTCTGACAGGGCTGTGACCCAAGACTAAGCTCAAAGTGCCTTTCTTACCAGACTGTAACTGCTTTTTTTAAGCCAGATTATATCCTTCCTTTATCACCAGATTCCCTTAATCCCTTTTCCAGCAGTAAGTAACTCTCTTTTTTAAAAGATTTCTTTGAAATCATCAAAACAAATTTCTAGGGCTATTTTCCTGTCTATTTTAAAACCCCTTTGTTCTTCTCTGGATACAAAAGGGGCTTGAAAGTAGACACAAATTATATATGACCAGAAAGTTATAAAGGAGACTTTGCATAAAAAAAATAATTAAAAAAAGAAGCCTGATATCGACACTTTACCTGAATGAAGAAAATTCCTTAACTGCTGTTCTTCATAGGGAAATCCCACTTGTTCCAAGATAGCCTTCAGGAAGAATTCTAGTTAGAACAGAAATCTTTTCCTTAATATTCTTCAAACCCATATTTCCTTCCTTTATCTTATCACATACCTTGAACGAAGGTGTCTCTGATTCTGAACACCTAGGCCAGTGACTCTCAACCAGGGTCCCATGGCAACCTTGAGATGCCTTGAGATCTTTTCAAGGGTGCCATGCAATATTAGCACTGTTAGATGTGCAAACACCGACACATAATTCAGAAAATAAACCCAGAGATTTCAAATAGCAATCCATAGTGTCATAAACATTCTGACCTGTTGTCTTTCTGAGCTCTTTGCAGCACAGGAACTGCTCTATTATTTTTCCAGGAACAAAAAAAATGAACCAAAGCTAAGAACTGGCATTTTCTGAGGAGTGTCTTGAGTTTAACAAAGTTAAGAATCACTGACCTAGAAAGACATAAAGTTGTTCCCTTGACTATCAGCCTCACTGATTCTATGAAGTCAAAGGAGGAAGAAAGCATACCAGTCAATACAGTAACAAGGGTGTGACTTGCTGGCAATAAATTCGAACTTTATTGTCTGGCCAAGCCACATGACCTCAGTGGGATTCCAAAGGTTAATGCCTCTGTCACACAGTAGGGCTTGGAATTCACCGACTCAGGTGATGACTTGACATGGACTGGTCTGCACAGTATTTGGCTACATTATCACGTGCACTCTCAGTTTTAATCAATTAGCAAATTATATGTTCCCAGGTCTTAATAACCCTCTCTACATGATGCTATGATAAAGTTACAAGCCTAAGAAACATTTAGAGTACATACATATGAAAAATCACCACATGGTAAGAGCAGATGGGGCTTTGCTTGATTGATCATGGCAATTACCATGGAGCAGCTGTTTTCATGAGGGTAAATCCCAGGTTCACAGCTTGGCAAACTAGTTTGTCCAGAGGAGTTTGAGCTGAGTTGTCCAGCTGAGTTTGTCCAGTTAAGCTCCTGCTCACCCCATCCTCAGTCGTGGTTGGCCTTGGATCTGCTCTGAAGGGATTGCCCTAAGAGCTGACCTCTTCTGCACAGTACACCAAGTTCCCTGCCTTTAAGTTGCTTCTTGTCTGACCATATCTCCCTGTCTTGTCTCCTGCTCTGATTCCTCATCTTTAGCCCTTCCTGATTCTAGTTCCTGATTTTGGCTTGCTTCCTGGCTTCTAGGCTCTGATTGTCGCCCCTTGGCTTGATTTCCTGGTAACTGATCTTCAGCACCTGACTTCAGCTTGGCACCCATTGCCCTGACTTTTGACTTAGCACCATAACTGACCTTTGACTCTTGACCTTTGCTTGCTTTCTAGCTACCTACTACTGCCCTTGCCACTAGTCACTGGCCTAAGGGACTGTGTTATATGGATTGCCCATAACCTTGGGAGTGCATCTTTTTGCTAAATCTGCTAGACCTCTCTGGGCAAAAATCTACTCTTGCATTCCCATAGGGGGTCATGTAAACCTGGTGACTTCACAAGTGGTAAACTATGCATCTCTATATGCATCTGTAAACTACCCATATGCAGGACTTGAATAGTGCATAGGCAGACCAGACACATACCTAGGGCCCTAGGTGAAGAAGGGGCCCAGTTGTGATTATTTTACATATTATAATTATTGAGTGAAAAAAGTAGGGGCCCACAAGTTTGTTTGCCTAGGGTTAATCCACTAAAGGGTTAATCCTGCTCTGCCTATATACACACAGAGCTGTAAGATCACTTTTGAACAGATGTTTCAGTTATCTAAATGAAATTCTCAAAAGCACTCCAGATTGGCTTAATTTTTCCCCATCTGGAATCAACAGGAATTGTAGTATCAACTTCAGGTTAGTCAAGGTTGCAAAACCCTGCCCTATACACACTTGGGGAAGATCTCCGTGAGCCGCACTGTCCTGGGCTGCAAGAGCCAGGTGCAACCCGACATTGTCATCATGAACGAAGATGCCAAGAAGGTCATGATTGTGGATGTAACCATCCCCTTCAAGAACCGGCGCCAAGCCTTCACCGACACCTGGGCTCACAAGTGGGAGAAGTACACCCTGCTGGCCGATATCCTGAGGGGCCACGGCTATGACATGACGGTTGACATGCTCATCATGGAAACGCTCGGAGCCTGGGACCCCAGCAACGAGAGCGTCTTGCGTGCCTGCCACATCTCCTGCCACTACGCCAAACTGATGCGCTGCCTCATGGTGTCTGACACCATCCGTTGGTCCCCTGACATCTACGTGGAACACATCACGAGCCACTGCCAGTACTCTGACCGCACCAGACGAACCGCCACCAGACCAGACCCAGAGGGGACCACCTGAACCCCCACTCTGCACCAGATGGACTTCACTTTGGAAGGATTCTTCAGCAATGGACGACCCCACTCAACCCAAAGAAGATCCCCGTGATGAGACTCTATATGGACTGAGATACTTTCTTCAAACCACGTCCTCCACCATTGTGGACCATTGTAACAGGTTTGTGTGTATCTATCTTCTTTCTCTCTCAGCGTTGCGAGCCCCCTCCCTTCCTTCCCCCTTCCTCCCTCCCCCCACCCCCGGGCTTAGTTGGCTAACATTGTATTTTCTGTAACCTAGTTGCATTCCCCTCCTCACCCCCATCCCTCTAATGTTAGTCCCTCACTCAGGCAATATGTATTTCCCTACTGGCTTTTTTGGATTCACAATCCTAAACATTTACTAATAAAAGTCAATCTGTTCAACTTCAGGTTAGTCAAGGTTGCAAAACCCTGCCCTATACGCACACGATCATTTGGCAAAAAGAAGTGTGCCCTTGCTCTAATCTGGATTTCCCTGTGTACTGTTGCAAACTGTGTTATGATATAGAGCCATCACAGCAACAGAGACTGTAGTGCATTAAAGTCTAAAGGTCAAAGCCCCATTGTGTGAAGCACTGTACAGCCATGACAAAGAGAGTCCACATTGGCCATGAAATGATGATGTTATACAAATGTTACATGGGCCTGAGTTATTCAGATTAGATTATCATAATAGACTTTCCTGTCCTTAAATTCTATTTAAATATCAGCAAAACCAATAAATAGAATCACAAGGTCCCAGAAGTGTATGGTTATCACTTCCTGTCTGCTGTTCTAAATTGCTTTGTTCAACACTTTAATCAGAAAAGTGCCTGACCCAATGGGAATAGTCGTGCCCTTTCCAAGCTCTCTATGTTCATCGACATCAAGTACTAGATCTCCACTCAGGTTTGTTTAGGGCTCAGGTCTAGTGCATTTGCAAACAGTCAAAATTTCCCAGTTGGCTGAGACTGGGTCACCAGAAAGTGAGTTTTGATACATCTCACCTGGATGCATTATTATAATAATACTGCTAATACTTGATTCTCAGATAGCACTTTTCATTCGCAAATCACAAAATACTTAACAAAGGAAGTCAGTATTTTTACCTTCATGTTATAAATGAGGCATGAAGCAATGAAGTAGCATGAACATGGGTCAACCCTTGCCCAGCTGGTGGCAGATCTGAGTCTAGAATGCTCCTGCCGGGACATACCTGAAAGTTCCTGGCTAGAGGGGCCTGCCCTTCTGCTCAAGGTCAGACTGATCACCATGTTTGGGGTCAGGAAGGAATTTTTCCCTATGGTATAGACTCTATGGGGTTTTGCCTTCCTCTCTAGCAGGGCTGTGGCCCTCTTCCTGGGATCTCTTGAGTGCATTTTTAACTGCCTTGCAGCAGTAGGACATTGATCACCATGGTCCCCCTGCTTTACATGAAGATTAGTTTGTTATGTCTTGCATCATGTCTGGTTTGACTACATAGTTTTGCTACAGACTTAGACAAGAGATTTGTATGGGATGGGGTGGATAGGGATGATTCTGCCTCAGGCAGGGGATTGGACTAGATAACTTATGGATGTCCCTTCCAGGCCCACTTCTCTATAATTCTATGACGGTCTATGATTCAGGAACTCACAATCTATGAGTTGTAAATGGGTGCTCTATCTACTAGGTAACGTAGGCTGCTGACCAGTAGGCAAAGAGTTACTGGAATGGATGTTCAGCAACCAGTGGGCCAAAAAAGAGCAGCCATTGCATTCCATTAGGGTATACTCCATTCTCTGTCCCAAGTCATTGATAAAACTACCGATAAAAGTCCAGAAGTGAATCTCAACAAATGTAAAGGGGTGTAATCTGTACCTTATTCCAGCCCTTTCAAGATGTAAAATAGATTAAATAACTTTAAAGGAGCACCCAAGGAACAAATTCCCCACCTAGCTATCAGCAAGGAGAGGGGACAGCAGTCCCACAACCCTTTTCCCACTGCCCCTTTCCCCACTCCCACCCCACCACAAGAGCTTACTGCATGTGACCAACAGCTGCAGCAACTGCCTCCTCACTTTCTAATCAAAAAGCTGATCAGAAGAAGTTGACCTTGCTCTCCGTACAGTTGCTTGCAATTAGCATGGGAGCACGCTCCATCTAGCACAGAACAAGAAGGAGGCTGTGAAGGAGGAACCTAAGTAGCAGGAAAGAGAACAGGATAGAGAAAGAGGGAGATAGAGAGAAGGTGGGGTATGGAGGTAAGTGACGAAGAAAGAAAAAATGGAGTCCAAAAGGAGGGTGGTGAAGAAAGACTGAGACTTTTTTCTAATTTTGAAATGTCCATGATATTGTGAAGGTCTAATTTCAAAATATATTTTTTCTTAAAATTAGGTAAATCATGAAGTGAGTGAAACAAAAGTGACACAAT
Organism: Alligator mississippiensis; assembly: GCF_030867095.1. Lineage (NCBI taxonomy): Eukaryota > Metazoa > Chordata > Crocodylia > Alligatoridae > Alligator > Alligator mississippiensis. Next base: position 228,328,967 of record NC_081824.1, read on the forward strand.
TTCCACTCCACTCCTTTCCAAGCTTTGGCAGAAAGGTCCTTAGGCACCCACGCACTCCTTGAAATGGAAAACTCTCACAGAAATCAGTGGGCATTCAGCTGCCTAAATCTCTCTCTGTGCTTTGCCTATGGTGGGAGAGGGGTGCAGGACTTAACCATTTTCTCCCCTTTCTTCTGGCTCACACTGTGATAAGGAAACAGGAGTCTTGATTAACCAGTGTTGGCAAAGCCCTCCAAGTTGTGAATAATGCTGTAAATGTCCAGAGCATTGTTACTCATTCATACTGTTTTTTGATTGCTTGGATTCAGTTCCTACTATTTCCTCCTCTTTGCCATAGGTGAACGGTGCTAGACTCAGCCTCTGAGTCCTCGGTTGCCTCATAATGGTGAACTGTAAAAAATTCTTGCAAATGACATGGCAAAATCATCTTGAATGATCATTTGTAAGACTAGAAAGCTGTGTAAACCCCTCTAATACACTGTACCATCACATGGCACTGAGCTAATATAAAACCTCAGGCTCCAATAGAATACAAAGCTCTTATTTGCCTTTTGTGTTAGCACTGTCAGGGTTTTATTTGATTTTGACATGTGCTTCTTCCTATGACCATATGCTGTCCTTTCGTTTTCACATGGGAGTACTTGTGACCAAGCACACCAGCACTCCCTGCTCTGTTCTGCTGCCTGGCAGAGGTCATAGAATCATAGAAAAGTAGGACTGGAAGGGATATCCAGAGATGATCTACTCCAGCTCCCTGCCTGAGGCAGGTTCATCCCTATCCAAACCATCCCATACAAGTCTTCATCCAACTTATTTCTAAAATTACACAATAAACCCTGTCACACAATTACAAGGCATATTGCCCAAAGACACCAAAAGCCCCCTAACCTGCCCCAAGAAAGCAAGGGGATGAGGGGTGTCAGTGTTGCAATTGCTGTTAAAATGTACTCAATGTCCTTGTAAATGGAGAGAAGTGGGACTTCATAAGTGGGACTTGTGATTCTAAATCCCTCTGATGCTTTCAGAACTCTCCTCCTAAAAGTGGAGTGCTAGTTAGGAAACCAGTGACACATGTGTGCCACACATTCATTCTTGTATGTTATTCATCCCAAACCTCTGCCCCCGCCATAGGCTGTCTGCTTCATGCCTAGCTATGCTGTCTGGTTCTTCAACTCAAATTCTAAAGACTCTTACATGTAGTTCTGAATGTCCTTGCAACATGGTTAGACAACATGGTGGCCATTACCTACAGATCCCCAAACACAAATTAAAAATGGATTCAGCCCACTTAATTTAGACACCTAAAGGGATTGCTTCTCCCAACTAAAACAGCCCTCTCTCACTAGGCCAAGAGAATCTGGGACTGATCAGGGGGTAAAATTTGGTCCCAGCAGTGGAGATTGGGCATATTTGCCCTTCATGCTGTCTACCTAACACCAACTGACTTGAATGCAATTTATGCTGTAGGATCCCAGCAGCGCTAAACAGCAGCTACAGCCTTGCAAAATAAAGGTCTGATCCCCAGTTTTGACAATGCTAGCCAGTAGCCTGAGGGATGAAGCAGAGAACTGAGATATATATTATCAGTGCAGTATTATTCTTAGCTTTCTCCTAATGTACCTTAACACGTTTTAAAACACTCAGACTGCAGATGGTAGGGGATTCAGGGGCTTTTATATGGCCTCTCCAATGGTGCCAAGATTTTGCTCCTGAGCAAAACAATAGTTCATCTACAGGGGCGGATCCAGGGGGGTGCACTGGTGCGCTTGCTCATCCTTTGAATCCTGCTTCACACAAAGTTTAAAGCCACTTGCCTAGCAGTGGTAGCAGCATCTTTAGTCAGGCAGTGCTAAGGGTGTCATTTGACTTCATGGCTCCTGAGGGTGCTGAGGGAGTTGGCTGATATGATTGCAGAGCCACTGGCCAATATTTTTGAAAACTCAGTGATTGGGAGAGGTCCCGGACAGCTGGAAAAGGGTAAATATAGTGCCCATCTTTACGAAAGGGAAGGAGGAGGATCCAGGGAACTACAGACCAATGAGCCTCACCTCAGTTCCTAGAAAAATCATGAAGTAGGTCCTTAAGAAATCCATTTCTAAGCACTTGGAGGAGAAGAAGATGATTAGAAATAGTCATCATGGATTCACCAAGGGCTAGTCATGCCTGACCAACCTGATTGCCTTCTGAGATGAAATGACTGACTCTGTGGATGCAGAGAGACCAGCGGATGTGATATGCCTTGACTTTAGTAAGGCTTTGGGATGGTCTCCCACAACATTCTCGCAAACAAGCTAAGGAAGTACAGATTGGATAAACGGACTGTAAAGTGGATAGAAAACTAGCTGGATCATTGGGCTCAGAGGGTAGTCATCAATGGTTTGAGATCTAGTTGGCAGCTGGTCTCAAGTGGAGTGCCCCAGGGGTTGGTTCTGGGGCCGGTTTTGTTCAATATTTTCTTCAATGACCTGGAAGATGGGATGGAGTGCATGCTTAGCAAGTTTGCAGATGACACCAAGCCAAGGAGAGTAGTAGCTATGCTGGAGGATAGGGCTAGGATTCAGGGACACCTTGATGAATTGGAGGATTGGACCAAAATAAATCTCATGAGGTTCAATAAGGACACATGCAAAGTCCTGCACTTTGGACAGAACAGTCCCATGCAATGGTACAGGCTGGGGACCGACTGGCTAAGCAGCAACTCTGCAGAAAAGGACTTGGGGGTTACAGTGGACAATAAGCTGAATATGAGCCAGCAGTGTGCCCTTGTTGCCAAGAAGTCTAACAGCATACTGGGCTGCATTAGTAGGAGCCTTGCCAGCAGACTGAGAGAAGTGATTCTTCCTCTCTATTTGGCACTGGTGAGGCCACATCTAGAGTACTCTGTCCAGTTTTGGGCCCCACACTACAGAAGGGATGTGGACAAATTAGAGAGAGTCCATCAGAGGGCAGCAAAAATGGTTAGGGGCCTAGGGCACATAACTTCTGAGGTGAGGCTGAGGGAACTGGGATTATTTAGTCTGGAGAAGAAAAAACTGAAAGGGGATTTAATAGCAGCCTTCAACTACTTGAAAAGTTAGTTCCCAAGAGGATGGAGCTAGACTGTTCTCAGCGGTGGCAGATGACAGAACAAGGAGCTATGGCCTCAAGTTGCAGCAAGGGAAGTTTAGCTTGGATATTAGGAAAAACTTCCACACTAGAAGGGTTATAAAACACTGGAACAGGTTATCCGGAGAGGTGGTAGACTCTTCATCCTTAGAGGTTTTTAAGACCTGACTAGACAAAGCCTTGCCTGGGATGATTTAGTTGGGGATGATCCTGCTTTGAGCAGGATGTTCGAGTAAATGACCTCCTGAGGTCCCTTCCAACCCTCATTTTCTTTGAGTCTATTGTGCCGGCCAGGAGCGATCTGGGCCCTTTTTCGCGCCGCGGGCTGTGGCCAGCAGCCCAGACATGGTGGGTCGGAGAAAGCAGGCGACATGCTAGAATGGTTGATTTAAGATTATTTTACTTACACCGAAGATGGTCGTGGTGCAGGCAGGAAAACTTGCTTGAGTTACAGTTACAGATAGAAAAGAAGAGAGGCGGACTAGAGTTCCTTCCCGTGAACATTCTTCTAGCCCATCCGGTTGGAGGCTCTAAACCGCGAGCCCGTCGCACCAACCGAAGAAAGTACTCAAAGCAAAGAGCTCTGAATAGACTCACATGAAGTTTGCTAGGCTCCGTGGAACTTGCACGCAGGGAAGGGTACATCGAGGGATCAGGTGGCGACGGGGAGAGGCAAGAGGCTGATCAGACCCCTGTTGCCTTCTTGATATTCATGCTGGGTCCAATAGGCTCCGCAGCGCTTAGAGATCTTGACGAGACGTGAAGTCTCCTCCTCCTGATGTTCGTGGAGTCCTCCAACTTGGGCAGAAACCACTTAAGCCTTTTATACGGCTAGCAAGCCAATCTCTAGCCGCCACGCGTGAATAATTTAATGCAAGCTAATAATGGGGCTCGAATTAGAATACAAATGGCAGGAACTCCTTGCAACGTGCATCTCCTTTCTGCAGCTAAGAAATGCACCCTGCAAAGAAAGCTACAAACGGCGGGAAAATAATTTAGCAGTGCCGAAGCACACACAAACAAAAATCACACCCTTGGGTTGTGACATCTATGATTCTATCTACCTCATCCCTTCTAAATTCTTCATTCCACAGTTGGCACGGACCCTCTTTTTTTCTTAATCGTCTTTATGTTCCATCAGTCACTTTGCTCTTTGTTCTGTAATACTGCTGTCTATTACCAGCTCCTGGTAACGAAGCTCTTATTTCATAGCCTGCAGGTTGTTTTTAACTCATTCCAGTGAGGTTATTTTTGTCTTTGCTTCAATATTAAACCAAATGATACATACAGCCCTAGGCCCCTAGCATATTAGTAAAGCTTCCAGTTTCTTTTTGCCTGGAGGAAAATGTATTGTTTTATATGTGATGGTGCATTTCCACATATGACCCCCATTTTCAAAATTCTACCTCTGCCCTGATTCATCCAAAACCCTCTTCCTATGCAAAAGGATTTCCAGTGCAGTTTACCTGCCCCATGTCTACACTGGTTTAGTCTACTCTTATGTTGTCCCATCACCCAGGCCCTCCCTCACTATCTCTGCCAAGTCTGAAGCCCTGGGTAGAGAGTTGGAAGGAGCTGTTGACTACCCTCATAGTTTCTACACCAGTCATAGGTGGGAGAGGCTGGCAGTTTTTTCCAACACCCTTATTCTTTGATTCCTCTTTCTTGAGCTGTTCCTGCTCTCCCCACCCTGCTCCCTGACTTCTCTCTTTTGCATGCTAATAAGAAAGCACAAGTCTCACCATCTTTGGGTCAGCTTATTATTGCTCTTTATATTGCAATAGAAGTCCCAGTCATGGACCAGAGCCCCATTGTGCTAAACACTGTACAAACACAGAAAGCAAAAGAGATGTTCCCTACCACAAAGAGGTTACAGTCTGCTTGCTTCCTACTGGTAGGGTCTATAGAGCCCCTATGCCCATAGATGGGACTCTGGGGACATAATTTATCCCACTGATTTTAATACACTACTAGGGATAGTGTTTATAGTTATTAGTTCTGAAAAAGAAACTGGAGAAGAATACCAACAATTACTATTTTGGAAAATCTAATTTAAGGTGCCTGTTCCCATTTTAAGTGTGGGTATAATGACAACAGCAAAAGTGATTTCCTGCCTTTGGAGACATAATGAACTGCTATCCAGCAGTTACATTGGAAATCCAGCCTTTAAAAACCAGGTTTCATACTGCCAGATTGTTATGTGTGTTTAAATCAGCAATGACAGCAAGCGGCCATCTGTTAACCACAGGTGTGTACATTCTATGAATATGCCAGATGAGATAGTCTTTGCCCTGATTCCTCAAATAGATTGTTCACCTCAGCCCAGGGGCAGGGGTTCTTTTAAAAGCATAAGTGAATGGGTTTTCCTAGTACCCACTAAAGCTAGCAGGAGTTTTGCCATTGACTTTCAGGCAGTTGGACTGAGCCCATAGTATGTATCATTTCAGGATAGTTACATATGTTGGATCAAAATCATATGTGTTAAGTAAAGTGCTGTAAGCTAGACCCTAGTACATTCACCTAGGTCCCCTCATACCCATGCACATGTATTCTACTGACGTGCAAGTGATTCTAAGGGTGAGGACATATAAACCATAGGCTGGGTGGCATGATGGGGTGTGGTTTTACTGTGCATCTGCTACTCCACAGTAACTGTCCATTTGCATGCTCTCAACTTGTGGTGAGTTACCATGGCTTAGCTTCCACTTACCATGAAATAAGCATGTCCACACAAACAGTTACCGCAGAACAGCTAATAATACAGTAAATCCCCACCTCCTTTTGCCCCATGGGAAATTGCTTGTCTATGCCCTACGTTAGAGTAACTTATGCACCCAAAAACTGTGAAAAGATCTGTTAAGCTCCCTTGTTACTTTGACTTGTGCATTCTTTGTCTTTTCTGTCTGTACATTTATTGGAAAAATCATGCATTTCTGGACTCGGTGGCTGTACTGGTGGGAAGAGGGCCTGAAATTCTGTTTGGGTTGAACCAAAATAAATATCCTTTGATCTTAAAAATAAAAGAAGGAAACATAACATTTCCCAAGCAAAAATATTCATTCTTATTATTACTACTTTAAAATGCCCTGTAACAGTGGGAGTCCCCAGGTGGCACTGCTGTACAGTGTTCCAAGTTCTTTTCCTTAGCATGGGAGCACTGTTCAAGCTCTGAAGTGAAGCTACATTGTTGTTATTTTGTGATGAAGAATTGGAGGGTTTCAAGGGGGAAGAAGCCTGCTGCAAGAGAGCTTCCTCTCAGTTTTAACCTTTCAAACTAGAGTCAATATTTGAGTCAGATTTGCTGCCAGGGAACTAGTGACTGGGTTGAGAATTCTGCTGGGTGATCAGAGAAAGAGAAGGAGAGATGCTGTTTGCAACCACCTCTATTGCAGGACTAGTGCTTATTGCATAATTAAACAAAGTTGCACTAAGACTATATGTGGACTCTGTACCTACCGATTTCTCTTTCAATGGGAAACTGACCTCTAAGACCTCAATAGCTGCTACAGCCCAGCAGAGGAGAACCATCATTGCCCTACAGTGACACTGTTACTGTGCCGTGCTTTAGTACGTTCTTTTGGAAGTACTAAAGCATGGTGCAGTAACCACCCATACTACGCCGTACGCATGATGCCCAGTTATTTTTAGCAGCTATTTTGCCATAGCGGAGCATTATAACAGGGGAGCACGCTGCTACAGCAAAGTAGCTGCTGGTCATATGTAGACACCCATGGATACTGTCACTGTAGCGTGTCACTATGGTGACATAGTGTCACATGTAGGCATGCCCCGCATGTACATACACACATTTAAATTTTTTAAAAAGATGAATATTGTATATATTATTAATCTTTCCCATGCTTCACATTTCAACAAAACAGTGAGTTTCTGTCAATACATTGATGTGTGGAGAAGGAGTTTGCAGAGTCTTTTATAATGCGGCGCTGGCCAGACCGCAATTGGAGTACTGTGTCCAGTTTTGGGTGCCGCACTTCAAGAGGGACGTGGAGAATCTGGAGATGGTCCAGAGGAGGGCCACTTGCATGATTAGTGGCCTTCATGATAGACCCTACAGGGGGAGGTTGAGAGAGCTGAATCTCTTCAGCCTTCACAAGAGATGGCTGAGGGGAGATCTTGTGGCCGCCTATAAATGTATTAGAGGAGGCCAACGGGGAATAGGGGATGCGCTGTTTCCAAGGTGCCCCAGGGACTGACTAGGAATAATGGGTGTAAACTAGTTGAGAATGGATTTAGGTTAGAAATTAGGAAGAAATTTTTCACAGTAAGGGTGGCCAGGATCTGGAATGGGCTTCCAAGAGAGGTGGTGCTATCACCTAGCTTGGAGGTCTTCAAGAAGAGACTAGATAGTCACTTGGCTGGGGTCATCTGACCTCGGTCCTCTTTCCTGCCAGGGGCAGGGGGTCGGACACGATGATCCATTGTGATCCCTTCTGACTCTACAATCTATGAATCTATGAATAATTCCACTACATATGGTGTAGGAATCTCACTCCCTCCCCTTCTCATGGTGTCATCCTCTGGATATTGTGTACTCATCCTCATACCTGCCACAATTATCTTGCCCCTGAGGCTTATAAAAACACTTCTTACTGTGCATTTTTTCCTCCTCTGGATTGGACCAGATTGCACCAAGTGTTGAAGGGTTTTGGTTTTGTCTTCATTTCCTAGTAGCAGATATACTTCTATCCTCTAGGAGGTCTTCACACATGTGCACCCACACATATATTTCAGATCACACATACTGAGGGGCACACCATGCTATGTGCCAGTATATACAGTGCATTACCCAGAGGCAGAATATAATAATTTATGAGGAAGCACACATAGAAGAAAGGTTTTTTGCCCAGTGGGGCAGCATCCCTTTAGATTACAGTTGAGTGAGAGGTTTTGTGACAATGAGGATGAGGAATAGCTAGAACCCACTATATTCATTGTCTTTCTATACAAGATCCCTTTGCTCTCTACTTTCTTCCACCCAAAATCATCTACCTGTACCTCACTCTGCCTGCCTGCCAACTGGGCAATTGGCAAAAAGTATTTTCCCCTTGACATCTTCGTCCCTTCATGAATTCTCCTCTGAGTGTGTCTCATCTTCTGCAGCCTGGCTAAAAAAAGCATCTCATCTTCTATTGCTGTTCCAACAAATTCAGATGCACTCTCTTTCAACTATTTTACATTTAGGAAACACTGGTGATTTATTTCCCCCAGGCTCCCTTGTGTCATGGATTGCAGCAGCATAACATCCATGTCTGAGATGTAATACTGAATTAGTGCTAGTCCTGCCTAACACATTAGGCCATTGATTCAGAGTTGATGCTCCACCCTGTCTGAGTGTGAGTATTGCCAGCTATCAGTATTCCCAGAGTATTCCCAGCCCCCCTGAGGGAAAGGTTATGAGCCAGCCACCTGACAAGGAGTCAGCTATTTGAACCAGCCCAGCAGGAGAGATGGAGACATCTATAACAGTAACATCCCCCTAGGACCACAGCGTTAGGGCACAATGGGGAGGAATGTGTGGGACAGTGTACCTGCCTGTTGCCCAGCAGTGGATCTGGATTCCTAATCCTGGGATCAGGTGAAACCAAGACACATTCTGTGTGTCTTGGTTTTGCATCAGTAATTACACCAAACTCGTGGGCCAACAGCTTGCAACAAGAAAGTCTAAGACTGCTACTGCAGGCTATAAAGTTATTGCACAATGATTGCTCACAACAACAGCGTGGAGTCCATGATGTTAATATAGTACAATTAAGATGTTTCTTATCACAGAAATAACCATGGAATAACAATAAACTGTGCCTGGTTGGTAGCTGCTTGTGTGGTAGAAACACTAAGCATAGCAGAGGTGAGAAGCCATTAGGGTTTCTGATTATGGCTTTTTGATTCCCTCCCTAGCCTCAAGCATAAAGTAGAGCAGTCTAGAGGTCATTCTAGTATGCACCAGCTGGAAGATGGCCCCCAAGGACCATCAAGTTCCTGCAACTTCCCCATCCCATTTCTTCACCTCTGATGTCCCCTCTACCTCAATGGTTGCACAGGAGACAGCACCATTGACTCCCCACATGCTATGGACTCCTCAAGCCCGTGGGAATCCCCAGAAACCAATCTCTGCTCTCTTTACATCATTTGAACACTGAAAAGGAAGTAGAGCAAGTAAAAAAAATCTACACTAACATGCAGCAAGTGCTGTAACATGACGTGTTCTAGTGAACTGGGTGGTACTATTTATATTATTTGTAGTATGGTAGTCTGCCTAATCAAAGAGCAGGACTCCACCATACCAGACCATTTGCAAGCTCTTATGAGGACAACAGTACCCAACCTGTGCTCTTTAGCTATGCCCTGGTCCCTGGGCTGTTCCAAGATGCTGGCAAGCTGTAGTAGGACAGAGCTTGACCAGAGCTACAAAAAAAGTGTATAGCAGCTTCACCAAATGAGTGTGACATGTATTCTAGCCCTGAACACATCAGTGCAGAAATTGGGTGCACACTGGTCAGGTCTTGTGTAGTGCTTGGCTATATCAGCTGTTAAGAACACAAGACTGGATCCTCACCAGGTGTAAGTCAATAAATACCAGAGCTCCATTGATTTCAGCAAAGTGCTAGACAAATACTACAGGGACACTACCCATCCCACCAGGCAAAAAACCTGTATAACCCTCTTAGGCCCTGATCCAGAAAAGCACTCAAGCATATGTTCAACTTCAGTCATGTCAGCAGCCCCATTGAAATCAATGGGATTACTCATGTGCTTAGAGCCAAGCACATGCTTAAGTGCCTTGGGGAGTCAGGCTCTTTGCACCTGCAAATATAATTGTTACCTCCTCTATCTGCTAGCTAAGCTAAGCCAAAGTCCCACATCAACATCTGAAAGCATCACTTCCTGGAAGTACCAACCAGCCATATGCCTGGAAATTCTGCAGCCCCTCTCAGATTTCAAACAGGCAATTTCCCTGCTGTTGTTTGCTCACACCTGGCACTCTACAGAGTTGATAGGAGCTGTTCCCATTTTACTCCTCACGGAAATGAGAAGCATCAGAACATAATGCCAAGTACATCATTCTATATTATTTGCCACCTATTTAAGTCCAGAGCTGATTTTTGTCAACTTAAATTCCTTAATGTTTCTCCAATGAAAACAAAGAGGGTCCTCTCTTTCATAGTGATAAAAATTTTAAAAAAAATAGGGAGACAAAAAACTCTTACCAGTCACACAGGAAAATCTACCATTTGCCTTATGTCTAAAGAGATGAGCAGGCTGGGGGCTTTCAAAGAGAAGTTCCAAACCACACAATAGACCTGAAATCTTGGCTTAAAATTACATGGAAGGGCATCCCCGTGGTTCAAAAACTTGTCTAGGAGTGCGAAGAGCTGAGTTCATTCCTCTGCTCTGCCACAGACAGCTTACATGACTATGTTTTCAAAGGTGTTTGGGCATCAGAAGATGTACATGGCTGCCCACAGGGATTTTCCAAAATGCCTAATGAACTATAACGGATGGACACAAGATAGCACATATTTCCATACGTCTCCACTAGCTTCACACCTTAGGAAACTCAGGTATCTTCTATGAAGACTTTGAGCCTGTATTTACCAGCTGTAGGAGAGACAGCAATTGAAAGACCATCAGAACTGAAATAGAAGAAGATTCAAAGAAGAGGTTGTGCCTCCTATGCTATGTCTGTACCACCTCCATGGCAATTTTTAGGGGGCCCCCAGAAAGCTAGCCAGTCCACCCCTTTTCACTCCCATTCAGCACATGCTCATTGGGCTATGAACAGAGAAACTTTCAGCCTTGAGACCTCAGTCTTGGGCACGTTCCTGAGAGCAGCATTGGGCATGCCCAGCACCATTGAACTGATGAACCTGCAACACTTTCTCAATGTAGAGCATGTGCAAAATGGGAGCTGGTGGGCAGAGCTTATTTCTTGGTGACAGTCTGCTGGTCTTTGCAGAGGAGGTATAGACACATCCTTAATAAATAGTTGCAATCTTCATCTTTGTTCTTTCCTGCTCTACTAGTCTCCTGCTCACAAGGTGAGTTCTGATACCTTTGCCCCTGGCATCAAGTAATACCTCTGTCCACAGACAGTCCCAGCTCCTCAATCAGAGGAATAGCATCTGAGGGCCAGATTCCTTCATCCTTACTCACTCCCAAGTAGCACTTGCTTCCTAGGGCTATAGATATGGAGGGAGAGGGAGAGGGAGAGGGAGAGGGAGAGGGAGAGGTCAAGGGGGAGGGGGAGGGCTATTGCCTTGGTCTGCTATTTGCTCAGGGACTGCTGGAGACCTGAAAGATTTGTTCCATCTCCCCAAGACAAGACCCTCACAACATGGCTACCCACACAGGGAGTTACATGTACATGGGGCCACCTGAAGTTTTTGCCCCCCACCCCTTACCAAAACTTAGCTGCACCTCTTTTGCTTTCTCCCACAAGATTTCCCCCTTTTTCCTCTGTGCTACATCAGAGCTGCCTGCCCAGGTGATGGGCGGGGGGAGCAGACTCTCTCCACAGAGCTACTACCTATAACATTCACAATGAATAACTGTCAGGCAGAGGAAGGACAAGATCTTTCCACCACCCTCTCCTGCAGCACAGCAGCATCAGCTCACTGGTGAATGGCACGTGTGCTGAAGCAGCCTATTATCTACCTGAGGTTGTTGACACCCTTGCTAGAGCTGCAAGGACACCAGAGGAAAGACTGTAGCCCCCAGCAATGCATTGACCCTCTTGGCAGGCTGGCTCACATCCAAACAGCCCAGCCCACTGGATGATGCTATTTATGAGTAAGATGCTACTTGACCTGAGCAAAGATATCTAAATCTCACCCATTTTTTCCTTAATGACGTGAAGTGCTCTCTCCATGTTGATGACACAAACAAGCAAAATAATGTCCTCCCCACCTGTGAAATAAGCCCTTCAATAAAACTGCATGACCTGCTTTTAACCAAGGTAAAGAATTAATTTCCGAGAGGAACTGTGAAGTACAGTAGTAACCATTTCAAGATCAACAACCACCGCAAGGCTTAGCATTGCGTGATGTTTTACAGCAGTAATTAGAGGTTTCTTAGTGTGAAGGGCTAGGAAGTAACCAAGCAGTTAGAGGCGCATTGTATTCAGCATGGTAAGGTTAGAAGGTGATTTGATACATTTCTTGTGCCTGTTGAATTGTCTATTTTTCCACTTCCAAGCGCATCTTCTTCACACTCTAATATATTCTTTTTACTGTCCCTTTGGCTTTCTTTTCCAATGGAAAATTGTTTGCATTGAACATTCTAATCCATCAATCCAAGATATAAATTGCATCCAAAAAACTGTGAAGGTGGGAAAGTGAAGAACTCAGAAGTTAAGGAATGCTGGAATTAAGGCTGTTGTTCAACTTCTGTATGCATTATGATACAATCGGGGGGGGGGGGGGGGAGGGGGGTTGAAATCTGAAAATCTTTCATATGGAAGCATACTGACACCGAAGGGGTTTGTCAGCAGTCTTGGAACCTTCATATTCACAGCATGGATCTCTGAGATAGTGGAGTTAGCAGCAGTAGGTTATTATCTGCTACTTGGAAGGAGACAAGACGTGCACTTTGCCAGTAGGTTTAACAGATACTCTTGGCTTCAGGAGAAGGATGAAACTCAGGAACTTTGGGCTTCAATCCAGGCTATGAGGAGGAAAGCAAACCTTGTTGGCAAGGATTTCTACCCAATTCCCATGAACTGTGCTTGTCCTAGTCCTCTCTCTTCCCCCACCAACAGCTCCATGTCCTAGTCTCCTTGCCCAAGTAGTATTCTGGTGAAAGGCATGCATCTGGCTAGATACTGGTTTGGGTTCAGCAATGCCCAATTACCTCCTTGGCTGAGGGAAGCCAGGCCTCAGGATACTAACCCCCAACCCCCTGCTGAATTCAGCAGCAGGGGAAATGAGGAAATACACAGTAGCACACACATCCTGGGCTCCAGGGCTGTGCGAAAGTAGGGACACCAGACAGACCCTGCACCAAGAACTCGTGTGACACAGTCAAAGTGGGGTAGTTCTACACCACCACACCCCTTCTAGATCCACCTTGAAGAAGACTACCCCCACCCTGGTCCCAACAGCTGGTAGCACCCACCTCCAAGTCCCAATTCATCAATTGTTCTTGTCCTTTTTCCATTTGAGTCCCTTTAACATGCCTGAGCACAGGAGAGGGCCTCCCCAGTCTCTGTCCCTATCCTCAGGAATAGTAGCTCACAGATGCCAGGAGGAATAATTGCAAAGTCAGTTCTACTCAGCTCCTGCAGATTGGACCTGGAGCATGCTCAGTGCATCTTAGTGGACTTGAGTTCCCAAGCTCCGCCTCTGAAGAAGTAGGTTGCTGCCACCCAAAGCTCATGCCTCTCTGAATCAGTTAGTCATGATGCCCCCTCCCCTACTTTCTGCCAGACTCCAAGATGTCTTCACTAAGCATGTGAGAACTGTAAAAAAAAAAAAAAAAAAATTAAAAATAAAATTATCATCAAGCCAAATTGGTTGAGTTTTCCCCCACAATGATAGCACAAGATGTGTCCCTGTCATAACAGCAAAATCATTCCCAGCTTTCATGTTTCTGCCCCAAAGCAGATAGACCTGGCATTTGTCTCAACTACAGCTAGAATTGCTCTTAGTATGACAAAACACTGATCCCTGCTCTCAGAAATGGCTGAACTGTTTTGCCTGCAACTTTCCAACAACATTTTATATAGAGAGAGAGAGATCTATATCTACATCTATCTATCTATCTATCTATCTATCTATCTATCTATCTATCTATCTATATGTATATACTAGCCAACTGCCTGTCAGGAATGATGGGGGGGGGAGATGGCAGGGATGGAGCCCCGTGCACCCCTAGGGCCCACTCCCTTCTTCCCTCTTGCTACTTGGGATCCAGGCTTGTCCTCCCCACACATGCGTGTGTGTGTGTGTGTGTGTGTGTGTGTGTGTGTGTGTGTGTGTAATGGGAGCAGTCAGCCCAAATAAAAGTTTGGCAAAGTTATAAGTAACTTTAAGCAGGGGTCTGTGACCAGACATGTCAGGCAACCTTCCCTACACACAGCTCTGCCTATCTTAAGGCACGTTTTGCTAAAGAGCCTCTGTCCTGGAGTCTGGAGGCCCCAAGGGTCTAGTGCATTTGCAGCTGAGAGCAGGGAGGACACAGTGTCCAGTCCCAGATACGGCTCTTGGAGTCTGGAGGGCCCATGAGGAAGCTTGGAGACGGTCCTGCAAAGCCTTCAAGTTCACCTTCAGTGCCTGATACATGTACTGGGTGCAACAGGGTCCCAGAAAGGAGCTGGAGTGGGTGGCTGAAGGCCAGGAACATGGGGGGTGGGGGAGGATTAAAAACCAACAAAAACCCAAAGGAAGTGTCCTGGAGAGTATTGGGTATAAAGGAAACCACAACCAAGTCAGGTTGTTGGTCCTTGAGTCCCACCAGCCAGTGAGTGGTCTCATTCAGACCCATTACTTTTACATGGGTGAATAACTGTTCATCCCTTTTTTGGGGGGGAGGAGTAATCTGGGGCAGCCTGTGTGAGTTTATTTAACCCACGCTGTACAAAAGACACTGGAAATCCCCTCTCTCCTGCCAACTGTGGTTGGGTTGGGGGTTGGTTTTCTTTTTCTCCTTTTTTATAGGGAGCTTCTGAAGCCTTTGGCTTAAGGTAGCTGCAAACCAGTGACACTCCTGGGCTGCAGGGATGCCCCCCCCCCATCTTCCCAATCCCACCCCCCTCCAAAAAAAAAAAAAAAAGGACCGCAGCTGGAGCTGTCTCTGCGAGGCCAGCTTTAATCTTTGGCAAACTCGCTGCTCTCGAGGCTTGGATCAGCATATCTAATGTAAACGAGCTTTCACACATAAATAACGTGCCACATCTGGCTCTTGGGGGTTTCACAGCGTCTTAGCTACCCAGCAATGCGCCCGGGGGGCCGGGGTGTCACCCAGCAGCGCGGGGCGGGGCGGGGAGGGTCGGGGGTCCAGGCCGAGGGGGCGCAGGGGGAGCGGGCCGGGCCGGGCCGGGCCGGGCGGGGCGGGAGCAGGCGTGTTTGCGCTCCCGACCAATTTATTACCGATGAACATATGGCCAATATTTTGCCGCACGTCACACCCCGGGCAGGAAAACAAACAGAGCGCGGCGGGGAGGGGGTGGGGAGCAGGAGGAGGAGGAGGAGGAGGAGAGCGGCCACTTGGGCAGCGCTGCACGGCGGCGGAGACAATGCGCGGGGAGCGGAGAGGCGCCGAGGCGAGGCCGGGGGGGATATAAAGCCCCCGCAGCCGCCCTCGCCCCGCACACACGCGCGCGCCGCGCCGCGCTCCCCGCCGCCCCGCGCTGCCGGCGCCCACCAGGTGAGCCGCGCTCTGCCCCGCGCCGGGCTCGGCCGCGGGGCGCGGAGGGGCAGGCGGGGCCGGGGCGCACCTGGCCCACGTGCCGCCGCCCGGCCTCGCTGCGGGGCAGCTCCTCGGCCGCCCGCCGGCTGCAGCAGGTGGGCACGGGGAGGCGGGGGGCCGTGCCTGGCATGGAGGGAGAGCGGGTTCACACACGCACGCGCGCGCGCGCAGGGACCTGGCTTACACGCGCGCACACCCCGGGACCTGAGGCAAACACGCGGACGTGGACACTCGGGACGGACACGCGCGCACGCGGACACTTGGGACGAGCGGGCGGACACAGGCACAGAAGGACCTGGCTCACACACACACACACACCTGATTTACACACGCGCGCGTACCTACACACAAACCACACACAGAGGAACACACACACAGAGGGACCTGGCACACACGCACTCACACAGAGAAACTTGGTACACAGACGCACACACACGCACACAGGGACCTAATTCAAACACAGAGACACTTAGGACGGACACGCACACACACACGGGGGGACCTGACACACACAGGAACCTGGTACACCACCGCACACACCCAGGGACCTGATTCAAACACAGAGACATTTGGGACGGACACACACACACAGAAGGACCTGGCTTACACACGCGCGCGGGGACCGGGTTCACACACGCGCCCACACCTGCACACCAACCGCACACACACACACACGCGCGCGCACAGAGGACCTGGTTAAAGTTTCACCTGGCGCTGCGCGGGGCACAGGCGAGCAGCTGGCTGCCGGGCGCTCCGGGAGGCTCGTAAAGTGAGCGAGGGAAGGGGAGAGCGGAGGTGAGGACGGGCAGGCAGGGAGAGTCTTCCGCGCACACACACACACACACACACACGCAGCATCCCAGCAGGGCGAGCGGCAGGGCAGGGCAGGGCAGGGCGGGGTGGGGTGAGCGGCGGTCGCCCCCCGAGCGGCGCTGGCCCGGGCCCCCGACAGACCCGCGTTGCGCTCCCAGCCCAGCCCCGCTCGGCAGCTGCCCGCGGCGGGCAGGGATCAGCCTCCCCGTGAGCCATGCATACGGGCTTGGCGTGGAGGAAAGGTAGCCGGGCCCGTGTCACAACCCCGCACCCCTCCCTGCTCCGGGGAAGCGGCTGCTACAGGACACTTCTCGCTTGAGTCAGTAGAGCCCGCCAGAGGATCAAGAATGGTTCAAAAGTAGCGATCTGCAGGCGGCGGGGGTTCTCGCCCCGGCAGGAGGTTGCAGTCAGTTATTATTTCATCTCCACCTTAATGACTTAAAGCGAGGCTTTGATCTAGGTGAGGAGGGCTTTTTTCCCCTCTCCCTCTCTCCTCTTCCCCTTAGCATCCTCATTCCAGCGCTGCAAAGTTTGCCAGCTTGTTTCACTGGGCTCCAGCTCTCCCTCGGAACCGGGTTGCTTTGCTTTAGAGTTCTTTCATTTTAAAACCGCAAATCCAGCCACCTCTATTATTTTCCCTTCACAATCGCAGCAGTGGGGGGAGGGGGGGGCTGTAACGTGACAAATAAACTACAGCTCCCAATTCCCTTGTCAAGGCGAATTATTTTAAAAAATAATGATGATGTTTATATATAATTGGCTTTTAAAAAATTTAACAAGTCTTCCACTTCAGGCGTGGATCTAGTTAAGGAGTAAATTCAGATAAGCAAGCGGGTTTCAGCGCCGAGCTTCGGGAAGAAATATAAATCTCCTACGTTCAAATTGCTCTTATCAAAAAGAGGAGTTGCTTTTCTTTCTTTCCCCCCCGTGCAAAGAAGAATATTTCTGAAGGCAGGCTGACAATGCTTAATCTCATTGAGACACGTTTAATCATTAGAGAGAGATGGGAACGAATGCAGCTGAAGGGGGTGCTTAGGGCTAGCCAACGTTTTGGCTTCCCAATAAACCAGTTATAACAGGCAGCAAAGGAGAACCCCAAGGCTAGACTTAAACATTTACCGGGGGGGCTGGGGGGGGGGGAGAAAAAATAGAGAAGAAATTGTCCCGCGTTGCGAGGACCACGAGCGAGCTGTCTTTGTACCATCATCCGCCGCCTCCATCCTTTGCAAAGAGTTGGTCTTGTCTCTGATTTGTATTGGCAACATTTTCAAAGATCTCATTAACGTGCATTTATCAAAGTCCTAACATGTGCCCCCGGGGCTGACATAACCCACAATGTGACCGATTAGCCCAGAGGGGGAAGGAAAAAAAGAAAGAAAGAAATCCTAATTTCTATTACAATTTAGCGCCTCGGGGTGGTTCTCTCTCTCTCTCTCTCTCTCTCTCTCTCTCTCTCTCTCTCCCCTCCCCCCCCCCTTTTTTTTTATTTTCTTTTAATAGTGAATTGGAAGCATGTTATCAGAGTTGGGGCTGGGGAATAATCAGAATAATAAAAAGCTCATTTGGATTCCTCTGTCCTGAGGACGATCCGTGAGAAAGGCAAAGCGAGTGGGGCATTTTCGCTGGCTTGGGAGTAGCTTTCTCTAGCTCGCTTGATCTTGTAGGGGAATGTGAACACTGCCTTCACAGAGCGGGTATGTCTTCTGCCTTGGAAAAAAAACCCACCAAACCCTGTAAAACTCTTTATTCTGCACTTTCTTCGTCCAGGAACACACAGAGAGACATTTTCCCCCATCTCCCCAGCTAGGAAAAGAAGAGAAAAACATTTCCCCATCAGACCCTCAACCTTTTTCCGATTAGAGCTAAACCCTTGTAAGCAATTATTCTGCCATTTCAAAACCCCAAAAGAACTAAGGTATTTCTCTATGTATAGATAGATAGATAGACATATACACACATCCCTCATACAATTCTTGCATCCGATAAAGTCTCTTTATTCTAGCCCTTGCATATTGCTTAAACTGGGGGGGGGGGGGGTGGTTAGTGTGTGTTATTGTTATCTCTCTTTCTTGCCATAGACGTTGCAAAGTGCTTCACGAAACAAAACCAGGAGTACTTAAGTCAAGTGCAGCAGCACGCCCATGTAAATGTGGTCGTTTTATATATATCTAAGGATAGAAAAACGGTTGCAATCCGGGGCGCTGGGTAGCTAAATGCAATTTTAAATGGTCTATTCACGGGAAGGGCTCTTGTATGGTATATTTAGAAGCGATGCTTTATTATTTTTTTTTATCGGCCACAAAAGCTGACCCCTCTTACTAAAGCAGCCCTTTCAACACTTTAAAACAAAGGCGATATTGTTGCGTGGGGGGGGGGGATGCTTCGAAGGTGAATCTCTTCATAACAATTATCAGGAGGAGATTGGGTTATATTTTCCTTCTCCCATTGATTTCAAGTGTATCCTATCCTAGGAGTATCAAGGCAGAGATAAAATGCTCCCCTCCCCACAATGGCTTTGTGTCAGCTCCACTAATCCTCACCCAAGCGTTAAGGTGCAATATGTTTTGTTTGTCTGGAGTGAATGAAAACAATTGCCTGCACCTTTGCTCTAATCAGACAATAAACTAATCCACTTGAAGGCTGTTATCGGAGATGGGATGTTGTGATGGGTTACAGGTCAGCCCCATATATACTGTACGGGGCGGGGGGGAGGGAAGAACTGTTAAACACCTCTCCATTCAAGGAAGCCAGTGAAGTCAAACAAATGAGTGGGGTTTCAAATAAATAGAAAGACCTTGCGCTTTCTCCTGATTTCTGTCCACTAGCGAAGGAAATAATGCGCGGCTTTCCGTAGGGATAATGTTTGCATCAAGGCCAAAGTAGTCGGTGCCACTCGCTTACTTGATCTTGCAGAAAAGATCCCTGGGACCCAAGCCACCAACTTTAATTTCCCTTACTCTGCGTGTGTATATGTGTGTGCACACCATGTATATGCCTATCTGCATTGCGCAGACATACGATGTATCTACATACCGTGTAGGGGGGAAGGTTGCAGAAAATGTGTGTATGTGTGTATGCACACGCACGCAGACATGTACAAGTATTGACATGCAGTATGCGTTAAGTACAGACAAGTTGGTACACAAATGCATGCAGTGAGTTTCGCTCGGTAATGCACCTATTCTTATGCTTGCAAATATGTGTAGGGTGTATATGCAGCGGTCGTGTTTGGATCTATCCAAATACATGCGGGGTGCACGTGTGGAATGTGCCCTATGGGGACACACACGCATACACGTCTGGGGGGCTGGAACTTGACACCTCCGTGCGCATCCAGAGGTACGGCGGGGGTGGGGGGCGTGAATCTGCGAGGCACAAGTACATGTAGGTGTACACGCGTGTAGGCGTGCCCTCTTCCAGCGGCAGCGGCTCCATGGCAGGCTGCTGGGGGCCGATCCGTATCTCGCAGCCCCAGTGCACACGCGATGTCACTCCCGATCGCTCGGGTGTGTGATCCGGACCGGGGGAAGAGCCCTCCTGCCCCTGGGCCCATCGGAGTCGGGCTGTCCTGCCAGGGGGTGGGGGTGGGAGTGGGGGTGCTCCAGAGGGACTGCATTGCAGAAATTATTGCGGGACCCAAACTCCTTGTGTTTGAGCTACCTGTGAAAGTAAACAGGTAAACACTTCCCCGCTCCTGGAGGGCACTTGTATTGAAGTACAGCCACTTATCCTGTGTACACGCACCTCTCCTCTGCAGCCTCTTGTTCCGCTGTTCAAACAGCCCCTCAGCCCGGAGCTTAAGTTCAGCGGGATCCGTCTGGAGCAGCATTCCCGCATTTTTAAACAGCGGGGTCAGCTCTCCCATCCCTACCCCCACCCCCTGCTCCCAAGGCGGTGGGAGGCTTTGCTCGTAGAGAAACCAGCCGCGGCTTGGGGAGGTCTGGGAGTTGCGGAGCCTGGGGTGGCGTGTACCTAAGAGAAAGAGAGAGAGAGTATACTCGCGGGGACAGCTCACAGATCAGATTCATCTCGTGGAGAATAAGATGAGAAACTTTGCGGGCGGCCAACAAGGAGGTGGCTGGAAATCTCCCCGCAAAGCTCTGTGGCGCCGGGTCCCCCAGCTCCTAATCACTTGGCCTGGAAAAAAAAACCCCAAAGAAAGAAAGAAAATATTTGGGGGGAGGGGAGCTGCTTAAGCGAAACCCTCCGCATTGGAAAGTGTTGGAGCCTCACCCAAAGCCAGTTGCCTCCCTCCTGCCCCCAAATTTCGTCCAAGCCCCTCTCCCAGTGGGATTTCTCCTCCTTGGCTCCGAGAAGATAAGGGGGCCGTTTAAATTATAATACAAAAAAACAAGTCAGAGACTGGGAGTGGTGGTGGTTAGTGGGGTAAAAATCAAGCAAGATGAGAAATGCTGGAAGGGTCTTTAACACGGGGCAGCCTGGGTACCCTTTTAAAAGGTTAGCAGGAGATGCGAACACTCTGGCTTTTCTTTTCTTTTTTTCTCCTGCTCCCCTGACAATCTTAAAATACAGTGCAAATCGGAGCTGGGAAAAGCTCGCTTTAAATCAACCCTCTGTAAAAAATCCTTCCACTGATCTAGCACTAAGCTGCGACTCCCCATGCACCGGATCAGGAGCAGGGAGAAGGGGCTGTTTCATCACCTGTTTCACTGCATCTCCTGCAGCAGGGACCCCTCTGTCCTTGGCCTCTGGGGTGCACACCTGCTTAGATCAGAGGAGTTTCACACCATCCCACCTACAAATGGGGGCGGGAGGAGGGGTGGCAGTGATCTCCTTTGCACTGAGCATGGATGTCTCAGGAAAGGCCCAGATGCCTTCTCTGATTTCTAGGAGCGTGTTCCCACTCCAAAAAAATTGTTCTCCTGGAGATGGGCCGGCCTTGCTTTTCAGTTGCAAATGACCACGCCACACACACTGGGTCTGAACGCAGCCAGATATGTGCGTGTGCTTAGAAGTAGCCCAGTTCCTAAACCAGAACTGGCACCCGGGGAAGAGAGTGGGTGTATGGACTGGAGGCAAGCGCAGATTAACCCCAGCTCATTCCATTTCCCTTAGATCATGAAAATGACCTTGCTAAACAATGTGTGTCGGGGCTGGGGGAAGGGACTGGGGGCTTCATTTTACTAATAGTTGTGAGAATTTCAGGAGACACGTGAGGCTGGGTTAGTGACTTAGGAGCAAGGTTTCAGAGTGAGGGGGGGGGTTTGAAGGGGGGTAGGAGGTAGGAGTGTGAGAGAGACAAGAGTGGTTCAACATTATGACTTATTGCAGGTCTTTGTGTACAAAGGAGAATAGCTGGTCACAGTCCAACTGTGTTGTTTAGCCGGTGTGTGCTTCTCAATGGACCATTGTCATCCTACTCCAACTGCAGCGTGATTAATGACCCAGGAGCCCTGGTTTTCCCTTAGGAAAATATTTACCTATCAGGTGGTCTGGGAGAGAGCACAGCCAACAGGTTCATCTCACTTGTGTGTGTGTGAGAGAGAGAGAGAGAGTGACTGTGTGCGTGTGAGATGCAGTCCACTCCCTATTGATAACACCCCATAATTCACTTTCACGTTGCTTTTTCTAATTAGGGCCCTTCATTTAGGTGCACTTGGCTCCCTGACACCTTGCCAGTCAGTCCCCCCGGGAAGCTGTCCCCCAACTGCCCCAGCGGCCTATGAAAGATGTCTCCAAGTGGCATCTTTTTTTTGTCGTCGTTCTTGTTCTCGTTGTTCCCTGCCTGCATGTAAAAAACCAACGCCTGGCACAGGATTGCTCTGCAAGGTGGCCGGGGACAGTCTAAGCTGGTCTTTGCTGGCAGATCGCGAACTCCTCCCCCCCCTTGAAACTTCTCTTCGCCCAGCTTTGCTGGGACTGGTGTGGCTGGGCGATCATTTCCCACCCACCCATCCAGCCAGCACCCAGCCTGGGCGTACGAGCCTTGGCATCTCCTCTTGGCTGCTCCTCCTGGGATACAATTGCAGGTCCTTGGGTGCATGCCGCCCTTGTTATATGGTCCTTAACTAAAGCATTCCCTCTCCCCAGGACTCCTTCCCTCACTTCGTGCCATGTGCGTCCTCCCGGCGCAAAGGAAACAGGCGAATAAATAAATAGCTGAAGGCAATAACTGGCCGGGAGGAAGGGGGGGTCCGGGATTCGATCATTTTTGTTCAAAATTAAAAGAAAAAAAAAACAACCTGGAGTGAAAAGGGAAAGAAGAGTCAGGGAGCATCGACATGAAGGAGTTTCCTTAATATTGTGGTGGGGTTCAGAAATGAATGAAGAGATAGTCCATTGAAAGCAGTTGAATGCCATGACAACTAGGAACAACCTCAGATTTATTCCAAACAGTTAGAACACATTGAAAGAGGGCGTCAATCATGTATTATTTCGCCACTGAAATAAATGCAAAAACTGAGCTAGGACAAAAGCTTCCAACAGAAGCCGGACATTTGTCTACATTTCGTCCATTGTTCGCAGCTTAGCAATCGGTTTGTATTTGTGTTTGCCCCGGCCCGACCACCCATGATGCGCTCAGGGACTTGCTAAAACCCTCCAGCATTGTCACCCACATCACATACGAGATGGGAGGCAGAGGTGGAGGGGGCTGGGTGGGGGGGTGCGGACGGACCGGCAAAAATAAACTGATCAACAAGAATACAGGGCTCGAAAGGAGTTTCCTCCAGCATCGGCCTCTCCGGTCTTGGGAAGGAAAAGCAGAAATGCAGGGGGTCCCCAAAAATGGAGTAGGAAAGGGCCACCCGGCCCCCCAGTCCTGTATTGCCCTTGGCAGAAAATAGAAGCAAGGCTCATCCAGAATCACTCTGTCCAGTTGCATTTAGTCTTGAATATAGCCAAGTCCTACCCCCCCTCCCACACACACACACACACACACAACCCCACCCAAGTATCCCAGGAGATAAACAATGCCCTGAGTTGTAGAGAGTCTCATCCCATGGAGGTGGGGCGGGGGGCAGTTAGTAGGTCAAGAAAGAGAATGGGAGACTACAACTGGGCTGGGCTCAGGGCTCCCCTCCGCGCTCAACCCAGCGCGCCGCGGAGCAGGCGACAGTGAGGGAAGAAAAGTTGGTGGCAAGACACAGTGGCTGGGAAATCAGCTCCTCTGCCCCGTGTCCCCCGCGGACTCCGAGCTCTGCTCCCCACATCTCAGCTGGCTGCAGTGGAGTTGGGGGAGAGACAGAGACAGAGAGAGGCGATCGCAGTCCCGCAGCGAAGTGTGGGACAACCGAGTTGCCTAGTCAGGGCTGCAATTTTTAAAGGAGGATTTCCCGCCCCCACACCTAAGTTTCAAGTTCAGGAGGCTGCCACTCTTACGCCAAAACATGGGTGATGTGTACCGATGTGTGCTCGTAGATGTAGGGACACCTGAGCGTGTGACAGACATTTCTTATGCCATATGTGTTTGGTGTGTGCACTTGTGTGTGCTGATAGCGGGGTGTGCTATTATCCTGATGCTAAATAATACGTTGTGTGTGCACTCATCTATGTTTGTACAGCTTTAGTTACCTGAGTGTGCTTGTATTCGTGCACCAGATAATGTGTGTGCGTGCGTGGGTACACACGTGTGCTCGTAGATCTGTAATGTTGCTCCTGGTTTTATGCCCAGAAATGTGCGTTTCGCCCGCGTGTGCGCATATGTGTGCGTGCATATCTGTAGACGTGCTGCTCCTCTTTTTGCCAGCTCATGCATGCGTTTGGTGGGTGCACAAATGTGTCCTTGCACACCACCCTGGGTTGTTGCTCTGATGGCAAATAATGTGCGTGCAGGCAGCGTTCGCGTGTGAGCGGGTATACCTGGGTGCTTGTGAGAGCGCTCACCTAATAAAACGGCTTACTAAAAGCAAAAACACATCAACCCCCCGAATTTACAGCCTCGGTGAAAAATCCGGAAGATATTCCTGTTCCGGAGTCCGCTTCTCAAGCCTGGCCACCCGATCAAATTAACCACCTGATCTTATTTAGGGAACGAGAAAGAGAAAGAAAGAAAAAAAGAAATCCTTTGCAAATAAAGCACAACCCTCCCCCCTTCCCCCAGTCTCCCCGGTCTATCTGGGTGCTGAATGATCCCGTGCATTGCCAGTTTGGTTGATTTCGAAGCAAACTGGAATCAATTACTTGCTGTTTAATTTCTAGTACTTATCCTTAAGCTTCAACCAAAATATTGACCTAGGAGGTTTACATAAGTTGGTCTCTTGCCATCTGAGCAGCATCTCGCTTAGGTAACGACCAGTCATTTGAATAGATCTCCTTGGGAAATAGGGAGGCGAGTCCGCTTTCGGGCTTGCTGCGAAGCGAGTTTCGCATCAGGGCAGGGTGAGACGAGGCTGGTACATTCTCGTGTGAACGTGTGGACGATTATGAGTATTCGTATTTATTTATTCGTGTGGTTGCTGTTTTGGTTTGTTTGGGTGGTTGTGTTTTTTTTTCTTCCTCCCTTTTTTGTGCTTTTGGAGGCAATTTGTTAAACCGCGCAGACTTTGGAGTGTGCAGCAGGACGAGGCTGCTTGGAGCTCCTTTGTATGTAAATACGGCCTGAAAAGGCCCTCCCCATCTTGGTAATTAATTGACACGTTATACCACTCATCATGTGCTACAGCACCAATGGCAGAGTCTCCGAGAGTCCTCCCCAAACCCGCAATTTCACATCTGCAAACACTGTCTTCATCCACTTGACTCCTAAGACCCGCCCACACGTGGCCAACCTTTTGCGTTTTTAATGTATTTTTTTTTCCTCCTCTCTGCAGGTTCATGTGTCGGGACCAACCTTATATGGACTGCTCACTCCAGCAATGGCTTATTTTTTGCAAGCAGCAGGCAATCGCTCAGTGTGCTTAAACGAGACCCCGAAGTAAAGGCACTTGGGCAATTTTTCTTTCTTTCTTTTTTTTCCTGGAGTTACAAACTATTGCACCAACCAGCTGTCAGTCGGGCTCCTATGATTTTCCTCCAGAGCAGAGCAAGCCTGTAAAAAATATATAGAGCCCGCTAGCTAGATCTCCGTCTAACCCTCTCCTAGCTGTGTGACCGCGGGTACTTTTTTTTTTATTGCGGTCTCTCCTGGCACTCACACACACACACACACACACACACACACGCGCGCGCGCGCGCACCCCTCCCTCCTGGCTGGTGTGGGTGTGCGGGGCGGTGCGTGGGGGTTTGGGGATTTTTTTGCGTGGGGGGGGGCGTGTGTGCGTGAAGCAGGCGGATTGACAAACTGGTGCTTCAACTTTGCTCGGGGCCAGAATATGTCTCTGACCAACACAAAGACCGGGTTTTCTGTAAAGGACATTTTGGATCTCCCCGACACCAACGATGAAGAGGGATCCATCGCGGAAGGAGCCGAGGAGGAGAACGAGGGGTCTGAGCCCCCCAAGAAAACAGGAGTTTTGGGGCAAAGCCCCCTGGACGCTGTGCAGTCGCTGCCTCTGAAGAACCCTTTCTATGATAATAGCGATAATCCCTACACGCGCTGGCTCGCGAGCACCGAGAGCATCCAGTACTCCTGTAAGTAGTGCAACTTCCAGCCATCACCCGCCGCCGCCCGGCTCCCCGGCTCCGGGGGCAAGGAGCCGCTCTCCCGCCCGGATGGGGGCTGCGGACTCCGCCTGCCCCCCGGCTCTTGATTTTTGACACGGGCGGGTTTAAGTAAAGTCAGCTACAGGGAGGCACTGGGGGGAGGCTTTCTTGGATTTGGGTTCCGATCGCCCTGCTTAAGGGTTGTGAAGTCTCCTGCTTCCCCCGAGGAGATTTTTTTTTCTCTTGAGAGAGAGAGAGAGGGAGCTGGAAAGAAAGAAGGAACGAAAACCCAGCCTGAAAAAAAAATTACAGAAGTCTCATTCCAAGGTCTAAAAAAGAGCCCCGGGGCAAGTTTTTACTAATAAACAGAGCCAGCCTTGTGTGGCAGTGTTGGACAGTTCAGAAATGTCTCAATGGTGGGGCGGCTGGTGGGGAGGAAGGATCAATGAGCGGCTTGTTGAATTATCCTTTAAAAAACAATCCACGTAGCCCCCCAAAGCGACTCGCTGGAAGAGACCGTCCTGAGCCCTGTAGCTGGGGAAAGAAGTGTAAGAAAGAGAGAAATCTCTCTCTCTCTCTCTCTCTCTTTCTATACATACATATAGATATGCATATGTGTATATCTATATCTATCTATACATATACATCTATATGTATATGTATCTATTTGGATGGATAGAGGGAGGGAGGGAGGGATATAACTTTTATATAGATATAGATATATAGATATGTATGTATGCATATGTATTATATGTATATGTATATATCTCTGTATATAGATCTCTATAGATCTGTGTGTGCGCGCGTGCAGGTATATATGTGAGACCCTTACGTACACGTGGGTGCAGGGCCGGGGAGCCCCCTAACCCGCACACACGTGGGCGCGCCTCCCCGCGCAGCCCCCCCGGCCATGCCCAGGCCGCGTGTGCATGGCAGCGCCCCCGGAGCGGGTCCCCCCGCGGTGCCCGGGCGAGGCGGCCCGTGCCCCGCGCACAGGCGCTGCCAGGGGGGCGGGTGGTGCCCGGGGCAGAGCAGGCGGCAGCCCCGCGCTGACCCCCTGCCCCTGTGGCCTCTCCTCAGTGCACGGGCTGGCGGGCGGCACCGCGCCGCAGGACGCGGCCGCCAAGTCCCCCGAGCCGTCGGCCGACGAGTCCCCGGACAACGAGAAGGAGGCGGCGGGCGGAGCGGACGCTGGCAAGAAGAGGAAGCGGCGGGTGCTGTTCTCCAAGGCGCAGACCTACGAGCTGGAGCGGCGGTTCCGGCAGCAGCGGTACCTGTCGGCGCCCGAGCGGGAGCACCTGGCCTCGCTCATCCGCCTCACGCCCACGCAGGTGAAGATCTGGTTCCAGAACCACCGCTACAAGATGAAGCGGGCCCGGGCCGAGAAAGGTATGGAAGTGACTCCTCTACCCTCCCCGCGCCGGGTCGCCGTGCCGGTGCTAGTCAGGGACGGCAAGCCCTGCCACACGCTCAAAGCTCAGGACTTGGCTGCCGCCACTTTCCAGGCGGGGATCCCCTTCTCCGCCTATAGCGCCCAGTCTCTACAGCACATGCAATATAACGCCCAGTACAGCTCCGCCAGCAACCCCCAGTACCCCACAGCGCATCACTTGGTGCAAGCCCAACAATGGACTTGGTGAGCCTGCGAGGGAGAGAGAGAGAGACTGGTGTTTCACACGCGAAACTATCGAGGGGACACTCTTAATATTATTATTATTATTATTATAATTATTATTATTATTATGGACTTTGGTTTTTTCCCCCCGCTCCTAATTTTCTTGGGATTGTTTTTGTTTTGTTTTGTTTTGTTTCCCTCCCTCCACATATCTATTTTTGGGGGTCCGGTTTCATTCCTTCTATATATATATAGATATATATATATATATTATTTTTTCTGGGTGTTTTTTGTGCGCCATGTTTACAGAGATTTTTGCGCCATCCCAAATGGTTCTGTCTACCTACGGCTCCAATAAAACCAACACACACACACAAAATGATCATGATACCCACGGATGCTCTTGTGATTTTGTAAAGTACGTTTGTGTGCTGTAGCGCTGTTGTCAGTCCTCTCTAGAGCAAGCGGAGAACCAGTTTGAAAACCAGAGACGAGAGAATTTAATTTTTCTCTCTCATATATATGTACACATAAAGTTTCACGTATATAGAAAGAGATAGATATAGATATGGATATATGTCTGTGTGTATATGTGTGTATGTGCGTGTGTATATACACACACGCATACATACATATATAGCTATATCTCTATATAGATATCTGTATATATATATAGATAGCTATACCTATATGGATATAGATATCTATAGAGCTATCTATAGATATCTATATGGATATCTATATATCTGTATCTGTATATGTATATATGAAACTTTATTTACGGCCATGTGTAAATGCTGACAACTCGTAGCGAATTGATTATATATTATATATATTTTTTTGTAAATATTTGTGGTGATTGTTGCCATAAGAAACATTCAGGGCGTTTCATTTTCAGTTGATTTTTGGTTGGATGCAACTCCCTCCCCACCCCCGACCCCCAACCCCCCAAAATATATATATATATTCAACGAGCAAAAATGTAGAAGGGAAACACACAGGTCTGTTCTTCTCGGACACCTCCTCCATAGCAATCTCTAGTGAATCGTTGTGTATGTTTCCAGCTGAAGCGCGCTTACTGGGAGGTTTTCGATTTTTTTATAAGAATTTTAATAAAAATGCTGTGTTTAAAAAAAAGCAACCCGAACCCCATCCAGGGCGTTTTTTGTTCGACTTTTTTTTTCTTTTTTTGTGGCTAAACCCAGAGGACTGCAAAGCCCCATCGCGGTATAGGAGCGCTTCTTGGGGAAAGGATCCGGATCTCTTGGGTCTGCTTCTGGTTAGGTCGTTTCCTTGCCATGGATGGGCTCCTTAGAAAGAAACTCGCCTTTGCCTGGGCTGGAGATCGCAGTGCGCATCTCGCCCATCTCGCAACTTTTCAGGGCAGCCGGTGACTTTCGTTTTCCCCTACTTTTCTTTCCATTTGTTTTTTAAAGAGAAACTCCCCCGTTCTGCTTGCTCGGCCTCCTGCAGGGACGAAGGGGAGAAAGGGACTCATGGAAATGACAACGGAGCCCCCCACTCATTTAAAGGGCCGAGAGCCCCTTCAGCTGAGAGCTGCTTTTCAGCTCCGCCGCGAGTCAATGGCCTCGCGCTTGCCCGGGGGCTGGTTGACATGGGCGCGTGGGGCTTCGCCGCTGCCCTGGCCTTGGTAGGGCGCTTGGAGGCCGGGGTAGGGGACAGCCCCGCGCCTTCAGAGAAGGATAACACACGAGGGATGTACATTTAAAAAGCAAGGCCCCGGTGGCTGTATTACTCCCTGCCTGCAGCGGGGCTGGGTGGGTGGATCAGGTGTTAAAAGTTGGTATAAAACCCTTCTGATCTGGGGGCCTGGATCTGCAATGAACCTGGTGTGTGTGTGTATGCCTCTGTGTGTGTGTAAATATATATATACACACACATACATTTACACACACAACTGGAAGAGAGAAATACAAGCTAGAACTAGAGGGGAAGAAAGAGAGGCTATACGTATTGGCGTGTGCCTATCTGTGCATGAGTATGTATACCGGGAGGATCCGTACCTGCTGTCTCCCTCCCTATTCAAGGAGGGTATTTGTGTGTTAGAGACTGCACAGGGCAGCGATTACGCCTTATAGATCGGGTCTCCCGTGCAACGCGGGTGCTCTCGGCTACTGTGCCTCGCCCTGCTGCAGGGTCTCCTCCACTCACACTCTTCTGCCCCCGGATCTGTCAGGTTTGAACCCTGCCCGGGTCTGCTCCTGTTCCCCTTTCCCCGCAGGCTCGGCACGGCCGTGCGAATCAGAGGGGGCAGACGGAGCTGTCCCGCACGAATTCCCGGGCGAGCTCTTGCGGCTGCTCGGATTGAACTCCGCATCCCGAGCAAACACATCTGCGACGGGCTCCGGGTGGAGGGCTGGGGGTGGGGGGCACACAAGCCCGTTTCCCTAAACCCAGAGGTGGGCAGTGGCCGGATGGCAAAGCTGCCCGGTGCTTGCACTATCTTCCCCAGTTCCAGTCCGGCCGGGGCTGGCGCGGGCTCTCCGGGGCTGAGCCCTCGTGCACACTGGAGCTTGCCCCCAAGGGATCATCTCTGTGGAGACCTCCCGCCTGGGCAACTTGTGCGGGAAGCCGGTCCCTCGCTCGGCTCACTTTCACTTGCGGGCAGAAAGGCCGGATCCAGGCGCCTTGGCCTGTCCCAGCCCCGTACACCCCGGCTTGGGGCGTTACAAGCCGGCGGAGAGAGCCGCTTGCTGCCTCCCCGTCCTCTTTTTCTTTTAAATCAAACCAGATCCGAGCTGCCCGGAGGCTGACATTTGGAAGGGGGTCTTTTAAATACATGCCTCTACCCCACAGGGCGGGCAGGAGCCCTTCTCTCTCTTTTTCTTTTCCCTTGACTTCTTGATTTCCTCGTGCCACCATCCGTGGAGGCTGCTTGGGACGGCGGTGCTGGGTGGGTGGGTGCGGGGGGAGGTGGAGAGAATAGGCACTTTTCTCCGCGGTCCCTCTGAAGTCTATAAAACCAGTTGTGTGGCCCTAACCCCCGTGGCCCTTATATTTCACACGTTGATGGGGCAGTTTTCTGTGCAGTCTATCTTTGCACAATATACAGTAGCCATCACACACCCGCACAATGGAGGAGGCTGGGAGTAGAGGATGTTAGAGGCGTGCATATAAAGGAGGCTGGAGAGACAACACGGGGGGGGGGGCAGAGAGGGAGACAGTGCTTTTTTTTCTCTCTCTCTCTCTTTCCCCCTTTTCTCCCCTTTTCCCCGCGCTATTCAAGGCGTTTATCAGGAGCAGTGCATCTCGGAGTCCGGGAGAAGTATCGTCGCGTTTTGTTCTGGCTGTCACTTGCCGCCATTGTCAGCCCTGGTCCTACACGCTGTATCCCATATGGCCAGCTGGGCTGAGAGAGCTGCCGAGCCCCCTGCACAAAACCCAAATTGTGTCCGGCTTTCAAACCCGGTATTGTTGTCTGTGAAAGGAAGACGAATTAAAAATTCGTGCTATATCTATTCTGGGGGGGAAAAGGGAGGGGCAAATAAAAAAAAAAGCCCCCCTCTCCTTTGGAGGCATACAGGGCCTCCTGTTCTCAGCCCCTCTGACAACTTTGCTTCTCGTTTCACAGGAAATTAGATTCTTGCATCTGGAAAGCGCCTGAACAAACCTCGGCCCTAAAGTAAAAAAAAAAAAAAATGCAGTGTCAGTTTATGCACCCCCTCCACGCCCCCACCTTCCCCCCATCATAATTGTAGTTCCTCTGCCTTGGGTTTTCTTAGCTGCTTCTCTGCTCTCTGGCCAGCCAGAACAAGGATGCATTCACTAAGCGATGTAATGTTATGCAGGCTTGCTCAGTACACAACTGTAGCGCGCTGGAGGCTGATCCAGCGCTGTTCTCTTCCAGAGAACTGGCCCTTTCATGTACTAGTTCCTCCCTGTGCAAGGCAGACGATTAAAAAAAAAATCACCCTCTCTGACACTATTTTCTGTTAAAAAGAAGAAAAGAAAAGAAATAAAAAGCATCCCATTAAAGCTTACTCTGCGGAGAGAGATTGCTCCCCCGCTCCAGGAGGGAGCTACTTCTCTTACCTGAATGTCTTTGGTATCTTGCTACTTTTTTCACTCCCCGTTTCCTTTCCATCCACTGCCCCGGGGAGTGTCTGGCCCTGCTGCAACAAACCAAAAAACACACGCAATCCGACACCTCAAGAGCCACATGAAAAACAATAATAAGGACAGGAGAGACCATTTCCCCCCATTCGCTTTTGCATCTAAAAGCGCGCCCGCCCCCCCCCCCAATAAAATTGTTTCCTGCTTTTTGCTTGAAATAGACAAGCCCATGCCCCCCCCCCCCAACCTTCCCTGCCTATTTCGAGTTTGCAGCGCGAACACACGCGGACCTAAGCCGCCCTATTTGGCTCGCGGGACACCTCCAAGCGGGGAAATGAATGGATTTTCGTAGACAAGAGGGCGTTTGTTCGGAGAGCTTTCAACAAAAAATTAAGGGCGGGATAAAGGCAGGAAGTCAACGCGAAGAGAGGTTAATTGTCCTCTTTAAAAGTGGTCTGTGGCAGGACGGATTGTGGCGGGGATCCCGGCTGCCTCCGCTTTACACCACTCGGGCCCGTCGCAGCAGAGCTGCCTGGATGCGGGGTCCAGCCTCTGGCCCAGCACCCCGCAATCAAGGGCCGGGGCTGGATTTCTTCCTTTCCTCCCTGCTCTGGTCCCCACCTCCCCCCGCTTCGCTTGCAATTCCCCACGTCTGGCGTGCAACTATTGAAGGGAATCAGATAACCTGATAATGAGCTGGAAACCCCCTTAAGCCAGGGAAATAACTTACTTTCATTACCTATTGACTGTTGGGCTTAGTGGTAGACCTGGTGTGGATTTTTCGGGTCTTTTCAAGAGGTCCGGTCAATGCAAAGCTAATCCAATATTGACAAAGTATAAGAGCAAGTCTCAGCTGTATTTCTGAAGGGGCCGGGGGCTGGGCTGGGGGGGTTGGGGACCAAGCAGCACCGGGCTGGCCGGGAGCCCCCGCCTGCCGCCCGGATCCAGGCTGCTCCCTCGTGGCGCGATGCTGCAGATACTCCTGAAGTGGCGCCGCGGATTAGATAGTGTACCCCGCGCTATGGCAGGAAATATGCACTTGTGGCTTCATAAGAGTGACACTCTCCCCGTGTCGATCTATCAGCTCGCTTTATCCCAGCATCTGCAAATAAGGGGAAAAGAAGAATCACACCCCCCCCCCCCCGCCATCTCCCCACCAGCATTATCATCCAGCCGGTGTTATCTTCCCCAGGAAACAATCTAGTTTTTATTGCTTTCTTCCCCCCCCTTCTCCGTCCTCTTGAAGACTTGGATTGTGGGTTTTTTTCTTTTTTTTTTCCTTTTTTTTAAAGGCCCCGTTATTAATAAAGCGAGGCGAGGCGTAATCGCAGGCGATCGGGGGCTGGGGGGGAAGGCGGCGAAATAAACTCGCTAGCCTCGGAGATCATTTTCATGGCACTTTCTAGCCACAAGGGGTCATCCGAGGCCTTCCCTGCTGTCACGCTGATTTTCCCCCTGCTCCGAGCTGTCCTTAAGATAAATGGTTTTATTTCCCACTGTACATAATCTCCAGGACCGAGAGGGGCCTTTCTTTATTAATCACCATTTTTTCCCCTCTTCCACGGTGCTAACAGCCCGGCCAAATAAAACAGAGAGGAGTTAAAAGGCATCAAACTGATTACCTGGAATCCCCTCTTCTCTAAATGCTGCTAATAACAGCGTGGCCCGGCATAAGTGGGCCTTTCATGCCAGGCCGGACATTTTCTCCCCGGCAAAAACAGACACCGGGATTTTCTTGTGTATTGTGTTCCCATTTGAGATAATATAATATAATATAATATAATATAATATAATATAATATAATATTTGATATGATATAAAATAACAGCATATTATAATATAACAGCACAATAATATAATATAATATAATATAACAATTGACTACAATATAACAACACAGTAATATAACATAATATAACATTACAATATAATACAACACAATACGACATAAAATAACAATATATTAGAATATAACACAACAAAATTATATACCATAATATAACATATTACAATACAATAAAACACAATATATCAAATAACAATATATTATAATATAACACAACAATAATATAACGTAATAGAACATAATACAGCACAATACAACATAAAATAACAATTTATTATAAAATAATACAATACAATACAATGCAACAATACAATGTAACAACATACAGTGACAACACAACACAGCAGGCATAATATAATGTCATATAATGTAACATAATGTAATGCAATGCAGTAAGACAGGACATATTAGGCTTGGAGTATGAATCTAACTAATAATAATAACAACATGAAGAGGTAAAGTATAATAGGTTTCGTGTAATATAAAGCAATACAACTTCGTTTGATGCAATTCAATGCGATAGGACAGTATACATTAGATAAAATATAATGTAATACTAAATTTGTTAATGGGAGAGTATCACCAAGTGTTTGAATAAAAAATAATCTAATGAGGCTTTAAACCGGCTGCCTCCCCTCATCAAAGATTCTGGTGGCTGAAGAACAGCTAGGTTTGAAAAGCAGACACACGCACCCATTTCGTATTTGCTTGGAGAGTCGGCTGTTCCCCCGTGTGCAACGTGTATGGAAACTAATGTGTACTTTACATGTACCTGTCAGGGATGTTAAAAAAAAACCCACCCGCACACTCTTCAATAGATTTTGTTCCTGTCTTGTATTTTAACTTCTTTGTTTATATAGCTGTGTGACAGACAGACAGACAGACAGACAGACAGATAGATAGATATCACTTTTACAGAGATAAAAATGATTTAACAGGAGTGTGCGTGTGTGAATACGTATGTTACACAACCACGTGTAGCTGTCTTACGCGCTCCCCCAGCTCGGCACCCAACAGGCTTTTAAGCACAGGTGAGGCAAGTCCTTGTTTCTGCTCAGCACAACATGACGTCACGAGCGAGTGACGCAGCCTCCCGGGGCTGTGGGCACGGCCGCGCTTGTCCTTTCCGCGGCCCCCGGCGGGAGCGAGGCCGACCCGGCGCGGGCTGTGGCGCGGAAAGAAGAGGACGCCCCCGGCGGCACTGGCGAGCGCAGGAGGGCCGAGGGGAGCAGGGCGTAGGCAGGAAGGGAGAGTTTGGGCCTGCAAAGCCAGGAGCCACAAGAGTTGAGACTGCTCCGACTCCGGCTGGGGCTTTCCTTGGAGCCAGGCCCCCGCCTGGCGAAGACACCAGCGAGCCCCAAGGCACCAGGACCTCCGACTCGCCCGTGCCCCGCCTGGACGGACACCTGTCCCCGGTCCGGTGCTGCCCGGTGCCGGGAAGACGTCCAGGGCTGGTGGTGGCCTGGGGCAGGGGGAGGTTGCATTGCAGCGCATACAAGCAGCGCTCTCCCCTGCCTGTATCCTTCCCGGGGACAAGCTCCCGCTGCTCCCCGGGGCCCTGCGCCTCGGGATTTCCACGGAGCACCCTGGGGGAGTGGTCACTGGAGAGGGCCCGATCCGCCTTGCCCTGCCCTGCCCTGCCCTGCCCTGCCAGCCCCTTCCCCAGCTTGATGCTGTACCCCGCGGAGCGCATCCCGGGCTCCCCGGAGACCGGCTTCAAGGGGCAAAGGCGGGGGAGAGGCAGGGCGCGATGCCGCGAGCGGCCGCGGGGTGGCGCTGTTGGATAAGGAAAGCTCTCCAGGCTGCTCTCGGGGAGTCCTCGTAGCCCCGCTCCAGAGCCCAGGCGGGATGGTTGAGCAGCGGGGGGCGCCCCGGCAGCTTCTCCCGAGCGTTTCCTTTCCCATCTCCCCCTCTTCTCTGTGTCCTGGGTCTGGGCTCTCCCCAGCTGGTGGGGCGCCTGTGCCTCTGGTGCGGCGGTGCAGGAACAAGGCTTAACCCGGCTTCTCAGCCCAGAGCCAAAGGCACAGCAGGACTTCCCCGGCACAAGGGAGTTGCCCCACAAACCCGAGAGACTGGGAGTAGCAGGACAGGGCCCCCAGTGTGGCCATGAAGGGACTTGACTCCAGCAGTGTGTGGCTCATTCACCTGCTCTGAGCCAGGGTTTCCCCAAGCAGATCACTATCAGCATGTCCCTCACATAAGCAGAGGGGACTGAGGCATGTGGCAATGACACAGTTTGCCCAGGGTTGTCTGGGCAGTCAGTGGCAGAGCTGGACAGCAACCTATCTAGGCCAGATTTGAACGGTGTGAAAGAGAGAGGGGCCCATACATTTTAGCCCTCTATCAAATATAATGCATATATCCATGGGCATGAGCCAAACTCTATAGCAGTTTATTTCTGTGCCCCAGCTGACAGCTGGTACATTATGAAACATCCATAGATAGGACTCTTCCAGCTGCCAGGATCCAGAGGGCCTGATCCCTTGTTGCCTTGCAGTTTGTGCAGCCATTGATACCTGTGCAAGGTGAGTGAGTAACATGATCACCTCAAACACAGGTATCTTCCCTATCCTGTTTTGCACTGGCATGAAGAATTAAGCACTGAGCCACAGAACTGGGAACTATGGCCTAGAAGTTTTGCCTTTGACTCCAAGGGAACCAGGAGGCAGCTGCATTGACAACCTTGGGATCCCAGACAACCCACCCATCGTAAAGGGATCTCATGTAGTCTCTCTGTTCCCAGGTGCTAAGTACTGATGCAGGGAAAGTAAGGAGGGAGGGCCTTGTGATGACTTGGTTGGGCTGGATCACAAGAGGTCCACAGACTCCCCATACAAGTCTCATAGACCTAAATCAGGTGTGGGCAATTATTTTGGGTGGAGGGCCACTTACTGAGTTTTGGCAAGCCATCGAGGGCTGCATGACAGGCAGCCAGGGGCAGATAAATATTAATTTTCTTAATTTGGGGGCAGGGGCTGGATAGAATGGCCTGGCAGGCCGCATCCAGCCCCTGGGCCGCATTTTGCCCGCCTCTGACCTAAATTCACAAGAAGGATTTAGACACTCCTGTACTTAACTTGTAGGACTCGTGGCAGCTAGTGAAATTCTCAGTCAACAGTTAGATATCCAGTTTCCTGCACAATCCCTGGGGATAGCTACGCACCTGAGAATGGTGTTTCTGTATTTAGTAGTCATTGGATATAATGACTACTAAATACAGCGAATATAATGCAAAGAATATGCACCATTTGGGGGTGGGAGCCAGTACCCATGGCTCCCTCCCTTCCAAGGTAGCATCCCTCTTAGCAAGCCAGACTCCCTCTGGTCCCATTTATCTTCCTCGCTGGGCAGCCCAGTGGGCTAGAATTAATGCAACATAGTGGACATGTCTACACATGCTATTCATGCAAAGGAATAAACTCCAGAATGTATTGCTCCAGAGTGTATTGCGCCTAGGTGCGCCATTTGAACATGCACTCAGGAGCACTAAACTCTGCAGTTTATTGCTATTTGAATGTTTGTCCAGGACTGCAGCATGTTGAGCTGGATCGGAGCATCCCTGGCTGGCAGGGGGCCCAGCGGGTCAGCCTGTCAACCCAAGGCTGCTCCAACCCAGTTCAACGTGCTGCGGAGGGGCTGGCTGGGGCATGAGGGTGCTAGCCAACAGGCAGCCCCTGTACTGAAGCAGTCTCATGCCCCAGCCAGACATGTCAGTGTCTACATGTGTGCTGCTGTGGCGTAAGTAACTCCACAGCAGGGTAGTACTTGTACTTCCAAGTACTACCCTGCTGCAGAGTTTATTAGTTTCCTGCTGCCTAATAGGGCCACACATGTAGACACCCAATGTTTACTGCGGAGTTAATTAGTCTACTCTGTAGTAAATGTATCATGTAGATGCCACCAGCATTGCCTAGTTTGTGGTCTGATGCTTAAAGCCTAGAGTGTGGGCCTTCCACTCCCTGGGAGAGTGCCTCTAACCACTAAGCTA
The DNA here is from genome assembly GCF_030867095.1 of Alligator mississippiensis. Classification (NCBI taxonomy): domain Eukaryota; kingdom Metazoa; phylum Chordata; order Crocodylia; family Alligatoridae; genus Alligator; species Alligator mississippiensis. The sequence goes on from NC_081824.1 coordinate 228,366,374, forward strand.
CCAGGCCAGGTTGTAGGAATGCTCTCCTGCTCTGGTATCAAACAGCCATTAGCAGTGGTTTTCCTGTGACTAACATTTTGGGGTCTTTCATGGAGTTTATGGATCTACCTGGGTGGAAGAAGATTGCAGCAGTGTAAATGACTGGAGTAGATCTCTTTCAGCACACTCAGAGGGGCAAGGTGAGTTGTGTGGTGGGGATGGGGAAGAGATAGGAACTAAAGATCTATGTAAGTCAGTCAAAGTGCCCCTTGCACAACTGAAGTTAACAGCACAGGACTGCTCGCCCACCAGAAGACGAGTGGGATTTGGGTCTAGTTCTGCAGAGACAGTGAACCAGGACTTATTATTTACTAAGTCTCATAACACAAAGTAGAGGGAGCATCCAATGACATGATCAGGAAGCAGGCTGAGGACAAACAAACGAGTGTGCTTTCTCTACATGGTACATAATTAACCTGTGGAACTCACTGCCTTGGGATCCTGCGGAGGCCAATAGTCTAGCCAGGTTCAAAAAGGGATTCAATACCTTTATAGAGGACAAGTCCATCAGGAGCTATGAAACAACAGGCAGGGGTGTAACTTACTGCAGATGACAGGGAAGGTCTGACAGGATATGGGTCACTCTATACATGCTCTGTTTCTTGTGCTCCTCCAAAGCATCTACTACTTGCTAGTGTCACAGATTGGGTACTGGGCTACAGGCACATACAGTCTGGGCCAGGGTGGTAGTTTCTGTGATACTGTCAGTGTATAGGAAAAGGGCCCAGTGATTTCACTCAAGCCAGGACTGAGTCCATCAGATATTTTCCATCAGATATTTTTCTCTGAAACTGGGTGAGGCTCACATACCTTCAATGTAAGAGATTTACATTTCTTCACTGGAAGATAAACACCAACCTAGGATCTCTGCAATCATTGAGAGCAGTGAATGCATTTAAAGATCTGTTTTTCTTTATAAACATATACCCTGCGCTACATTTCTATTTCCTTCTGAAAAAAACAAAACCCAATTGTCTTTAGCCCCGTCTGGAGATTAGTTGCCAGGTCCAGCATCTACTGAAGCCAGTAGCAAAGCTTCCATTCACCTCCATGTTGTAAGATGGTGAGAGCATGGTTGGTGAGAGCTGGGAACATGTTGGTGAGAGTTGGGGAAAGCATTTTAACTGTAATGATATTTTCATTAAAATATGGTCTTTTTCCAAAAATGAAATCCCACCCACCAAAAAACCCCCACACATTTATTTATTAATAATGTGCCATCCTTCCCTAATGTGCAGCTTTTTTGTTTGTTTGCTTGTTTCTCATGGAATAACAGTATTCCTGTTTTTGAAATATGGATTCATTTTCAGTAAACAAAAAATATCACTAGCTAATTTTCAGTCATTTTTTCCAATCATTCTGTTTTTAAAACAGAACTAAAAATCCACTTCCCCACCCCCAGCCCAATTTAAAAAATAATACTGTGGTTCCACTTGAAATGCTTTGCAAGAAACACCACGTTGACATTTCACATTGCTCTGCAAAAAGACATTTCCCAAGCAGCTGTGCAGATGATTTATTTCACTTGAATTACTCAAGGTACTGCATTGCTCTGGTCTTGTAAATGTCAGTCTCTGTTTAAGACCCTTCTCTAGCTTCTCAGGAAAACATACCTGCCAAGTGTCATTCATCTGGAGTGACACACATTTGCCACTACTGTCACTTCCCCATGCTCACATGTTGACATGTCATTCATATACAGGACTACAGGCAGTGAGCATGAGCCTAACCCACCGCCTCTTATTACTATGGATTCCAAGGAGATCTCCAAAGGACAGGTGACCTCATACAGGGCCTCATGCCCAGTAGCTGGTGACTGGTGTGGGAGATCAGATTCTGGACAGATGGGCCATAGGCTTGATCCAGGTCTTCCTCCAAACTGCTACTGATAACTCTGGGGCTTCCTCCTCCTTCCTTCCCCCTCTGACCTCTCTTAGTGTTGCATTCCCTTCCCTCTGCATCTCCTCTGCTTCTCCAGGTTACCCCATACTGGTGCCAAGGCTAGGTGATCGTTGAGCAGGCCTGGATTACAAAGGGAATAGCTACCAGGAGGTTCTGACTGAATTTTCCTTTGAGTCCATTTAAACCCACAACAGAGAATGGACTTCAGTGGGGCTGAGCCCACATGGGCCAAATCCAAGGAAGAGGGTTGCATGAATCCAACCCAATTGAACCTGCAGAACTTCCCTTGGCCACTGTGCCAGCATTCTTAGCCACTGCATCAGCACTAGGTTGAACGTGGAAATGAAACACCTTGTTGCTGAACTCCATATAAAACAGTATACCAGGGAAACAATCCACTGTCACCCCGGAGACCTCGCAAGGACAGGGCAAGGATCAAGAAACTACTGCCCAGCTTGGGCTTATTCCTGTGTAATTCTTGGGCCTGGTATTGTCGTCAGCAGCCAGGGTTGGGTTCAGGTACCTCAGGAGTCATCATAAAAGTAACAGCTACTGTCAGGTCCCACCCTTCCCTCAGAAATCTGACAAAAGCAAACACTTTCCGTGGGTACACCCTACAGGCAGTTTCCTCTTCTCCAGCACTGTGTCTGTGTATAAAACAAGGAAAGACTTTATTAAGGGACATGAGCATGTCAGGAAAGCAGATCAACCATGTTTCTATATATGAATGACAAGACACCCAGAGGGGTAACAAGAAGACTTTGTGCTCTGATTGGCAATGGTGGTAGCTCTGTGTTTGTGATACCTCCAAGTCAATGTCCAGGGCTCATTCTCCAGTTGACTATCCATAATTACACTACTGAAAACACCCACTGACATTGTAAGTAGTTCTTCACCTAAGATCCCTACCTACCCACTGGTGCCAATCTCTGAGGAAACAGACCACCAAGGAGGCCCAAGTATGGGCTAGGACCCAACGGGCCCACAGACCATGGAATGAAAAGATGATCCCTGCCCCAAAGAGCTTGTGGTCATGCACGTCACACTTCCCCCCCATGCCACCTCTCCCCCAGTCACTTAGTGCTGTTCCGGAGTTTGGGAGTGCACTCAGATGGGCCTGTCTACAACTGCTAGGGCAAATTCAGCCTGGCTTGGTCCTGGGGATCCATTTCTTAAAGAAATGGCTGATGGCCAGGTGTGCCCTCTGGGTTCACAGCATTCTGTTGCTTCCCTTGGCCTCAAAACTACCTCCCACTGCAAAGCTGCATGTGCTATACCAGCTGCCTCCTGCTTCAAACCTGCTTCTGCATTGTACTTGGTTATGGAGTCTTCTGTGGCAGGGGATTGCTGGCTTATCTGGAGAGTGGCCCTGGCTGCAAGAAAGGGCCTCTCTTGCCCAAAGTTCACCTCAGTTCAAACCTGCTGCCAACACAATTCAGAGTGTGTGTTCAGTCCAAAATATGTAGAAAGGTTATGCCAACCAAGTCTGCAGCTGTATTTTCCCCTATTCACCAAGAAATGGAGGCAGAGAGTTCCTTCCCACTGGATCTTCTCTCTAGCTGGAGGTGAGGGTAAGGTGCTGATGAAATGCTTTTCAGCTGTTCCTTCCCTTGTTCAGCAACAAAACCTTGGCAAAGAGCTTGTATATCTGAGGAGCTTCGATCAGTTTTGTACCCTGGACACCAACAAAAAAGTTTGCTACCCTCCAGGGCCACAGGGTCCCAGGTTGATACCAGCGTCCTGATTCTTTGCATTACACCGCACCTTTCTAGAATAGTCCACCACATGATAGATAAAGCTCACAAGGAAAATATTATTTATTTATACACATACACACACACATGATCACACTATATATATATATATATTTGGCTTTCAGAAAATGAATGACATCTGAAACCAGTCATATAAAAAACAACATTTTCAAAAGAAAAACAAAGGATGTTCATGCTGATATGTCACTGTGCCATCTCCTGGGAGGTAGTAGCCTGGTCACCACATGTGCCTACTCTGGTCTCTAGATTAAGCTCTCTGGTCAACTATATTTGCCATCATGCACTTCACCGCAGTCTTTTATCTTGAGGACTCCTGTGGGGAGAAACCCTGTTGCATCATGGAAGAGGATGCCTGGCTGGGGAGCCTGACCAGTAGAGAAACATGAGGACATAAGGCCACCAAAGTACAATTCCCATGAGATACTGTGGTGGTATAGCTTGACTGGAATATTTTAGCTTATGTGTGTTCAGTATTTTGACAATATACTGCACACAGCTAACAAAGGCAATTACAAACAAAAGTTGCTGTCAATAATAATTTCAGTGGAACTTGTTCAACAAGCCTTCGTGTTGTACGTAAAGGAGACTAGCATACTGGCCAAGACGGCATTAGTCAGAGTTGGTGCAACAGGTTCTGGTACTATAAACCCTTGTGCACACGTGTAACTTAATTCCTAGGAACCATCCTATGGAGGTTAATGTGAAACACTCAAAATAACATGTAAAACCCTCAGAACTCTAAAAGTCTGTGTTTTGTTCCCAGTTCATAACAAAAACAAACAAACCCCCAAACCAATAAAACTCTTTATTAAGTCAGAGAGCACAAGACTGATTTTACCATATGCTAAGGCACCCTCTTCCAGGGATGTGAAGCACAAGGATGCCCTCTTTCACATATTTTTTATCTTAGGCCTTCTCAGATCAGACCTAAAATCTCAGGTCCCACTGTCATTGCTCAACTAAGTTTGAGAATCCAACTTCAGGGCCTCTTGGGCCTGTGCTTGAGCTATGATTCTGAGTTGCTCATAAGAAGTTCATAAATGTCTGTGTTTAGGAAGCTCTGATCAGACCCACTGGCAGAGATTTAGGCATACTGAATGGCAGCTTTGAGAGCATCAATGGCCTCGAGATGGAGAACTTGCCTTTGAGGATCTGAGTTGCTAGCCCCAATCCAAAGAACACTGAATTTCCTCTGACTTCAATGCACTCTGGATCAGGCCCTCACTCTGCAAATAATTATGTGACACCATTTCCTCCACATGTGCTTATATCGTCTCAATGTAAAAACAACAATAAATGATTAATTATTTGTGCATCTCCAGGCAAGTGCCAGGATCCAAAGCACTCCACAAATTTTAATTAAACTTCACAAAACCCTCATCAAATAGGTAAGTGCTAATTGTTGCAGAGATGAGAAAAGTGATTGTTCCTGACTGGGTGGAAACAGTCATGTGACTCCTTAGGAAGCATCTAGCTTCCTCTTTTCAGAAGTCAATTACATTGAGGTGTGGGGTAAGGGGCACAGATAGTTCTCATGAGCAACTGGCTTTTCCTCAGTTTGGCAAAACTCTCATTCATTTCTAATAACCTGACTCAGGCAGTACATTCCAATCCCAGGCCCTCACCTGATCATCAGAGGTTACTTTCTATCATAGACTAGTCCATAGCTGAGATCAGGAATCAACAATGTTTTGCAAGCAGGGAGCCAAAACAATCCAGCTCAGATCCGAGATTGATTGGTACTTCTGACCTGACCATTGTTGCCACTTTTGCTTCCCCCTTGCCCCCCAGCTGTGATGTAGGCAAAGTCCCCCATTGCTGCAACACAGTAGAAACCATTCTGCTCCATGGCTCAGAGACAGTGACTCTACAAGCTGTAGCTTGCCATTCCCTGGCTAGATCTATTGGGTAACCTCTCCTTTGAAAAATAGCTGCAAAGAAGATGTGCTTACTGTTGGAGTATTAAAATTCATAGGCATCTTGGAGAAATTTCTAGCTATTCCTAGCAGATGAAAACATTCACAAAGTTAAGAAGTCATGCATAACATGACTCATAGGACCCAAAGATGTTTTGTGTCCTGAGAGAAAAACATCTGTGATGGGTTGGCTTTACTTTGGTCGTTCTTGCTCTTGGCACACAAAGCAGAAGATCTCCTGGCCTCACTTGTCTGCCCTATCCCTAAGCAACTGTGCACCCAGTACCTTTACAACACTGCATCCCATGACATGCAAAGTACACCTGCCACCTTGGTAGCTTCCCTGGACCTGCTCTCTTCATCCCACTGAATCACAGAACCATCAGCTCTGCTACATTATACAGGGATTTATCCCAGTGAGGACGCTTCTCACTTCCTCTCAATCAATGCTAGATCATAGAAGCCAGATCCTCACCTGGCGTAAAGCAGTGTTATTTTACTGACTTCCAAAGAGATACCGGCATTGTATTAGGCTCCAGGATGGGGATTAATTTAATTTGACACCTCCAGGGATAAACAATACCAAGTGAAGACTTGCTGAATCACAGTCCAGTATGCTATACAAGCAGATATTCTTTGTACTGGTGTTTCTGGGGGAGATGAGTTGCACTGCAGCAATTGAGAGTTTTTTAAACAGTAGGCACTTAAGACCATCCTATTCCACCTATTGGGCATCTAAGTGGACATAAGTGCCTAAGAGTGATTCTGTTGCACCCTGTTCACACCCTGAAAATTCATGAATGCACCTAATTATGGATCACACCAATATCTGACCCTTGGGATCAAGTCACAAAAAAAGCAGTTAGGAGGAGGGGGCCCCACTTACCTTTTCGATTAATTGTTGTTAAAGGAATTGAGCAGGGTGGCATAGATCAGTAGATGCCAAAGTCCATTCACCTACCTAATAGATGGAATAGAATTTGTCTCTTAAAAGAGATTTCAATTGTAATATGAAAAAGTGGAAGCCAGACAAGAATGGGAATGTTGTGAGTTTACGGTCTAACATCTCACAATTTCTCAGGGCTAAGATGAATAGCGTAGCTTTGGGAACAGACATGTTAAATGTGTTGTTTTGCGTGACAGAAAGTCAGATCATATAGCGGCCTTCACTGAATGCTGAACACAGTTTGTTTTGATGTTAAAGCTTCCATTGTTTCTCCCAATAAGGGAGATTGAATACACAAGCATATAATCCTTTCACAATTCAATTAGAGTAAGTCCTTTTTCACTCATGTCTTTCAATACAATTAATTCTGGGATATGGCAAACAAGCTGGCAAACAAAAGAGGGTGAAAACAAAGAAAGAGAAAGCAAACAGAAACAATTTGATGAGCTCCATCTCCTTCTGGTTCCTTCATTTATCCTTCTTCCTCTCCGCTAGGGTATCCCTCTTGGTAACAGCTTTCCCTGAGCTTCAGAAAACTGGAAAGTCCAATTCATTCTCTAGTCCACTGAGGTCCATCCTTTCTCCGGCAACAATGTCAAGCAGCAGTCTACAAATGATTGTAAAAGTGGTCAGTTCACAAAAAAGTTGCAGGGATTAGTTTTAAAAACAGGCTTTCAATTAAAACCTTAGGCAAGCACCTGGATGGTGCTTTAAGTCCGTTGTTTCATGAAAGTACTGTGGAAATCTCCCTACTGCAAATTTGCAAAAGAAAAGAAAAGAAAAAGAAAAAAGAGTCTCAAGTTTGTGGGAGGCATGGAGTGGCAAGCTTTACAACAAAAAACATTTTTATGATGAACTGTCATTTTGTCAAAACCAAAACTTTTCCTGGGGAAGTGTTGATTTCAACACATTTTTCAATGCAAAATAATTTGGAAAAGCAAGTCTAGATGTCAAAGATTTCATTTTGGTATGTGAAGGAAGGCATTCCAGTTTTACCAGCAAAAATGGGACTTTATTTCCAAATTTAAGATCATTGTGGTAGAGGAAATTTCTTAAAAAGTAAAGGATATGATAAAGGGAAAGGATTTTTGTGGATAGGTGCACAGTTGGGATAGACTTAGATATAGTTGGTCCAATAAAACCATCACCCACAAAAACCCTTACCTCTCTCATATTTCCTGGACCATCATGGCTACAATATTCCTCCAACACTAGCAAAAAGATGGTAAAACTCTTCTAAATTGATCTAAATTGTCCAAATTGAACATTTTCACATAATTTTTTAAAAATGGTGAAAATTTTTAAGATTTCAACTCTTTGCCCCAAGCCAGACAAGAAAAATTCTGATATCATACAGAATTACTTCCTGCCTAGTTTTTCCCCAGGGGAAGACTGTGTCCTTGAGACATGAATATGCACATGTGCATAATGATACATGGATTACTTTTTTGGTCACATTGTTTTATCTGTGTTACTGTAGCTCACCAGGGTCTCAAACAAGTGTTGTCCCTCACTGGCACTAGACATGGAAGTTTCAAACATCGTTGGCATTGCTGTAACTCAACTTCCTTTGAGAGAAGTAAGCCAATGCAGAGCATTTTTTGAAAATCTTGATCTATGCATGCACATAAGAACATATAGCCCCTGTCTGAAAGATATTAACATCTCCAGAGATAATGGGAATATTATTTAGCCCCATCAGAGAAGTGAGGTATACAGAAATTTAGAGATTCAAACGAGGCCATAAAAGTCTGCAGCAGAGCCAAGAACTGCGCCCATACCTTTCAAGCCCATCTGAACGACCTCCATGCTGTCTCCCCGGGTTCATGGCATGAAGCCAGCCCTGCTTCTGCTATGTGCCAGACTAATCACAAAAATGTGGCAGCGTAGTTGCTTTTATCTACACTGTGGCAGCAGCAGGCCTGGGTCAGAAGGAGACTGAGGCTGCTTCAGACTCTTCCCCAGCACCCACTCTTAGACATGCTAAGGACTAAATCTCAAAAACAGGTCCTGGGGATGAGTCTGAGGCAGCCTCATTGGCAAAGTCCTGGCTTTGGAGCATGCCAGCGGACTCTGGTGGGCTGGGCCTGGGTGAGATGTACTCAGTCCTGCCCTTCCTAGGACCTACCACTGACACAGTATGGATAAGCCCTGTGAGTGGCCCTGGGCATGTGCCAATCCGTACAACCACAACAGAGAGCCTAACAGCAGAGCTGAGGCATATATGTTCAGTGCTGCTCTAGAGTAGCTGCATTGCCTCATGTCTGTGATCTAGTGTACATGGAGTAGAGCAAGGTATGCTTCTCAGCATCACTCCGGGGTGGGCCCGCTGAGTCAGGCCTTAACCATGAAACCCTCCTTCTTTCTGATTTCTCAGACTACACAATGGAGTTCATGGTCAAACCAAATGCAACAGGTGGCCTCATAAGTCCTTGCGCATTTCTTTTGCAGCAGAGGAGCCATTTACAAGCATGCTCTATCTGCCTGGCATCAGTTTAATGTGCTTGACAAGTCTCTCACATCAGGAAACAGTGTATCCTTTCCTGCATCTGTCACCGAGTTTCTTCAGCAGGAGGAAGCTCCCTCTTCCTTTGCCCCCAGATTTATTATTTGTGGGGCCAGATAGTGATAATAAGATAAGATAATAAGATTTCATCCTCCTGATGAAGTCTCTGTCCTCTTGTTCACTGCAATTCAACTTATCAGGAAGCTAGCAGCCAGATGATTCCCTCTACTGGTACACTGACCCTTTAAAAGTCTTCCTCAACTGGCTCACCACCAGGGAGCCAAAGAGCACACACCCTGTAGATCAGGAGATAATGCTTATCTCACCGTCTCCCAGTCATTCTACTTCACCCGACTGGTAATATGTTTCTAGCAAGTATTCTTGTACTGGGAATGAGGCAGAGAAGACTAAAATGGACTTTACTTGTTTAGATCCATAATGGAAGAAGCTCTCCTTCCATGACTGCAAAGGACAAGAGGCTTGCAGGGTTTATGTAGCTTTGGATGGCAATTTGGAGAGAAGACAGATCATACTATAGGTAAGCGTTAAGGACCAGTGTGTCTAGGAAGACCTGAGATGGCCATGGACTCTATATGGCAAAAGTACAGGAAATCACTGGAAGACACCGAACCTTTTGTGGCACTTCTGGAAAACTCAGTAGACCCTTGCCCACACCTTTAGATATCTAAGTACATATGAAAATCTTGACACAGCAAACCCAGAAATGAGATGGTGAAGCGACCCTGAGTTTTTCCTCCACTACTGCTCTGAAGCACACCAAAGAGCAGTGCTGTGGGGAGCCCTCAGAGTGGCTCCATCCCCTCCTTCCTGGGTTTGGCACATGTAGAGTGGGAGCAGGTGAGTGGGGCATATATTGGAACCATGTTCCTCAGGAAGAAGCACACATGTCCTTATGTACAGGGACATGTCACCTGGTGTAACAGACCTGTCAGTCTTTAAAACTCATATAAAACTGAGTAGTGCTGAAACAATAGATGGGGCAGTAGGGCAAGAGTCCCAGGTGCTGGTTCAAGAGTGGGATGCCGGAATGGAGTCAGGGGCATCTCACCCTCCCCCACAATCCCCCCACACCATGCACCTTCCATGCACTGGCTAGTGCTCTGGCTGCAGCTCCAGCTTCAACAGCAATGAGGGCAGGGCAGCAGTGGTGGAGTTGATGGTGCCTGAATGACAGCAGCGCATTACACAGGGGCAGCAACTGGTAGAAAAAGGGTGCTGCAGGGGGGAAGGTGTCAGGGGTGGCTATCCCTCTCACTTCCTTTTTGTACTACTGAAAAGCAGTGTTTTAAATGACCACTCAATATACATCTGGGGGGAAAAAAGGAGGCAGCATCTTCCCCCCACCAGCAGTGAACCTCCAGCTACTATCTCTGAGCTATGTGTTGCCACCACCCAGGGTGCAGTACTGCCCAGCTACCCCTCTGAAACTGCTTATGGAAAAAGGACATCTACATTTTGCCACTCTTAATATTCAGAAAGAAAAAGTCAAAAGAAAGCACTTGTTCTCATTAAACATTTGGTCCCCCTTTGCACTGCATTATTTCACTAAAAAAAACCTAAACCCTTCATTTGAGCTTAAACATGACTCTCTAACAAGGATTACAAATGGCAGTATTTTTAAAGGAAAGTAGGCACCCAACTCCCAGTGACATCACTGGAAATTTAGCACCTAAATAGCTTTAAAACTCTGGTTCAAAGCACTTTGCATTCTTCATGAACCAGACCCTCGGCTGGTATACACTGATCAATGGAGCTGTGCTAGACATAAACCATCTGAGACTCCAGACCCTTTGGAGTTGTATGGAAACTGTGATTAAGATGGGCCTTGCTGCAGGTGCCACAAAATGTGTTAGGTCTTTAAAGACAGACAAGGTTCCTTGGGTGAATTTGATATCTTTTATTAGACCAACCCAAATAGTTGGAGAATAGTTATTAAGCAAGCTTTCGGGTTCAAAAACCCTTCGTCAGGCTAAGGAAGTTTCAGCAGTTGGTGTGTGCTCTTCCTGGATGGAATGAAAAGTAAAGAAGCCAGGGGCTGGGCTGGGGAGTCAGTTGCCAGGCAGATTATAATGTGTCTTTAAATACCTTCAGCACCTCCATTTGGGACTGCAGAGCTCCCTAGGTCCCTACACTTGGACCTTAGAAACGATTCAGTTTGAGCACCTACACACCTACTCCCACCAAAGCTCCAGTGTATTTCAGAATGATGCTAAAGAGGTACCCAAGTTCCCAGAGGAGATGATTCACTCAGCATCCTCAGAGCAGGCCTAACTCATACCTGCAGCATTGAGATCAGTGCAGCAGTCCCAGTCATTCTCATTCCAAACCAGTGGTGATGGTGCTGGTGGCCAGTCAACCAAACAGCCCAGTGCTTAGGGCATCTATTCAGGAACCAGGAGACCTAGGCACACCTTCCACCCCTCCTGTTGAATCTGGGATCAATGGGCAGCGGAGAATGCAAGTGCCATGGAGCCACCAAGACAGCAAGCATGAGGCCTTCCATTTCTTAGGCAAATGCTCTAAACACTGAGCTACTATCTAAAAGGTGGGAGGCGCCACCATTACCACCAGTCTGTTAGGCAGCTACCCTAAGACACCTGCACTCTGGGAAAAGGCTAGAATTGAAACACACTCCTGTGCTTAACTTTTCCTGAGTTCTTCCTGAAGCTCCCTAGAAAGACACCCAAGTCTCCCCTTGATCATGTGGACAGTCTGGGCTCCTAACTTTGACTCACTCTTTGCAGCTGCCTACCTCCCTCCACTGACTGTGTGGGGAACCCAGGTGCCTAATCTTAGCTATTTGTATCACCCTCCCAGGGCCATGTGTCTAAGTTTTAGGCACTGAAATTACTCTGGGAAGTTGTCTAGATGACTGATCAGGATCTGGTCCTTAGATACTATCACAATGAAGACAGAAGAGAACAGAACAGAACACTAGCATATTTTCACCATATAGTATATGTAGTGGCCTAAATTATGGGAATACTTAAGTAATCCTTTCCCAGCAGGAAACTTCTATAGTACAAGTTGCTCACTCAATAATGTTTTGGTTGAATTGCCTATTGCTTCTTCCATTATGTAAATCAGACACAAACCTAAACCGTGCTATCATTTTAAATAAATTTACTTTTAACTCTCCACTGAGTTCACAAAAGACAAGCAATCTTCCTGAAACTGGTAGAGCTGAAGATTAAACCACTCTGAGCAATTAAGCATATCCCAAGGTTCAGCTGGTAAAACATATTGTACATTAATTAGAGTTGTTCAGTGAGCCTCTATGGCAACTAGCATTTGTGTGCTTACATCCAGACTGAATATTTGCCTACCTCATTAATATTCCAGTATCAGGCTATATTATTATTACATGCTGCAGTCAAAACATGCTAACACATTAAAAAATTAACACTGTAGGTTTTACCCTCCTGCCACTGGTGGAGCTCCTTAGCGCATCTTCTATTAATTTTGCTTCCATGTGGGTTGATAACAATCTTTGAAGGGCAAGACTGGAAGCAAAAATTAAACTGTAAATAGCCTTAGAGGTGAGGTGAGAGCTGGTCTCATATTATTAGGATGACAACGGTTCCATTACAACAATTTTCACCCAGAAAGTGATCTGGGAACAGACCTTATAATCAAACTTCTAAAAGTTAGCAAACATACTATATCCACATGTAAGGGCAGGTGATACTACTATGCTAGGCACTATATCGGCACAGTGGGCACATGTACACATGCATTTAATGTGGCTGAATATACTCTGGCTCAATTTGAACCAGAGTAAACTAATCCCAGCGTTACCACCTGCATATGTGTTTAAACACATTAATTTACTGTGCGGCCAGATACCATTTGTATCTGACAGGACTATCCAGCAGTGCAGTAAATTAGTGTACTGCACCCTAATTGCCACATATATGTAGATGGTGACACACCACTATGCAGCAAATGAGTCTGCTGTGCAGTAAAGTGTCTCGTGTAGATGTGCCCATTGAGAGATTGCCCCTGCCCTAAAGAGTTTACAATCCATATGGGCAAAGAATCATCACGCTGCATTTTACAGACAGGGTACAAAAGCCCAGAGACATTAAGGGCATGTCTATACTGACAGAGGGCTCTGTCACATGTTCAAATTAGCTATAAAGTTGCTGTACATTTTCAAGCATAACCTTTTTAGCTGGTTGGCTCTTTTAATAGCTGGATGGGCATATTTATGGCACGATAATTATCTTGCACATGTGGCCAGTCTAAACTGATTGCATGATTAGTTAATTGCATAATGTATGTAATGTGTGGCAGGGTCCTGAGGATCACCCCGCCTGCCCTTACATGTGGATATAGTATGTTGGCTAACTTTAGAAGTCTGAATACAAGGCTTTTTCCCAGATCAAGGCCAATGCATTTAGGACAGGCTTGTCTACCATGCAGCCCACCAAGGCATTTTCTGAGGCCCACAGTGCTGCGACGGGAAATGATCCCATCCCTTGTCCCTTCCCCAGCCCCTCAGCAGCTTCCTAATGGATGCTGAAGGGCTGGGGAAGGGACAAGGTTCCCACACGCACTGCGTCAGCTTGACGTTGCCAATGCGGTGTGTGTAGGAAGAGGAGAAGCCATGTGCCTCTTGGGACAGGATGAGCCAAGACGGAGCAGCAGGGGCTCAGCTGCACTTTCCCCCTACCTGCGCCGGTCAGTTCCTTTTTCCAGGAAATCATATCTGTTCATCATCAATCCAATCTGCCCTGGAGGGGTCTCGGCAGACGGGGTCCTGGCATGACCTCTGCGGGGCAAGGCGGTGGGAGCTGGTGTCTGCCGGGCCCTGCACTCCGGGCTCGCAGTGCTGAGGCCACCAGGGCTGCATGCACGGGCGGCCAGGCACCACGTTGAGTGGGGCCGTGCGGGCAGGTGGGTGAGGGGCTGCGGTGCAGCAGCCACCTCGCTCCAGCCTCCCTCAGGCAGCACTGGCTCGTGGAGCTGCGCTGCTCGGGAGATGGAGATGTGGAGCTATTTATGTCTCCCCTTCTGTCTCTGGGGCAGTAGCTGGCTGGATGCAGAATGGGTCCCTCCTGCCCCTGCCCACCAGCAGCTACCATGAACTTTGCAGTAACAGGCAGGTGCAGTCAGGCTACACAGGCAGGGTCTCTCTGGCCCAGGACAGAGGGTATTTGAATATGCCTCGCCGGCCCACTAGGTGATAAAAAGTTCATGATCCGGCCCCACATTCAAAAAGGTTGGACACCCCTGATTTAGGAGTTAGAGCTCTGAGGACATACAGTGGGAGCACAAAATGCATATATGAATTATTGCTTTGATTGTGGCATGTATATGCCATACATTTTATAGGATTCTGCAATTTGGCATGTAAGAGAGAAATTTTGCAAGATCCAAGGCCATTAAGGAGATGCCTTTATTCAATTAACTAATTCCACAATGCTGCTCTAGTAATAGCTCGTGTTTAGCCAGCATTTCAGATCCATTTCTCTTAAAGTGCTTTGCAAAAGAGGTCAGGATCTGCGTCCCCATTTTACAGATGGGGAAAACCAAGGCACAGGGAGGTGAAGGAAGATCACCCATCAGGTCTATGGCTGAGCTGGGACTGGGACACAAGTCTCCCTAATGCTAGACCCACACTCAGCCCTGTAGACACATTGCCTTCTCCTAGTAACAGCAGTAAGTATAAGGGTTGACATTCTGAACTAGGCCTCTAGAAGGCAAGCCCAGAGGAAGGGAGATAAGTCAAGTTCCAGTAACCTTCATGTCATTTCAGTTCTTGGCTGCTGAAGGGACCGGTAGAAATTAGAGGGCTGCTCCACCCACACAGCAACTAAGAAATCCCTGATCATTCTGTGTGATAGTCCTACATGCTCTGTGTCTCTGTCCTCCCTTTTATCCCCAGGCATCAATTCAGCAGCAGTGATGAGGCCAAATGAAGTCTAATTTGAATGTACAGTACCTGGTATCCCCAGGCAGCTTTCCATCCCAGTGTCAGCCAGGTCCAGGGCTGTTTAACTTCCCAGATTAGATGCCTTCAGTCTGTCATGACTGCCTTCTCTGGCCATCTACAAGTAAATAATGAAAAGATGAAATGACAGTTGAGTTGACTATGGAGCTGTCTATCCCTAGGGGAAGCTTGTCCCTGCTGAGGACAATCCTAAATGATGAAACAATCTCCCACAGGATACAAGAACTCCTTCAAACCTGTTGGTTTTTTATTCCAAATAGAAGGTACTCTTTTTTTTTTTATATGGCCTTCAACAGCAAACAGGACAGACAGTGAATCAGTTGATCAGTAAATAATCATAAAAAAACAACAGCAGAATAAAAAAAACATGCCCTCCTATTTTTCCCTTGGAAAGAAAGGGAGAGAATCCCACATGACAGGTGTTAGTTATGTTGTGTAATGCACTTCTGGAAAGCGCTCAGACACTAATGTGAGGAGGATGGGAGAGAACCTGAATGGAATAGAAAAGAATAAAATAGAACAGAATAGACAATTCCCTTCCACCCCCATTGGCAACCCAATAGAGGGCCTTCTTCGGCTGCTTCCTGCAAGTCACAGACAACAGCAGCTACAAACAACTGAGAGGCAGCAACTGTCTCTATAGCTTTAATGTCCCAATGCAAAGAAAATGTATTCCACACAATGGAGTATCAAATTAAACACTATAAGGTATGCATTTAATACAGCAAAATCTTAAACCATAGTAACAGTCATCAAATCAAGCTGGTACCAACAGCCTGAACTCCTACAATGATAGCTTTATACATAATAACGTCTTGAGGTTAGCAGAGGTTCTGCTCCAAGGTCTTTTACTCAATGGAAAGATAGCAGGCTTTGGATCAAGCCCTGAGGAAGAAAAAATGCAATCATAACATAAATCTATATAGCAAGAATATACTGCACATCCTTTTTGACAAGTCTGAGTTCTGCATGTTTGCAATAATCGGTATATTTGTCTTTGCATATAATAATGTCACTCCTTCTAGCTCGATATACAATTTTATAGCTATATGCTGAAAGAACACTAGTAATTTAGGACTGTTAAATCTAATAGGGTTTCATCATCCTTCTAATTTAACTCAGATGTGGGGCATCATTTTAGTTAGCCAAGTTGCCAATAAATTAATTTTGGGCAATCCTTTTCAGCAATTTGTAGCAATTACATTTTTAAAGGTCAAAAGAAAAAATTATCTCTGTTTTAGGAGACACTTTTTAATATGATTTTGAACTAACAGATAAATGAGTAGCCTTCCTTTGATGGTTCCTTTCATAGTTAGGTACAGCTGGATGAAACTATCACAAAAGAGAATTCACTGTTATCATTAATGATGACTTTATACAGCAGATGTTTGCTGAGTATTACAGAAGACTGCTTAATTTATCTCTCTCTTAAGTGAAGCTACTTAAAATTTTGTACTGTATGCCAAACACTGAGTGACAAAATGCCACGCTTTTTGTATTTTGGTCCTTTTATAGGGAGGAAGTGCCCCAGAATATGGGGGCCGGGAGGGGAGAGGGGGGAATGAAGACAACGTAGAATCCACACATAACAGCCAGGCTGACAATGATTATGGTTTGAAAAACACAATACTTTTCTTGGATGAGTCAGTACTGTCTCCCAGTGAAATCAATGGTGTTTTTGTCATTGACTTCAGTCTGGTATCTCATGCTATGAATTTATCAATGTAAAACAATTAACCAGAACAAATTACCATATTTACTCGAATAGAGGATGACTTGGAGTATAGGACAACCCCCCAATAGTTAGATTCTATATATGGAAAATGTATACATTTGTTATAATTTTCCAGGTATGGAATCTAATTATTGGAGGTTTGCTTCGAATTTGTCTCCTTCCCATTGCTACATCTGGGGAAAAAAATCTGGGCAGTCAGATAGCCCTTTGCTCTCTACTTCCCCGCAACTTTTTCCCCTGATAGCCCCTTCCCTCTTCCCTTACCACCACCTGCTGCTTTCCTGAGAACATAGAAGTGAGAAGCAAATTTAAAAACAAGGACCTTGAAACTAAACTTGGCTGTAGGAAGTTGCAGATAGTACCCATACACTTAGTTCATTCAGAACTGATGCATGTTACCTTTTTTTGAAACTCCTGCAAGCTTTAACACAGGTGTTTCATAAAAACACTTTTAAGCAGCACTTTGGCACCTACTTAGATCTAGTACAAATGTTTATTTTTTATTTATTTATTTTTGAAATTTCATGGCTTGGGCCAAATCAGCTCTGAATTCTATCAACTGAGCAGAGCTCGATTGTTCAAGTCCGTGTGGCACTACCACTGGCAAGTATCCTATCTCCCAGACTCTTCAGCCTGGGGCCTCAGATACTCCCAAATCCATAGCAGGCATCCTACATGCAAGCCCCAATCCCAGAGACCCTGGAGTTCAAATGCCCCCTAGTCTTGCTTGCCCCTAGCAAAAAAAGCCAAAGCAGTAGCTAGAAAGAAAGTCTACAACCAATCCCCCATTACTGTAAATTGTGTAGCCAAGATCCTCACATTTGGAGGCCTTTATAGACTCTTCCAGGGATCAGCCTGCTGGCAGTGTGAGAAAAAGGCCTTTCCCCTCTACACCAAGTTATTCAAGGCTGAAAAGAAAGGTATTTCTTGTGGCAGGTAAGCAAAACCACCTGAGCCAAAAACCACCTTGTGGTATTCCCCCTGCTTGGTAAGTAGAAATCTAGTAGAAACTATTGGGGGGGGAATATATATATAGTTATAGTTATATATAGTTATAGTGATATATAGTTGTATATAATACAGCATCTAGCATAAGCTTTCTTTCACCTACCTTAAGTTAAATTTAAATTCTGCATACCTATTACAATAAATGTACCCACGCACTCATGCTCCCATCCGCAGTCCTTTCCCTAATTCAATTGCAGTCTCTTAGTCCAATCCCCATTCGGGGGTTTACAATTCTCAGTTCATTCACTGCCCTTGTTGCTCTCACTTGCACTGTTGCTTCCGCTGCTGCTGCTGCTGTTGCTGTCCTCATCGCTGTCTCCAGGTCCAGTTGTGTTGCTGTCCTCTTCATTATCCTCCTGAGGGGGTCTTCAAACAGCCTGTGCCAAATGTCTCTCTTCCAGATGGAGTTGACTGTCTCTTCTCCATCCTCTCCTACCAATTTCTGGTAGCAGGACTGGAGCTCACCCAGAAACATGTTAACACAGTTGGTTTCTTTGAGTTCTGTGTGCCTGTACCTCAGGAGGTTCCTGCATTTCCACAGGGTGCTCCTCACACAGGACAGGAACTGATCAAAGCAGGTTGTCAAGGACCCCTGATGTTTAGTCAGATGTCCATACAGTGCCGCTGTCCTTGTCATCAGCCTGACTCCTGTCACCTCTTTGTGGAGTCAGTTTACCCTCTTCCACACCCTCTTGGCATAGGGGCAGAGCCACAGGAGGTGTTACATGGTCTCTGTTGCACCTTGGCAGCTTTCCCTGGGGCAGCTGGGGCTAGTCCCTTGCCCCTCAAAGTGTCTCCACACCTTCACTGGGAGTGCATGATGAGCTATTAGCCAGTTCAAGTCTCTCTGGTCCTTTTGGAGGTCCTTGTGGAAGATCTGATGCCAGACGGCCTGGCAGTCATCTTCAGGGGGCAGCTCCACAGTCAATAGACTGTCTCTGTCTCTGACTGCCTTCTGTATCTTCCTGTGGTTGGACATGGTCCCCAGGCTTTCACTCCACAACTTGTTCAGGACCCTGCAGAACGAGGGTGTTCCATGGTACACGGTCTCCTGTTGATTGGTGCGTACACCCCCCACTGTCACAGGAGGTGACTTGTAAAATAATTGATGAGACACGCTGTTTTGGTCTCTGGACCAGAAGTCCCTCCCCTTACCCCCAGAAGTAGTCCTTTCTGCAAGGGGTTTTGCTGTCTTGGAACCAAAAAATACCAGATTCTATTCTAAAAAGGAAACATATACAGCATTCATTAATTTGATTTCAAAAAATATTTTTGTCCAGATTTACATGTGTTTGTGTAGTGTACACAGAGGTGATTGAACAATAGCTTATATTGAAGTCTTACTCTTGTATGTTGGGGAGGGTGGGTATAGGTTTGTGGGGGACTGTGGGTGTGGGGTGAGGGAGCATGGGGATGTGAATATGTGGGATGTGGGTTGGTGTGGGGTTTGTGGGGGAATGTGTGGGGGGGAGGGTTGCTGGCCTGTGTGAGGGGGTGTGGGGGTCTGCATGTATGGCAGTGCAAGGGGGTGTGGGTGCATATGTAAGGTGGAGTGTGTATGTGGGACTCACCCTATGAACACGTACATCCACACACTCTGCCCCTGCCTGCACACCTACACACCCATACTCTGCCCCTGCCTACACACACCCACACACTCTGCCCCTGCTTGCACACACACCCACACCCATACCTACACACCCACACTCTGCCCCTGCCCACGCACACCCCCCCTACTCTGCCCCTGCCCAGTGGCAACACATAGGGAGTGCACAGGGGTGCATGTGCACCCCCTGAGAGTGCTGGTGCACCCCCTGACTGGCCACGCTTGCTGCTTAGGCAATGGGCAGTGGGGCAGGAGGGAGCACACACACACACACACACACTCTCTCTGCCCACCCACACACACTCACACTCTGCCTCTGCACACACACCCCCACCCCTCACACTCACTCTGCCCCTGCCCAGTGGCAAGTGTAGGGAATGGGCAGGGCTGGGCTGCTCAGGCATTCTGAAGGCTCCCCCTGGGTCCTACTGCCCCAGGATCCTGTCAGCTTTGACAGGCTTCCAGGAGCACGTAAATACTAAACCCTAACAGCTCCCTCCATTTCCATCTCCATCTCCCTGCCTGAGGAGTCAGAGCCCGCCCAGTCAATCACTGCCGGCCCTCTTGGGGGAGCATGTACACTTGATCAAAAGCATTACGGACAGGCAGGCAGACTAAGCCCTTTATTATATTAGAATAGATATATATTGTTCCACAAAAAAAAAGATTCCTATCAGCACTGAAAGCCTGATCAATCCTTTAAAGGCAGAGAAAGGGAATGACAGAGCATCAAGATGTAAGGGAGTAGAGAACAAAACCTGAAGCTCACAACAATGGCAGTGATGGCAAGTAAGCATGAGGTGTGAAAAAAATTGAAGACCGGAAATGAAGGTCTCGAGACAGATGGAGAGCAGAAAAAAGGAAGAAAGAAGGTGACAGTGGGAGCAACAGCAAAGGCAGCAATGATGAAAGTGATGAAGCCAGAAGGAAGATAGGAGCAGAAGAGAGTGGGAGCAGCAGGAGAAGGTACATTGGGTAAGAAGAAAAGGATGGCAGAAGCATGATGGCAAGCCAGCCCACCAGGAGTGGCACAGTAGGAAAACACAGAAGAGGCACTGAGAGAAGCTAGATAGTAGCACAGGCTGTGGATAAAGGCAACTTTTATCAGCAATGGGAGGCAGATTGGATTGATGATGAACAGATATGATTTCCTGGAAAAGGTACGGTTTGAGATTTTGGAGGTGCAGGCAGGGCATCTCACCAGCCTGAATGCTTTCTTGAACTGAAAGACTTGGGAACTGACTTCCTGGGATGGAGAAGGGTATGAGAACTTTTGGGAAAAATATGCAAAGAAACATGGGAGGAAGGAATTAAGAGGGACAGAGTTCATAGCAGGGGAAAAGTCAAGAGAAAGATTATAATTCAAATGTACATGGATTTACCAGTTGCAGAAGACATAGAAAGATTGATGGAAAAGTATGTCCGAAGGGTAACGTTGGTAGAGAAAGTAAGGGACAAATATGGTATTTAAATGGAGTCTTGGAGGGCAAAAGTAGTGTTACAAGCAGACAAGTAGAGACCAGGTGAGGTGCTGCACCTCCCATTGGTGATCCAAATCAGGGCACACCAGGTTTTATAATGTACCACAGGCAACCAAAACAGTGCAGCAAATGCAGAAAGGTGGGGCGGGGCAACTGTCCAAACACTGTCACCTCACTGTGTGCTACAGATGTGAAGGGATGGGGCACAGAGCAGCAGAGTGCCAGGAGCCCCTAAAATGCACTGTTTGTAAGGGAGAAGGACACTTGTATCATAGGTGCCCCAGAGCCTTTGCAAGTACAGTCAGACCCCCTGGAGAACAGTAAAACCCATAGGGAAGGGGTTGGAGACTGAAGTAGAAATGGTGGAAGAAACCCCACAGGAGGGTGAAACAGAGACAAAGGGGGCAACATCTCTGTGAGTGAAGCAGCGCAGGAAGAGATAGGAGATGGAATGGAAGGGAAGACAGGAACAGCAAACAGCTGAGACATGGAGGTGGGGGTGAGGAAGAAAGCAGACACCCTACAGAAAGCAGAAGTGGAAATGGAAGCAAGAGAAAGAACCAGAGAGACAGGCCGGGAAAAGAAAGAAAACACAGGGGCTGAAGACCAGGAAGAAGAAACCTGATAATGAGGGAGGTGAGTCAGAGGAAGAGCCAGAAAGCAGTTTTCTGCTGCTAATGCCTCTGGGATCCAGCCCAGAGTGGAGACCAGAAGGTGGGAAGCAGTGGGAAGTCAGGAACCTGCAAACCTTCCTAAATGTGAACGTGATCCATTAGCTTGCAAAAGCTACAGGAAGGAGAGTGAGGGAGGAGGAGGAGTCGACCAACCCAGAGCAGTAGCCCAGATTAACTTTAGGAGGACAGGTGCATACATTTTAAAACAAGCACAAATGGCATTTATAATAGTTTCACTTAACAAGGAAAAATGGGAATATATTGAACCAGTGTTGAACCAAGTAAAGCCAGACATAATCTGCCTACAAGAATGTGGTATACCAGGGGAGAGGGATTATAAATGTTTTGAGAAAAAGTGGAGATGGGGACCATCTTGGTGGTTAGGGGCAAATGAGAACAAAGCAGCAGGGTAGCAATATTATTCAAAAAGCTAGAGCTAGAGCAAAACAGGTGGAAGAAGTCATCAGTGGCAGATTGCAATGAATGATTCTATGAGTTGGAGGAAGAGAATTGAAAAATTTCATTGTATATGCACCATCAGAGAAGGAGGGAAGGAATGTGCTGCTTCGAAAACTAGCAATTTACGTGGTCGGAGGGAGACTGCACATAGATTCATAGATTCATCTTCACATAATAGTTGAAGATTTCTTTGTATAATCAAAGTGGGCAACAGAACAGGGGAAGGAGGAAACAGAGCTTTAGACAGCTCATTCAGACAGTTAACAAATATAGTAAAGAAAAGAAAGAAAACACAGGGGCTGAAGACCAGGAAGAAGAAACCTGATAATGAGGGAGGTGAGTCAGAGGAAGAGGCAGAAAGTAGTTTTCTGCTGCTAATGCCTCTGGGATCCAGCCCAGAGTGGAGACCAGAAGGTGGGAAGCAGTGGGAAGTCAGGAACCTGCAAACCTTCCTAAATGTGAAAGTGATCCATTAGCTTGCAAAGGCTACAGGAAGGAGAGTGAGGGAGGAGGAGGAGTCGACCAACAAATATAGTAAAAAAAATAGTCGTTAAGAGATGTGTAGGCAGAGGAGAAAGTTTTCACTAGAACAGACACCAAAAAAACAATCAAGAACTGACTCTGTGTTTCTATCAAAAGAAATAGGAATAAGGAAAAAAGAAACGATACATGTGGCTTTTAGTGCACCAGATGCTGAAGGTAGAAATGAGTTTTGGTAACAGCCTCATGAGAGGGAAAGAACTATGGAAGTTAAATGTGAGACTGTTACAAGATGAAGAGATGTCAAGCATACACAGGACAGTATGAGGGGTGGCAAACACTGAAGAAATATTTTGGGAGTACTAGAGAATGGTGGATGATGTTGAAGAAGAGGGCAGGAGAATTCTTCAGGAAAGAAGGCCAAAGATGTGCGGGGGAAAGAACAGAAGAGCTAAGAGAGCTGCAAAGAAAGATGCAGGAGCTGCTAGAGGAAGCCACAGAAGGAAGACAGGTATAAAACGAGCTAGAAGAATCAAGGCAAGAGTTAGAAACCTGGTTTAAAAGAAAGATGAGAGAAAATGTTCTTAGCATAAGCACCCTGGGTGGGAGAAAATGAAGAATGGTCCTGATATTTTTTGGCCAGAGTGAAGGTGGCAAAAAGAGAGCTTAAAGCAATGTGACAAGAAGATGGTGCCTGGGTGGAAAAGCAGGAGGAGGTGTTGGAGGCAATGAGAAGATTTTATAAAGGACTACAGCAAAAGAAGAGAAAAAACAGAAAGAAGAAGGATTTGTTGGAAGAGACTGAAGAGAAAGTAGAGGAGGAGGAAGCAAAGAAGATGGAAGAAGAGATGTTTAAAGGAAGTGGAGGAGTGCTTAAAAACTTTTAAATGAGGAAAATAACAAGGAGCAGATGGACCACCTATGGAATCTTATGAGAAGTTTTCAGCATAGGTAGGGAGGGACATAGTGAAAGTTTTCAAGGAAATAGAGGAAACAGGGGAGGCAAGGAAATATTTTACACGAGGCATTATGATCTTACTCTTCAAGGGGAGAAGGAAGTCCTGAAAAAACTGGAGACTGATTACACCCTTCAAAATTGACTATAAGTTAATGGCCAAGACGCTGGCTTTGAAGATGCGGAAAAACCTCAAGAGGATAATACATGAAGACCAAGTATGTGCAGTACCAGGTAGTAGGATCTCCAAAACAATCAATGATCAAAAAGACACTGCCCCACATCCAAGAGAGGGAAACAAACACAGTTATAGCAAACTTAGATTTAGAAAAAGCATATGACAGAGTGGCTCATCATTACATATTTGACGTACTAAGAAAAATGGAGTTCCCAAATAAATGTATATGTTGGATAAAGTTAGACAAGGTTCTTTAGACAAACGTGATATCTTCTATTAGACCAACTAAATAGGTGGAAAAATTGCTCTTCGAAAGCTTGCAAGCACAAACACCCATCTTCAGGCATAGGGAGAGTCTGCTGTTGCTTTGTGTTCTCCTGGATGGAATAAAAGCCAATATGCAAAATGCAGGTTTGTGAAAATGCAAATGTGCAGCAGTGAATACGTTGGATAACATTATTGTACAGAGAAATGGACAGCCAAGTCCAAATGAATGCACCTAATTGGGGCTTTTAAAATCTATACGGAATGAGACAAGGGTGCCGCCCTCCCCCCCGTCACCACTACTATTTGTGTGTAGCACAGAACTGTTAGCACAAAGAATAAGAAAAGACAAGGTCATAAGTGGAGTAAAGATATTGTGAGGGGGAGAGAGACATGGATGATATAAATGTAGTGGTTAGAGTTTCAATGGAATGGGTGCTAACACATACATCAGTATGGAGAAGTGACAGGACCTAAACTAAACAAATCAAAAAGCACCATAAAGGGAGTGGGGAACTGAAGCAACTTGGAGAAGTTGAGCCTTCAGATAAGGAAGAGAGAAATCAGAGTTCTTGAGTTCCCAATGGACACCAGAAGGAAAGGTAATACAATATGGGAAAAGGTGACAGCATGGCTATGGCAAATACTTTGGTTAAGATCTGGAAGAACACGGTCCTTTGCCAGAAAAGTGGCAGCATTTAAGACTGTGCTACTGTTGATTACCCTATATATTGCAATTGTATTCCCACCAATGTGGTGGCAGATAGCAAAAGCACAGAGGGAAATACGCGTGTTCTTCTGGAATGCAAAAAGAGAAAGGTTGTCTAGATTCGAACTGTACAAAGCAAGAGAGATGGGGAAATGGAAGCTGCCAGATTTGGGATTGTTCATGTACACACAATATGTAAGCATAATACACAAGGCGATAACGAAGGGAGAAGGGAGAGCAGCGTATATCACCCAATTTCACTCTCTGCTACGCTTTCCCATATCATTGGTGCCCACATGGACCAGCAACTACAGGCTCCTCCCCAGCACTCCCTAGTAACTTATCTAAACGTCTCATGAGGTCCACTACCCTACCTGTAATGGACATGAAAAGTCACACAAGCATATTCTTAAACATGTACTTAACTACTTCATTGGATCAGGGTCCTCGTGTCTGCGCTGAGTTTTCAGGAGGTATTTCAGTAAGGAAAATGCAATGGACAGTCAGATCAGAGAAGGTAAGCTGGTCAGAGCATGCTTTAGTCCTGATATGGGATGTTATTATTTAACCTGTCCCCATCTCAAAGTTCACAGAATTTGGAGGAACATCCCCTCTGATTTTCCTGAGCCATCCAAAAATAATAATATGATGCTTTTACCTTCCAAAGACTTAACCCATGAAAATAAAGCTGAAGTATACAGCATACACATGAACTGAAGTCTTCCTAAAAACTCTAGATTGCACGTGAACAGTTAAAGAGCTCAGCTGCATACTCTAAGCTATGATTTAACATCACAAATTGAGATGCTACTATTTGTTATCAAAAACAGATTTGCATGGACTTTTCATTTGTGTAAAAAGTTACACTTTTAGGCTCCTATTTAACCCCTCTGGAATACCTTGCCTCCCTTTTCCTTACATATAAAACTAGGCCTGGCTGTGAATATATTGCCAGAGTATTTTTCCATCACCTGTCAGTTTTTTTCTGTTGAAAATAAAATCCTAGCACTGCCTTTTAATATATGATAATCAGGCTTTGTATCTAGGTTAAGGACTCTAAAGTCTACTGAAGAAAGGCTTTTGTTCTCTTTCTTCTTGCTTTCCTCTCTCAAATACCTCTAAGGTCAGCTCTTCACCTGGTGGAAATCAGCATTGCTCCACGGAAGAGCATGGAGCTACAGGAGTCTTACTCCACCTGATTATAAGCGGTTAAGAATGTGCTCCCATTTTTAACAGGTCACGATTGCAGAGGGGCTTCTGGACAAGTTTATGTATAATTCATTATTGTTTCCTGAAGTAAATAATGCACATTGCACTTGCTGTGTCTCTTCAATTGTTATGCTTTTCAAAAGTCCAATCAAAGGAAAGTTTGCTTTTCTAAAAAAAAAAAAAAAAAGAAGTAGAAAAAGAAATGAATATTTGCCTGTCCTTCTCCCCATCCTATTTTTATTTTGTTTACCACACTTCACAATAGCAAGAAGTCACAGCAGGGTAACCTCTTTCATTTTAGCACTGCATCTCTTTCAAGACAAAAGGCACTTACCCTTTGCTTCTGGTGCTCTTGGCAGAGCACAGCTATGCAATTTTACTATAGGGAAAACAAGCCGTGCATTCTCTCTTCAGGTAAAATGATGACATTTGCTTTTATCGTGCCTCCAGATTTGCTTTGAATGAGTTATGCTTTCTTCTTCTTCCTCTTAAGTCTCCTTTCCAGGCTAAGTTCTGACTCTGACTACATTCCCCCTTTCAGATCCCAACTATCCATACAGTTGTAAACCAGACACGTTGCCTGCTTAATGCCACCCTACAGTGAGAAAGGTCAAAAATGGGTAAAGTCTGCTTATAGTGTCTATACACGATGGTCAGAAACAGAATGAGTGAGTCGTCATTTGCTGCTGGGATGGTTCAAAAGGCAAGTTAGTATTATATCCCCAGCTTGTTTACCAAGGGGAAAGCCGAACGGGAAATGTAACACACATGTATGTCTGATTCACAGTGCTCCCCTAGGCCCACCCTGAGTCACTGTAGCATTCCCAATTTGTTCAGGGCTGTCTAGTTGATTATTCAGTTTAACATGGATACTCAGGGGTCTGAGTACTGAAAATGGTAATTGCAGTAGTGTAACTAGGAGCTGGCAAGAGGAGCACCAGCCCCAGGCACCAACTTGGGAACAGTGCCAGAATTATCCCCCACAGCAGCAAAAACAGCCCCACAGCGTGGCTCTTGTAGAAGCGGCCGGTGCACAAACACCGAAAGGAAAAGATCCAGGCTGGGGAGAGCGTGTGGCGGCAGCAGCTAGGGGCTGTTTTGGGTAAGACTCCTGCGTGCACATACCCCACCACTCGTGGAACCTGCATGCCCCGCAGCTTGCAGAACTGCGGGCCTCTCCCTCAACAGAGTTTGCCCAAGTCGCAAACCCTGCTTTGTTACACTGCTGGGCAGTTGCCAGTCATGGTCAAGGGGCTGTAGGCAACTCTCACTCCCTCTGCTGCTGCCTTTACGGCTATTGTTTTTAAGTTTGATTACAGGAAGATGTGACTTTGGTGTTGTATCTAAATGGGAGTATTTAATACAACAGGCCCAAGTCATCATATCAGATGTGTCCCTGTCTGTGTAAGGAAGACTAACAGTAGTTAAGCCAACTCATATATGGAAAAGGAGCACAGAGCTCACAAACTGACCTTATGTATAATAGCGGAAGCCAATTCTTTCTTTCTCCCATCCACTTGTTCTTTGTTTCAACACGAGACTTTATATGAGTTTCTCTGTGTTGCATACACTCAGTGTAGTTGCATTTCTACTTGTGCAGATGCAGCCTTTCAAGCAATTGCTTGGGTCACTTTGCAGAGGTGCAAACCCTCTGAACTAGAAAATGGACCACTTTTTTTTGATGCTCCTCTTTGCTGCGTTGGACCATAGTTTCATAGTAGCTAGGGTCAGGAGGGACCTGAACAGATCATCTAGCCTGATCCCCTGCCACAGGCAGGAATGAATCCTGGGCTCACAAGACCCCAGACAGGTGATCGTCCAACCTCCTCTTGAATTTGCCCAAGGTAGGGGTGAGGACCACTTCCCTGGGAAGCTGGTTCCAGATTTTGGCCACCCTAACTGTAAAATATTGCCTTCTGATCTCTAACCTAAACCTATTCTCCATCAGCTTATTACCATTATTCCTTGTCATACCAGGTGGTGCTGGAGGGAAAAGGGCTCTGCGTATTTGCTGTTGATCTCCCCTGATGAGTTTGTAGGCAGCCACCAGGTCCCCCCTCAGCCTCCTCTTGCTGAGGCTGAACAGGTTCAGGTCCCTCAGTCTCTCCTCGTAGGGCCTGTCCTGCTGCCCTCTCACCAAGCGGGTGGCCCTCCTCTGAACCCTCTCCAGGCTGGCCACATCCCGTTTGAAGTGCGGCGCCCAGTACTGGACGCAGTACTCCAACTGCGGCCTGACCAAAGTCGCATAGAGGGAGAGTATCACCTCTCTGGACTGGCTTGAGATGCATCTTTGGATGCGTGACAAGGTATGGCTGACCTTGCTGGCTGTGGTCTGGCATTGGCGGCTCATGTTCATCTTGGTGTCAATAATGACTCCGAGATCCCTTTCTGCCTCTGTGCTTTCAAGAAGGGAACTCCCCACCCTGTATGTATGCTGTGGATTCCTTCTCCCAAGGTGCAGCACCCTGCATTTGTCTACGTTGAACCCCATCTTGTTCTCATCTGCCCACTTTTGTAGTCTGTCTAAATCTAGTTGTAGCCTCTCTCTCCCTTCAAGTGTGTCCACCTCGCCCCACATCTTAGTGTCATCAGCAAACTTGGACAGCGTGCTTTCCACCCCCTCGTCCAAGTCGCTGATGAAGATGTTAAACATTGCAGGCCCGAGGACCGAGCCTTGGGGTACCCCACTGCTCACATCTCACCAGGCCGAGTACAACCCATCCATCACTACTCTCTGGGTGCGCCCCATCAGCCAGTTTTTAACCCAGCCAACTGTGCAGGCATCAATGCCACAGTCGCTTAATTTATTGATGAGGATGGGTTGAGAGACAGTGTCAAAGGCCTTCTTAAAGTCTAGAAAGACTACGTCTACAGTGATACCATCATCCACCGATTTAGTTACTGAGCACGATCTCCCCAGATGGCCCCCCACAGATGTGCTCCTTGATGATTCTCTCCAAGATCTTCCTGAGCACCAAGGTGAGGCTTACAGGCCTATAGTTACTTGGGTCCTCCTTCCTCCCTTTCTTGAAAATTGAGACCACATTAGCCAGTTTCCAATCCCCTGGCACCTGGCCAGATGACCAGGAATGCTCATACAACTGGGCCAAGGGCTCCATGATGACCCCTGCCAGCTCCCTCAACACCCTTGGGTGGAGGGCATCTGGACCTGCAGATTTAAAAATGTCTAGGCCTTCCAGAAGATCCCTAACTACATCTGCACCAACTGAAGGCCTGACAGAACTGTCCCCGAGATTGTCCCTACCTCTGGTAGGTGTATGCCGGCAGATTTTTTGGCTTCCTGTTGGTATCAACAATCCTCATTATTCACAGTGGCAAACATGCTCATGCTCAGAACTGAGGAAAGTGCTTTCAGTATGCTATCCCAGTAATTAGGAACTTTGTTGAAAGAAGGAAACACCTATATTAAGTTAATCTCCTACTTAAACATTTTGCTAAACCAGCTGCAAATGGTCTCAGCAGTGTCCAAATACTGTTCAATATCTTATTCTGAAAGAGAATCTTCAATAAAAACAAGGATATATGGGACTTTCTAAATGCTCAAGTCTAGTCTAACCTTGTTCCCATTGTAAGCAATGATAAAACCCCCATTTAAACAAATCCAATTTATACAGTCCTCTGAAGCAGTACTTTTTTTCAGAGTTCTTTGTGATATCCTTAACTGGATATACTTATTGCAATTTTTATACTAACTAAGCTCAAAAAGTAGCCACATTGATTTGATTTGTTTCCCTTTATTGTTAAGGTCTGTCATTTCTCCAAAACAATATTTTGGAATCACAAGGGTAAATTAAAGAAGGATGTCTGAAAATTAATATATTACCAATTTCAAGGATGGTTTTGCGTCATTTGTTTACTTGTATTCCTGTCTTCTGTACATATCCATTTTCTGATGTGCAATCTCAGCCACTTGTTTAACAAGTTAGAAAAGAGAGGATGAAGAACAGACCTAATGTATTGTTTTTCCCAGTTAAATCACTAGTTGATGCTAGTGCTACCGATAATGATATATGTCGCAGGGCATCTCGGTGCCCCTGCTCCTAGAGAGGAGAAACTGCCAGGGAGCGAGTGAGCGCGCCCTGGCCTGACATAACGAGCCCAGCTGAGGGTTGCTCAGGTAATGAGCGCAGCTGCGGGTTGCTGGAGCAACTAAGCGGATCCAGCTGCCTGTAGGGGGCAGGGCCTGGCCCTTATAAAGCCCAGGGCTGAAGCCAGGCTGGGAGTTCCCTGCCAGCAGCCGGAGAGGCAGGAGCTCCCTCAGCCGAGATATGGGGAGAAGCCCGGCTTGCAAGTACAGCTCATGATAGCCCTGAGAGGATAGGCACTAGGGTTTAGCCAGGGGGCTTTAGGTTTGTGTTACAGCCAGGAGGCTTGAGCTTGTTTGACTTTGTTATTACACCTGGAGGCTTGGGTGAGGCTGTAGGGGTTGGAGGAGGCCTCAATTATAGGGACCCCAGAGAGTGTGGGGTGCTCTAGCGCCAGGAGGGCGCAGTGTCCTCAGCGGGCACTCACAGGGGAGTGTGAGACCCCGGCGCCAGTGAGGGCTCGCTAGGCCCTGAGATTTACAGGGCGGAGTTGTGGGCTCAGTGGAGCTCAGAGAGGAGCGGTTAACCTCAGTCATAGGGGCCCCAGGGAGTGTGGGGTGCCCTAGCGCCAGTGAGGGCGCTGGCTAGTGCCAAGACGGCGCATTAATTTCACAGCGCCGGTGAAGGCGCAGCTCGCATGCCAGTGCTGGAGCGACTGGCGGCGAGGAGCGCGACCAGTAGGTTGCAGCTGCAACTGGTAGGTTGCAGACGGGGGACGTAGACCCCGGATCGCGTGCGCGGGACAGACCCCGGCCCCAGGGAAAGGGGTAGTTTTATTGAGAAGCCCAGGGTGGGCACGGCGAGCCCCAAAGAGGGGGAGCGCCACATGGTATTATTGAGAAGCCCTGTGTGGGCACGGCAAGCCCCAAAGAGGGGGAGCGCCATACTGAGGAGCCCTAGAGAGAGGGGCAATTACTGAGGAGCCCGAGACAGGCATAGCGAGCCTGGCCGCAGGCTAGTGCGGTAACACCCCTCAGACCGAGGCAGGGCGCTGCGGTTGCCCCGAGAAGACAGGGAGTAGCAGCGCGGTGAGCCGGGGTCAGAGAGGGTACCCGTGCGGTTGGCCAGAAGGGCCGGGGCCCGCTAGAGAATCCCTAAGCGGAACCACACCGGCAGGGGAGGCCCAGAGTGGGCCAGACGAGAGTCCCAGCAAGAGGCAGGGCACGAGAGAGAAAGCCCAGAGTGGGCTACACTATAGAGGAGGCCCGGGAAGCGGGCGTACAGACCGAACAACGTCCATTACATCTGCGAGGCTTGGGGCATGGTATTAGGGGCTGGTAGGAGCCACGCATAGCCCACAAGGCTAGGGTGTCCGGGGAACACCCACCATATCGGGAGACCCCCAGGGGGTCCGGAAGAACCGCGGGGACAGAGGTCCTGAGTAGCCGTGCCCAGGGAAGACACAAGGCAGCCTCCCAACTATATACATATGTTCCAACAAGACGTGGCGGGCGAGAATTAGAGGGTGCCTTGGCCCGGCCTGACACGGAGCGAGGGACCTCAAGGAGATCACGGCCCTCCACGAGCGCCCTGCTGTGACAATATAATATTCTGTATCTCAGCGTGTATTAGCGTCCCCACACTGGAAAATGATAGTGGAGGTGCTTTAACTAAAGCTTGCTCAACAAGCTTTAGTTAAAGCACCCCTGCCATCATTTTTCAGCATGGGGATGCTGATACATGAGACACTCTGGGGGCTTTAATTAAAGCAGCCCTTGGAGCCACTCTAATTAAAGCACCCCCATTCCTACCCCCGTCCCAGAGCGTATGTATAAACGCCCCTTGACAAGGCTCATACCCTTCCTGAATTCCAGTCAGTTTCTATATATTATTGCTAGAAGAGCCAATATTACACAATTTAAATTTATTGCTGCAATTATGGATGTGTTGTTTAGCTTACTTCAGTTTTTAAAAGGAAGTTAGGGACAGCTTCTGTACACTGGCAAGGGTCCGTTGATTTTACTGAGGCTACATTAATATGCACTAACTGAAGACCTAGTCCAGACTGTGACAGTCTCAAGTTTGTCCACTTATGCTTCTTTTGGAAACTTACAAAATATTGAGAGGTCTCGTCCTCTCACTAGACATCACTTCTCTCTGGTAAATTTAGGAGCTAACTTTGAAAAATGGAATAACATCGCAGACACAAATGGATTTATAAGATGTTTGGTTGATGACTATTCATCTTTAGATCATGTAGTCCATTCAACTTCCATTTTGCTTAAAATTACTTTTGCATTGGTGTAGTACAGATCTGGTCAGTGTAAGCCTTGCTAGAGCATTGATTAGTGCAGTGGTTCTCAAGCTTTCTTTCCGCAGACCACTTGAAAATTGCTGAGGGTCTCGGTGGACCACTTAATAAACTTTTTTTTTGCTCTACAAATCAAAATACACAACTCATATTTTACTATCAGTAGTCTTACCTTACAAATACAGATATTCTCAATTGTTCTGCAACCTTTCTGCGGACCACCTGAATGGAGCTCACGGGCCAGTGGTGATCCACGGACCACAGTTTGAGAACCTCTGGATTAGTACATATACTGCTCACATAAAGGCTTTGCTGTAGCACAGACTAATGTTGACCTCACTGGACCTGTGACTAATACACAAACATTTACACAAGAATATTCATACACAATTCACCAGTGCAGATTCATCACAAGGTCAGTTAATAAGATTAGTACTGGAGAGTCCAGAATTCACTAGAAAACAACAGAATGTACAAAGAGAAGAATGATTTGTATGGGGAGGAGGAGGATCTTGTAATACGTTTTGTGAGGTACAGAGGTTCTCAACATTTTTAGACTCAAGGCACTCCTTGGTAGACCCAAGGCAACCCTAGAGAAAGGACAGCTCTTAGCTTTCACTTGTTTTTTGAACATGGAAAAATAATAGAGCAACTCTTCTGTTGCAAAGAACAGGTAAGAATGTTTTTGACACTGTGGATTCCTATCTGAATCACAGAATCATAGAAAAGTAGGACTAGAAGGCTGCCTAAACACGTGCTCAGAGGTGGGGAGGCAGGGGGCATTTTCATTGGTGACATGTAGGGGGTGCACGCGAGTGCATGTGCACCCCCTGCAGGTGATCGCCACTTGCCACCCCATCCCACCCCATCACCGCTGACACCACCGGCAGCGTCTGTGGGTGGTCGCCACCCCCCTCCCCCCACTGCTAACAGCACCGGCAGCATCTGCGGGAGCTCCCCACTTACCACTGCCGCACTCCTGCTGCCACCAGTGCCGCCGTGCCCCACCCAGCCGCCAGGGGCATGCGTCGTTCATGGGCATTTTATTTAAAGCAGTTCCCAGGTAGACGCTCTAAGCCCCTGCACATTTCAAAATGACCATGGGACACTTTATCTAAACCTCATTCAGTGAGGTTTAGTTACAGTGCTCCACAGCCATTTTACAATGCACGGGGGCTTAATACATGTGACACTGCAGTGATGCTGCAGTGTTCTAAATAGAACACAGAGCAGACTCGATTAATGAAATCTGCTCCAATGCGTTCTAATTAGGATGCCAACGAGCACGTGTATAAGCAGCTGAAGTGACCTCTATATCTAATCCAATCCCCTGCACAAGGCAGGGTCATCTCTAACAAAACCATCCTATACAAATCCATTATCTAACCTCTTTGCAAAACTTACATGTCCTGTTAAGTCAACCTTAACACAACACAAAATATAACACCCTAGCCTGCCACACATAAAGCAGGGAGATCATGGCAGCCCATGTCCTGCTGCAGCAAAGGTTGTTAAAATATGTTTGAGAGATCCAAGGACAAGGGTTTATCTGATGAGTCTTGTGTGGAACTTTGCACACCTAATGTTGTACAGCATCTTGGTTGAGAATCACTGGTTAAGCACAAGAAACAGGACATGTATGATGTAAATGATATTTGTTGTGATCAATGGATCGCAATGGATCAATGTGAATTGGAACCCTTGGAATTCTGTTCTTGACCTAGGGTGCTTTGTACATAGGAATCCAAGACTAACAGTTTGTAACCCACTAGCCATGACGGTTAGAGGGTGCGTCTACACATTCAATAATGTGCAGTAATTACAGCGCATTAAGTTAGTATCTGTAACAACAGGTACTAACTTAATGAGCTGTAATTGGTGCTACTGCACATTGACACAGATGAACACTTTTTGTGCACTGCTTAATGCACATTGAACTAAAGCTACTGCGCATTAGCATGTTTTTTGCCAGCTGTGCTAATATGCAGTAGTTTTAATCCAATGCACATTAAGTGTCTCATGTAGGCACACCCAGTGAGTAGGTATTTTGTAGGCAATAAACCTGGCTGAGTCTTTGCCATGAAGCTAAGCCCACAGTCATTCTTTCTATAACACTAAGGCTTTAAAGAACACACACTGACTACAACAAATGCGACAGCGCTTTGACAGAATGCTTATCCATAGAAAACTGGCACTGACCAGATGAAGAGAGGATGATAGCTAGAAACCAAAATATCTGTTTCATGGGGGAAACTTTTGTTGCAATTTGAAATGAAACCTGCAAATTTGAAACATTTCCTAAAAAAATAAAATGTCCAAAGATAATTCAGTTCTGGACCATTAAAACATTTTATTTTAATAATAACCTTTCAATAATGTTAATATGTTTCTTTTTGATAAAGTAGAATAATTTATTTTGACCTTATCATTTCAATTCATTCTGCTTTAATGCTCATGTTATCTTATATTACATTATGTTTTACTGTGCATATAGTAAAACAAACATCCATATATTATGCATTATATATGAAAGCAAACATGAAATTAATCAAGATGATAAAAGCAAAATATGTTTACCTCACTAATGCAAAACTTTTCAATATGAACAAAATGAAAGGTTTCTAAATTATCTGAACAAAAGCATTGAAAGGTTTCATAGTAGGTAGGGTCAGAAGGGACCTGAGGAGATCATCTAGTCGGACCCCCTGCCATGGCAGGAAAAAGTACTAGGGTCAAACGACCCCAGCCAGATGTTCATCCAGCCTTTTTTTAAAGACCCCCAGGGTAGGAGCCAGCACCACTAGTTTTGGAAGTTGTTTTCAGATCCTAGCCGCCCTGACAGTGAAATAGCAGTTCCTAATGTCTAGCTTGAAACTACCCTCCGCTAGCTTGTGTCCGTTGTTTCTTATAACTCCCAGGAGTGCTCAGGGGAACAGGGACTCTCCCAATGCCTGCTGGTCCCCCTTGACTAGTTTGTAGACTGCCACTAGATCCCCTCTCAGCCTTCTCTTTTGGAGGCTGAACAGGTTCAGGTCCCTCAGCCTCTCCTCATAGGGCCTGCCGTGCTGACCCCTAATCATGCAGGTGGCCCTCCTTTGGACCCTCTCCATATTGACCACATTTCTCCTGAAGTGCAGCACCCAGAACTGGACGCAGTACTCCAGCTGCAGCCTGACCAGTGTTGCATAGAGGGGGAGGATCACCTCCTTGGACCTGCTTGAGATGCATCTGTGGATGCATGACAAGGTGTGGTTGGCCTTCCTGACCGCGTCCCCACTTTGTCAGCCCATGTTCATTGTGGCATCAATGATAACTCCAAGATCCTTTTCTGTCTTGACACTGGCGAGAAGGGAGTTCCCCAGCCTGTAGGTGTGCCGCTGGTTCTTCCCCCAAGGTGCATTACCCTGCACTTGTCAGCATTGAACCCCATCCTGTTCTCATCGGCCCACCCCTGTAACCTGTCTAGATCCACTTGCAGCCTGTTCCTTCCTACTAGCGTACCCACTTCACCCCACATCTTAGTGTCATCTGCGAATTTGAACAGGGTGCTTTCTACCCCCTCACACAAGTCACTGATGAAGATGTTGAATAGTGCAGGCCCGAGGACCGAGCCCTGGGGAACCCCACTGCCCACATCCCTCCAGGTCGAATAAGACCCATCCACCACCACCCTTTGGGTGCAGTCCACCAGCCAGTTAGTGACCCATCTGACCGTGTAGGCGTCAACACCGCTGTCTCCTAGTTTCTTACTGAGAATGGAGTGAGACCGTGTTGAAGGCCTTCCTGAAGTCCAGAAAGACTATGTCCACTGCGACACTTGCATCCAAGGACTTGGTGACCTGGTCATAGAAGGCCACCAGGTTGGTTTGACAAGACCTGCCCCTAATGAACCCATGCTGGTTGCCCCTGAGCATAACCTCCCTGCTGGCCCTTCCTGGACATGTGCCAGGATAATTATTTCGAAAAGCTTCCCCAGGACCGAGGTAAGACTCACGGGCCTATAGTTTCCTGGGTCCTCTTTCCTCCCTTTTTTGAAGATGGGGACCACATAGGCCCTTTTCCAGTCCTCCAGCACATCGCCCGAGCACCATGAGTGCTCATAGAGCTGTGCCAGAGGTCCCACAATGACCCCTGTTAGTTCCTTCAGCACTCTGGGGTGGAGATCATCAGGACCTGTGGATTTAAATACATCTAGTTCCTCCAGAAGTTCCCTGACAAAGGTCCTCATTAACCCTAGGCCTGGGTGTGCCACCCACAGGGCCCTCGGGGGTGCCAGTGGGGGAGATATCCAGGTCCCTCCCCAGAAATACGGAGGCAAAGAAATGTAGCCTTTTCCCCCTCATCAAAAAAATGGTGTTTGAATACACACATTCCTATTCAATTGTTTGCTATTTATTAAACTGTTTTTAACAGAAATCTCTCCAGGTGAAAAATGTTCAACCCACTCTGATCTGAAGGCAAGTTGTCAATCATTAAAATGTTCAAATTTATCCTAGCTGAAGATTTTTTTCAGAGGGGTTGTACCCTGAGTATGAAAGCAGCATTTACACAGCTTTTTTTCACTGCACTGATTCATAGAAGAGAGAACTCTCAGACTGTTGTTGAACTTCTACCTAGTAATCTACCACTTCAGGCCCCAGCCTGGCAAGATATACAACATGCATGGAAACCTGGTTCCTGACAAGAGTCGTATAAGTCTGCCTAGATGAATACATTTGCAAGATGAGGACTCTGATTTTCCTTCCCCTTTTTCAGGATGTCTTTCATTCACCCTAATGAACATTAATTCATTTAGGCATGATATCCATATTATACTTATAATTGCTTTTAATTAGGGATTCTTGATCACTTTCATGATCCATTAGTACATTATCTTTGAATCAGGGGGGGACAGTCCTGAGCATAAGGTGATGTAGAGCTCTATTACCCCTGTAGATGATTAGTGTAAGACAGCGGGGGCCAAGTATTTTGACAGGCATGCCACAGATTAGCACTGCACCCTCCCTGAGTGCCACTCAAATCCCTTTATCTGCTGCTCTGCTTAATGCTTCCTCCCCTGTGCTCCGTGCCCATCTGCTGCTCCGCTTTATGCTCCCTGGCCTGTGCTCCCTGCCTGATTTACTGCTTTTCTTTCTGCTTCCTGCCCTGTCAGCTGTTGCTCTCTCTCCCCTGATCAACCACATGCCACGTGCAGAGGTTGCCCTTGACACTTGTGGCACACATGCTACAAGTTGGCCAACCCTGGAAAAAGGAATTAGGAGCCAATGTTAAGTGCTTGCTCTTTCCTAATTGACCTACTGTGTTCCATGTCTGTACACCTGGTTCCTAATCTGACATTCAAATTGTTAGCAATTCATGTACAAAATCATACCAAAATATACATCCTTGTTGATTGGAGATCACAAATAATGTTGGGGACATTATTATGAGTAAGTTGAACATTTCAAGAAAGTAGTACACATCATTAATGCGCCATAGTTACTGCACATCAAATTTAGTACTTGTATAATGAAGAACTAAATAAATAAACAGTCACTGGAGTTACTGCACAGTAGTGCTGGTGTACGCCTTTGTAGTAATGCTACCGTGCAGTAGCCTAAAAATACTGCACAGTAGCGTATAGCATTGATTGCGCTGCAATGCGCTACTGCGCGGTATTATTAGGTTACTGTGCAGTTAGCATCTCATGTAGACATGCCCATGCACAACTTTTATTGAACTGAAATTAAATAAATATTCTTGCGTCTAAGTATTTTCATTGAATGTGTTGTTGTTGGAGCAATAGGTTAGCTAAATGTTTAATTTATACTCTACAGGTCTCTATTTTAAAGCTAATAGGCTTCTTATTTTTAAATAGTAATTAATGACATTCCTTTTGCACTCATTGGGCATGTCTACATGAGACATTACTGCTCCATGGTTATTGCACATTTATTTAGTACTCATATAAGCAAGTACTAAATAAATGTGTAGTAACTGGAGTTACTGCACAGTAACTCTGGCAAACACTTTTTAAGTGACACTGCTGTGCAGTAGCCTAATAATACTGCACAGTAGTGTATTAGCACTGTTGGTGCTGTGGCATGCTACTGCACAGTATTAATTAGCTACTGCACAGTTAGTGTCTTGTGTAGTCACACCCATTGAATATATAATAAAATTCTATTTATTTTCTGTGTTCTTCCTTTAAACCTAAGTTTCCTCTTTATAGCTTCAGGACTCCTAAGCCTTTTTTGAGGCATTTTGAATCATTATATACATATTTGTTTTGTCTTCTTTTTGGGTAGGCTGAGATATATGTTATTCCATCTGGCAAAGGCCCGTTATGCCATCAGAGAATAAAATTTCTCCTTAATTCAGAAATTCATGTAACCATATATTTATATCTTGTTAAATTGCATTATGAAGACAAGGAATGAACAATCCATATGTGGAGGTGACAGCCCTCTGATAAATAGCATAGTTATATGATAAACCTATTTATCATTCCCCTTTGCTGATCTTATCTGTCTTTAAGCAACAATATATATATCTATTCTAAGGCACTTCAAACAGAAGGTATGAGACAAGAGAAAACAGATGAATGCAAGAAAACAGCAAGACCTTACTGGATCAGGGACAAACATAGCAAGTCTCACAAATACCTGATAAATACAAATATAATGCCAATTAAAAAGAAGCAGACTTATCTATCATGCTCCTACCACAGCTGTTCAGTAATGTCTGTGACAGCTACAAAATATGGATCAGGTGGTGAGGCACAAAGGTTTCACCTGCCTTCATTTAGCATTGTTGCATAGGAACCCAGGACTGGAGGGAGCCTTCTGGACCATCAAGTCTGACCCTCTGCATTCACAGGCAACCATTTTCATGGGGTATTTATCTAACCATTTACCCTCCTGCTACATTAGACCCTCCCACACAACTCCAAGACACAAAACCAGAAACACCAAGAACACCCTACAACATGCCATAGGTAAAAGCAGGGCAGAGGGAGGTTCTGAAGTGCCAGGAAAGTAGTTGGTTAATATAGATTTGAAGGTTCTTAGGAGGATGACCATGCCATATATTACAGAAGAGAGCAACACCTCCTGTCCCCCACCAGTCTGTACCAGTCTAACCTTTGGATAAAATTTCTTCCTGAATTCAAATATGGCAATCAGTCTGATCCTGAGCAGAAGAGCAAGACCTTCTACCCAGGAATCTTTGAGTTTTCTAAGTACCAGCAGGAGCATCAGCATGCCCCAGTCAAAATATCTAGTCCTAGCTATGCCCATCAACCAATGCTGAATAGGAAGGTGAAAAAAAAACCCAGAGGCAGGAGCACTCATGAGGGGAAAGGGATTCCCTCCTGGTCCCTACAGATGACCAGAAAAAGACTTGAAGCATGGAAATGCCAGACACCTACCATAGTGCAAGAAAGCTACCTCCATATACCAACCGGGGGGGGGGGGGGGGAGGGGGTTCAAATACTTGATTCCTCATGTCATACTTGCTGATCAGTAAACCAAGAACTCTCCATCTTATCGTTCTGTCCCTTCTGCGACTTACCCAGTTCAGTCGTAAAGTGATTCAGGTTCCTTGACCTCCCCCACCTTTGCTCAGAAGGCCATTCCAAAACATGACTCCTCTGATAGCTAGAAATCTTTAATTTCGTATTTAAATTTCTTCATAGCTACTATGTACCCATTTGATCTTCCACTGGTGTTGGTTTTTAGCCTAAAAAAAGTCTGCCTCCCTAAAATTCACCCCACAAATGTCTTCATAAAAATGTAATTAAACCCCTGCTCAATCTCCATTTTGTTAAACCAAGAAAGCCAAGCCCCCATAATCTTCTTCCATAGGAAAAGGGCTCCAAACCTTTAATCACCCGAGTAGACCTTCTTTGTACCTGTTCCAGGTTTAAGCTCACATTTCATGAACGTTGATGACCAGAACTGCACATAGTACTCTATATAGGATCTAACCAATACTTAATACCATAGTATTACAGCCTCCTTGTCTCTACCGAATATACCAACCTAACATGCTGTAGAATTGCATTAGCCTTTTTCACAGCTTCATCACACTGGTGACTTGCAGTCATTCTACAATCCAGTGGGGGCCAATTTTTGGCAGGTGTGCCACAAATAAGGCCCTCACCCTCCACGAGTTCCACTCCTATTCCTTTCCTTTACCTGATCTGCTTCTCAGCTTCCTGTCCCTGCCCTGTGCTCCCTCACCAAGTGGCTGCTCTGCCTTTTCCTTCCTCCCCTGTGCTCCCTGCTTGATCTGATGCTCTGCTTTCTTCTCCCTGCCTCATCTGCCACTATACTGCCTATACCCTTCCCAATCTGCTACTTGCCACATATAGAAGTTGTCTATGCTACTCATGGCACCCATACCACAGATTGATTACCTGTGCTATAATCAAACACTACATCCAGATCCCTTTTTCAGTTGTTGCTAATCTCTGCCCCCTCAACTTGTAGCCAGTCTTCAGAAGGGCATGAGTATGCTTTTCATATGGTTAAAATATGTACCATTTCTACATACCATTCCACAGGTTTACCTGCCAGTATAACAACTCAGTCCTCTTCTATATTGACATTTCATTGTTATTATAATTACAAGTATTGCCTAGTAACCCTCATTGAAATGAGGGCCTTATTGTTCCCCATTGTACATTCACCTCAGTTAAAAGATGGTCTCTGCCATTATACTCTTATAGCCTGATAAAGCCTTTCCTGAAATCAGTAGAAAGACTACCGTTGACTTCAAGAACAGTGAATCAGGTCCTAAGGAGAAGACATGCTACAACAAATGAACAGTGGATATAGATATTACTAATTTCTACATTCACTAGCACCCAGGGATATAATATGTTGCTCTGTCAAGTCATAGAGGTAAAATCAACAATAAAACACTACAACATAATGCGCAATCAAGTGTAAAATAAGTGGAAATAGCGACAGCTGTAGCACTGAGTACTTTCAGTAGCACTTACTGCAGATCTACATCAACAAGTTAAGGTTGAAAAGGACAAGAGTGTAGTTATTTGTATAATGCAGCTGGCTCTGTGATGACTCAGTCACTGGGACAGCTGGGTCACTGCTCCATTAGGAAACATGAGACAATAAAATCAGAGTAAAAAATCTGCATCTTGCTCCCAATCCTTAGCATCAGGTGGGGTTGATTTCTTACAGCAGAGTTGCCCTTCCATGGGGACAATACAGATGCCCCCAGTGAGCATGCTGCACTTCTGGCTTCCAATACCCAAGTGGGAACACCTCCCAGGAACAGCCAGTTCCATGAGTAGACTTAAAATCATAGAATCATAGAAAATGAGGGTTGGAAGGGACCTCAGGAGGTCCTCTAGTCCAACCCTCTGCTCAAAGCAGAAACAGCCCCAACTAGATCATCCCACCCAAGGCTTTATTCAGCTGGGTCTTAAGAACCTCCAAGGATGGAGCTTCCACAGACTCTCCGGGTAACCTGTTCCAGTGCTTCACCACCCTCCTAGTGAGAAAGTTTTTTCTAATATCTAACCTAAACTTCCCTTGCTGAAACTTGAGACCATTGCTCCTTGTTCTGTCATCTGCCACCACTGAGAAGAATCAAGCTCCATCCTCTTCAAACCACCCTTCAGGAGTTGAAGGCTACTACTTACACTTGTAAATAAGGTGAGTTATAGTGCCCCCTGATTGGGGCCTATGGTGGTTATTGAGTTAACTAGCATTAAGGCAGATGCAAGAGTCATTTACTAGCATTAAGATGGTCCCCTTACCAACCACATCCAGGAAGTGACAGGAATCTTTGAAACCTGGGTGAGAGGTCTTAGCAGAAAGTATGAGACAGACATTTTCACTTCACAACTTGGCGGGCCCAGCTGAGTTCAGAACAGCACCTGCTAACTCAGTAGGATGACTTGACATGAGTGAGGGGAGCATCAGGCTAGGGTGTCAACTTAGTAGGGGATCCAGTATGGTACCCCCTGCATAACATCCATGCCTTGGCACCAGAAGCAGCCCCACAGCTGTTGCAGCAGCAACTGAGTGCATAGACACTGTGCTGCTGCTGTGGAGAACAGTAAGTGGGGAGTGAAGACCAGGCCACAGAAGCAGCAAATAGGGACTGTTCTTGAGTCCCTGGAGTCCTGTGCCCCTCACCTCCAATCTCGGCACCTCCCCTTTCCTGCCACCCTCCTCCCACTCCCACAGGTTTGTCTAGGGCACAAACCCTGCTCATTAGGCCACTGTGCTAACCAGTTCTCCTGCCTGATTGGCCCTGGCTTTGTACTTAAGAGACCATCCTAACAGTTGACCTCTTCTATGTAGCATGTTCAGCTTCTAATCTGTAAGCTACTCCTGGCATGATTGCATCTCCTTGCCTTGTCTCCTGCTCCTGCCCTAGATGCTGGTTCTTGTCTCTTGGCTTCTTCAGTCTGGTTCCTGATCTTGGCTTGCTTCTTAGCTCTCAGTCTCTGACTCCAGACCCCTAGCTTGATGATCTGGCTATAGACCTTTGGGACCTAACCTTGGCCTGGTACCTCAGGTCTGCCTACTGCTCCTGCCATCCAGTATGGTAACCTAACTATTCGCCTTGGTTCATGACCTCTCTCTAGGTTCTGACCTAGCCCTTGGCCCTAGCCACTAGACTGAGATATCCTAACCATCTGTGGCAACGGGGAACCAAATATCTGTGATATGTTACTCTTGGCCTGTTTTCAACAATGCCATTTTCCACCTATTTGTGTCCTTAGCAATGACTCAACTCTAGTTGCCATGTGAGATGGTAAGCAGGTGTCCTGACTCATTTTGGCCCTTTTAAGCCAAACCTTTCTGCACACTTGCCACTGCCTGGTGCCATAGGTACCCATGATTTGTATAGCACCTTTCTAGCATGACTGACCTTCCCTGCCATTAGGTTCTTCAGTGTTTCCCACCTGCTGTGACAGGTGTGTGGTAGAACTTTGAAGGCATATTGGTCTGCAATCACCCTCCCACATCAGAAGTTATCTGGTTCTCCCCTCTGTCACTGATCTGAAGCCTAGTCCTTTCTTACCCCTGGCTTCTACCAGCTGATATGACTAGGGACAGCCTGGTTGCTAAAGCTTGAAGCATCTACACCAAAAGGACCTTTAAACTACTCCTGTGCACCCCATTGATACAATGCTTCAAAAACTAAATTAAATTCTGGAACCAGAATTGTGAAATCCCACCCCCTCCTCCAAGTCATCCCCTGTAGGATCTCTCCTTCCAGTGTAAGGTCGGTAGAATGGTGCAAAGTAAGTACATTTGAACTTCTTTCCCATTTTATACAAGAGGTTACCTGCCTACTGTGCAGCACAGGAAATAAACCAGTTTATAACAGATGGGCTGAAGAATAAACATAGGGAACAAGTAATCCCATATCTTCCTACTGTAGGATGTTTGTCATTTGTCTCCAGGCCACTGCTGGAGACAGGATACTGACCTAGGTGGTCCACTGTTTAAAGCTAGTACAGCCACTGCTATGCTTCTGTGGTACATAACTCCTTCTGATTGGCCCCTTATTTCTGTATGATAGAAAGGAAAAATATAAAAATGATATTCCAAAATTGTAGTAGGTTAAATAGATAATACAAGTAAACTGATTCCCAGGACTGGGTAATGGGTGAATGCAAGGAGCTGTTTAATTTGTTGAGTGGCATTTCACACACAAAGGTC
Source organism: Alligator mississippiensis (assembly GCF_030867095.1). Taxonomy (NCBI): domain Eukaryota; kingdom Metazoa; phylum Chordata; order Crocodylia; family Alligatoridae; genus Alligator; species Alligator mississippiensis. The sequence continues at coordinate 228,410,237 of NC_081824.1, forward strand.
TACCTATTTGATAATCCAGCCTATTGGCCATGCAACAGAAGAAGTTCAATGATACCATTTAGTCTTTGAGCAGAAAGGATCTTAATTGCTACTGAGACATTTTTCCTTCATATCTCTGGATCTCCACTTCTTGATTTTTTTTGTACTTTGTGCCTTATAAAATTGCAGCTCTTTCCTGATTAAGTGCTTAATTGTGGTCAGTGCTTTTCAAAGTATTTCAGTGGTTAGTTTAAGTTCCACTTCAGATGCACTGTTATCGACATCTTTATCAACTCTCACAATTTCCCTGAATCAAATGCTTGCTCAAGTATACTCCGTGGGCCTTGATCACATCACTGCTTCACAGTGACTTGAGTGGAAAGCCACATGACCAGAGTGCTGGAGAACTGGACAGCACTTCACAGGCTGGATTCCAATGATACATCTTTCTACTAGAAGACTATGCAATTTCTTCAAGGCCCCCTTTTTAAAAAAATAAGAACATTACACTTCAGCTGGTAAAATAAAAGTACAATTGACAGGCAGCTCTCCAACCAATGTACAATGGAACTGTACATTCCCAAGGCCTCTGCCATGTTGTCAATATAATTTAAATGTCCTTCAAGTGGTTTGCTATACTTTTGCAGCCTACAGTGTAAGAGAAACTCTCCTTTCCCTTCTACTAGTATATGGAAGCCATAGTTTCCTATGACATTTTTGCTGTAGTTTATCATGCCTTTAAACAAGAGATGTGCTCCCTAGTGGTACTTTATGGCAGAGGTATTGACTCATTTGGTCCCCCAAGGCCAGATCTGGACACAGGGCCTCTCATGGGCCAGATTGAGATGCAGCAGCAGCAGTGGGGCAAATGGTGTCAGAGACCTGCAGGGGGTTAGTCCAGCTGTAGCTTGCCCCTAGCCACTGACATGCATTCACAACAGGGCTCCATACCTCAGATTCAGAAGCAGACCATGCTCCTGAATTTCCAGCCCAGCAGATCAGACAGCACAGCTCCACAGGCCAGACCTGCCTTATGGGCCATATATTTGACACCCCTGCTCTAAGGCAACAAGAAGGAAAGGGATCAACCCACTGTAAAATTACACAGTGGTTGGGTTCAAGCTGGATTAATGCAACATTTCTGTACTGCCAAATCTGGAGCTTTTTGCAGAGAAAAGTAAATTTGACAAAAACATTTTGCTTATCTCCAGTTTCTAACTCAACCCTTTGTCCAGGCCTCTCTCTGGATCTTCAAATTGAACTTTCTAAGGTTCAGAATCTGGAGCTCTTGCCATGTGAGACTCATAATTGTGATAGCCATGGTATTAAAATCAGGGGAATTTCATGTCTGAGTAAATGTACACCATCCTGAGTGACTCAACACACTGACCCACAGCATGTGGGACAATTGCTAACATGGCATAAATGTGCAAATGCAGAAGTGTGAGCTTGGAAACTTTCCTTTAACTAATTTAAATCTGTTTAAAGCAGTGCCCATGTTGGGCTGAACGCACATATTCTTAGCTTATCTAAGTGCTAAGCAACCCTAAATCTAACTAGGACTTAAGTGGGAGACCATTCTGTGATCTCAGGTACTGTAGATAAAAGCCAAGAAGTCCTGGATGAACCTGTGGTAAATATCAGACCACAGAAATTCAGTAAGTGTAAGATGCCATTCAGCTGCAGATGGGAATGAAAGGACGGATGCATGCAAGTAGAGAAAAAAAGCATATTTAGATTCCCATTCAGGATGGGGACCATAATCCTTGGTCTCTGAAGCTAAGCACACTAGGCATTTGCTCCAGTGGAACTTCTCACCTGGGTGAGGTTAGGCCTGTGATTAAGCCCTTTGCTTGGTCAGTGCCTTAGTCCAAGAGGCTTTCAGCAGGTATCTTTAGTTAGCAGGGGATGAGGTGTGCAGGCTGTTACACCAGCGCAGAGCAGCTGGAATGTTTGTTACACATGGTAGTTGCCAGGGCCACCAGAAAAATCTCTGCTGACCCAGTTTGGCCCCAAAGACCTTCAAAACAGTTTGTCTCCACGTTTATTGTAAACATCTGATTGTGTTTGCAAGTGTAATGCCTAATGATTCCTGTACATAAAGCATGCAGGAGAAAGAGTGGGAGCTGTTTTATTTCCCACCCCCCACCCACAATCTCCCAAAGAATGCAGAGCTATCAAAGTTTTATATTTTTACACTAAAAAAAAGAAAAGAAAGCTCCGTTTTGCAAAGACTAATCGATCCTGCTATTTGTAGATGTAGATGGTACTGACCCAAATTCTCAATAGCACAAACAGCCTCCAAAGATGAAGCCTGACATGCGGGGAGGTTTCTCACCACTGGTAGCATTATGAAGCTAAGATGCTTTTCTTTTTTTTCCTGCCAACACAGGAACAGGAGAGATGGTTGTGGATTAACTCTTTCACTGCTGGACTCCCTGCACTGCCAGTCATGTTCTGATGTTGTTTCTTTGAATTCACAGTGGGCTGCTATGATTTGCCTACTGCAATGCCAGAAACAGGGGTACAATTTTGCTGGAGGGGCCTGCCACTGTAGTTGATGCAAACTATTTAGAGTTACAGACTGGGTTGTGTTGTGTCTTAGAGTCCATATGGGCATAGCTGAGTAAGTGGGAGTAAGAACCCTAGCTTGTAGGTATGGCTTCATAGACACAAGTGTTCAGCATGCCAATTTATACTCATTCCCACTCACCTGCTCCAGGAAGGGCAAAGGTTTGGGTTCCACACCACCCACCTCAGTAGCCCAGGCACCAGACGGCCACTGTTGTCATGATTTGCTGCTAGTCACCTCTCAAAGCTCCCCCTCACCTCTGCTCTCCCCCAAAAGCAATGAGGTGGAACTGTGCCTCTGACAGGTGTCTGAGTTTCATGGCATCCTGGGATGGGCCAGTGCAACGTAAACAGCTCTGAGTGAAATGAGCTGTTTATAACTGTATTATCCCAGCCATCCCTTGGCTGGGATGATCTAGTTGGGGATGGTCCTACTTTGTGCAGGGAGTTGGACTAGATGACCTCTTGAGGTCCCTTCCAACCCTAATTTTCTATGACTCTGTGAAAAGCCCTAATCTAGAATATGAAGCAAAAACATCAGCCTCAGTTTGATGGAAAAAGATAGGAGAAGAGGAGAAGGCAAAGAGAAGTAGATAGTGTTTACCTCTACCCAGATAAAACTACCCACTTTGAATATGACATGGTGTCGCAGAGCACCTCGGTGCTCCTGCTCCTAGAAAGGAGAAACTGCCAGGGAGCGAGTGAACACCCCTCCCCCCCCCCCCCCCCCCCCTCCCCGACCTGACATAACGAGCCCAGCTGAGGGTTGCTCAGGTAATGAGAGCAGCTGCAGGTTGCCGGAGCAACCAAGGGGAGCCAGCTGCCTGTAGGGGGCAGGGCCTGGCCCTTATAAAGCTCAGGGCTGAGGCCAGGCTGGCAGTTCTCTGCCAGCAGCCGGAGAGGCAGGAGCTCCTTCAGCCGAGATATGGGGAGAAGCCCGACAGGGAAGTACAGCTCATGATAGCCCTGAGAGGATTGGGCACTATGGTTTAGCCAGGGGGCTTTATGTTTGTGTTATAGCCAGGAGGCTCTAGTTTACGTTTGGCTCTGTATATTACACCCGGAGGCTTGGGTGAGGCTGTAGGGGTTGGAGGAGGCCTCAACTATAGGGACCCCAGAGAGTGTGGGGTGCCCTAACGCCAAGAGGGCGCATTATTTGCATAGCACCAGGGAAGGCGCAGCTTGCACGCCAGTGCGAGAGCAACTGGCGGCGAGGAGTGCGGTCAGTGGGTCGCGGGCGCAACTGGTAGGTTGCAGACGGGGGACTGAGACCCCGGATTGCGTGTGGGGTACATAGGCCCCAGCCCTGGGGAGAGGGGCGATATGATTGAGAAGCCCCGTGGGGGCACGGCGAGCCCCAAAGAGGGGGAGCGCCATTGTATATGAGTGAGAAGCCCCATGGGGGCACGGCGAGCCCCAAAGAGGGGGAGCGCCATAGTATAGGATTGAGAAGCCCGAGACGGGCATAGCAAGCCCGGCTGCAGGCTAGTGCGGTAACACCCCTCAGACCGAGGCAGGGCACTGCGGTTGCCCTGAGAAGACAGGGAGTAGCAGCGCGGTGAGCCAGGGTCAGAGAGGGTGCCCGTGCGGTTGGCCCATAGGACCGGAGGCCCGCTAGAGAGTCCCTGAGCGGAACCACACCAGCAGGGGAGGCCCAGAGGGGGCCAGACGAGAGTCCCAGCAAGAGGCTGGGCACGAGAGAGGGAGCCCAGAGTGGGCCACAGTAAAGAGGAGGCCCGGGAAGTGGCCGTACAGACTGGACAACGTCTATTACATCTGCGAGGCTTGGGGCGTGGTATTAGGGGCTGGTAGGAGCCACGCATAGCCCATAAGGCTAGGGTGTCCGAGGAACACCCACCATATCGAGAGACCCCCAGGGGGTCCGGAAGAACCGCGGGGACAGAGGTCCCGAGTAGCTGTGCCCAGGGAAGACACAAGGCAGCCTCCCAACATTATATTGACCAACAAGACGTGGCGGGCGAGAATTAGAGGGTGTCTTGGGCCGGCCTGACACGGAGCGAGGGACCTTAAGGAGATCACGGCCCTCCGCGAGGACCCCGCCGTGACACATGGTAAAATGAATTTGTGGCTAGCCCCACACAATTGCAATGTTTCTTTACCATACCTGAAATCCTTTTTTAATCTAATTAATTTTTTATGCAATGACATGAATTTAATTTTACAGGAACAGAAAGAGGACAAAAATAGACCTACAAGAATAGCTGCCAGTTAGCAAAGAATAATTAACATCAGCCTTTCCCAGAAATGTGGGATGGATGTTAATGCAACTGCTTAGTCAAATACTGAAACTCATTCACTAACTGAAAGGTCTGTGTCAGGGGTGGCCAACCTGCAGAACAGGTGCCAGAAATGGCACATGGACAGCTTGTGTGAGTGGCACACAACCAATCTGGGTGGGACAGGCATCATAGCAGTACAGTAGATAGGGGACGAAGCCGAAAGCATAGTAATAGATCAGGAGAGAGCACAGGGAAGGAAGCAGAAAGCAGAGCAACAGAATGGGCAGAGCAAGTGGATCAAAGCAACATTTGGGAAGGCTACCAAGCTAATTTGTAACACACCTGCCAGAAAGACTGGCCCCCACTGGTTTATGTGATGATTAGGCCAGCAAATCCTGGCAAGGATTTGCAAATTCACTTAAGTCTCTTAAAAGATAACAGAAACATTTTGGTCAAGAGTAAGAGTTTCTGCTTTTAGAATGGCCACATGTGGTAATTTTAATTTTAAAATTATGATGCATGTTAAAGTTTGAAATATTTCCAATAAAGTTAGGTTAACACAATCATTTTTGTAAGAATTTTACAATTCACTGTTATATTTTTAGTGTTATTTCATTGTATGACCCTGATTAGCTATTGGGTGTAAACTCATATATAATATCAAGTTAGAGATGCCATACATAAGGTTGTTTCAAGGCTTCTGCTACATTTACTGGTTTTCTGGGAATTACACTGCTGTGACGGAAGTCCCATCGATTGAATAAATCAATATGTATGTTCTTAAACCAAAGAGCACATTTTGGTAGAGTTTTAAAATAAGAAAGTTAGGGCACCCCATGTTGTAAGAATGCCAAAAGACTGTTTAGGGCTCTGACTTAATTTTAGGCATGTGAATAATGCCATTGAAATCAAGGTAAGTAAATGAAAGATGGCTTGCTATTTTTGCAATAACTTAAGTAGAAAATAGTTATTTTCAACAACGCAGTTTTGCAAGGTATTTGTCCATTATGGATACCAAGCATATTAGCATTTAAAATATGCTTTTATATTGCATAGCTTTTTGCTTTAAAATTTTAATGTGCAACTTTTTTTATCAATTCATAAGAATTTTAATATGCCAGAAGAGGGGTCATGCCTAGCACTAGCAGAACTTATATAGCCAACTTTTTAAACCAACCACTTCTTTGTACAAAATTGTGCCCATAATTGGATGCCTCCACTTGCATGTGTCATTGTCATAATTGCCAAGACAAGCAGCCAGTTTGCACATGTAAATATTCATTTGAGAGCCAGTGGGAGTCTTCTCATTGAATCCATTGGGCTGTGGCTCAGGCTCTGGGGCATCTAAAATATTAGTATGTGCAAATGTCGCAGTCACCCTCTTGGCCAAGAAACCAGGGATCTTCAGAACTACAACCGTTCACTTCAGCAGCTTGTGCTAAGTAGCCAGTTCTCTCCCATTATGGCTATAAGAGATTCAGATCCTTTGCAGATGAGGCACAGAAGAGGAGCAAAGGTACAAGATGATCAACAGCAGATTGCTCCAATACCAATTTTGTGCACAAAATCTACTTGAAAACTGGCATCTCTCTTGGAATTATGATTTTTACTGTCACAGCTATGATGAACCTAAACTTTTCCATCCTTCCCCAGTTACCTGGTAATTCAATTTAAAAGCCTGACCCAGATCGGCACTGGGTATTCACATTGGTTTCATTAAGAATTTCAGGAGCTCACTGCTTCCTTAAGTAATCTATGTAAGTATCTTTGTGGTGTTTAAGGTACTGAAAGCAACATCACAAAGCATATATGTCCAAGGGCTACTCTAACTCCAAGCAAGATTGCTCATGACTGGAACAGCAGTAAATAAATGAGCCCACTAAGCCCAGATGGTAACACGTAGTAATGCTGACCACTTATCTTCACAAAAATGAATTGGCTTCTCCCATTCTTCAGTAAAATTTACAAGAACCTCTTCAGAAGTATTATGACTTCTCTGCACCATGTTTTTTAATTTAGTAGGTCAGGAAAAGTCACAGCTGAGATCAAGTCTCACTTTGGATACCTTGAGGTGTCTTAGTCGTTTAGTCCAATTGCATAGTTCTGAAAAATTTTTCCTAAATTAGATGTCAGTGATTCAGTTTCCTAGACCTCGGTCACACATTCAGCCATGGAGTCTTGAAGAGGCTCATCAGGAGTGAACACTTTATTATACTTGAGCAAATTTTCACCTGCTAGCAAGAGTTTTGTCTCTCACATGTGTGGGTTTCCAATCACACAAAAGTACTTTGCGATGATGGACTGGTCCACACTCTGTCTCGAAGGTGAGGCTGTTGCTGGCTCTTTTGAGAACCTAGTTCCGAAAAAGCAAACGTGGAGTTTTGCAGCATCTCAGCAAGATTTTGAGAGTGAAAATACTTTGGGGCTTCCGCTTCCTTGAGTTTCACTACCAAAGTAGCAGACCAGGTTCTGCTGGGCCACACAAGCAATGTAGTTTATCTGTCAGATCTTTTTAAAAAATCCTTCTTATCTACTAACACTTAATACTGTATTTAATTGTACTGACCACTGAGTAGTGGAAGCCAAAGCCTCAACAATAGCAGCAAGATGCCATTTACAGCAAAGGTGATGCAGACCAAAAGGGTGGGAATCATAGAATCATACAGAAGTAGACTTACGTTACAGTTTAGTTAGAGGGTGGCAACTGGAAGGGCTCTGTTGGGCCTAGACAAAGGACACACATAGAGCAGGGTTATCAGAATGACATCCATCTAAAACAGCAGTAGAGAGTTGACACAAAGCCCTAAATCAGGTACAGAATTACCTCTGAAACCTGTGCTCAGGTAGGTTACACTGGTTTAGATTTCTTCTGTCCATGTCCATCCCAGGACAGAAGTTTGCTAAATTATTTACACCTGGCAAGACACAATAAAAGTCACCTACTGCATTAGCTACCCTCAGGAAGTTGAACAACTGTCTGCTTCAGATCCCACTGCAATTTACACTGGCATACAAAATTTATGTAATTAGACTAGAATCGGCCACACTATTTGCCTTCTGATCTAAGGCATGAAGCTGTTCATCTGGGGAAACATTTAAAGAGGCGGAGCCAGATACTGGGCAATCAACATTGCTCCTCTGAAGTCAAGAGAGCTATGATGGTTACAAAAATAAAGGATCTGGCCCATAATAATTACACTGCAGATGCATTAGAAAGGGAGTCGGCAGCCTGAGTCAGATCCAGGCAGCGGAGATTGGATCCAGCCCACAAAGTTCAGATCCAGTTTGTGTTTTGCCTTTTACTAATGGTAGGCCAATCGCCTGCTGCTGCCCCAGCTGTCCCTGCTCTCTTATGCACCCCCCTCTACCACCCCCTGCAGCTTCTGTTCACCATCACCCACAAATTAGCTGCCCCAAACCATTTCTCTCAAAGCTTTTGGGTGGCACATTTTTCAGCACAAACTGCATTAGAGAGGTGAGAGGACAGCCCTCCACAAAGAGCAGGGATGGCTGGGGCAACAGACAGTAGGAAACTGGCAGTCCATGGCAGTGGCTAAGTCACAAGCTGCAGTAGTAAAGGGTCACAAGTCACAAGTCAGTAGTAAAAGGTTGCCAACCCCTGCACCAGACTTTTTGCAACCCATGCATCTCAAATAAATTTTAAAAGGAAATAAATCAATTTTAGTTGAAATCCATCTCCTTCCCCCCACTTCCAAATATCCCTTCCCATCACAGGACATTTCCTCGACTCTATGTTGATTGCACTTATGACTTGCCCCTTCTCACCCGCATTCCTGTTTCACATCTGCCTCCCAATTAGCTACATTTGACACATCCACAACTGTTCTTTACTATGCTGTGCCTGGCTTGTTCAGGTCAGACCTGACAGAGAATGTCTTTCATTCAAAAGCTTGTCTAACTCTATCCCAATTACACAGTTCGTCTAATAAAAGATACCACCCTAGGAAAGCTTTGCTTCTGGCAATTATCCACACATTGTGCAAATGAAAGAGTCCTTGAGTGCTGATGGCCTCCCCATACCTACCTGAGAGTCAGGCTCAAGCTATCCCTGAAGAGTCAGTCTTGCACCATGATGAAATTGTGCAATCTGGAGGTATTGCTAAGGAGAGTGCCAGATGGATGGGAAGCTGTTCCTTCCTCATGAATAAAGAGCTATGCGAAGAATCATGCTGGTCCAGTCAAATTAAAGATGCAAGATGGAGTGAAACTTTGGAGATGGGTGAATAAACCTTCTGTGAATGACAAGCAGATGACAGTGACTTCCAAAGGACTTTAAAAATTGCCATTTCATTGATAATTACCTACTTAGGTCCTGATCCAAAGTCTGTTGAAGTCAATGTGAGTCTTTCAACTGGCATTTTCCCCATTGCTTTGATCAGTTTTCCCTCTAAATCAAATGACTGAAACAAATTAAAAGCTTGGAGGGTCATTTGCAACCTCTCTGTACATATCTAGTTGGAGGAGATTTTCAGTCATGACAGAAGGCCCTGAAAAGAGTAGATAATATTGGAAGTGCTGACACAGGCTGATATTCACATGATAGATTTGCTAACTGTTAACATGATAATATTTTCATTTCGTTGTGCAGAAAAGATAATTACTTTTGGGGTTTAAGATCTGAATGTGTTAATCCAAATGTAATCTCTAGATTTTAGCATTTGAGTATTACATTAGAAATATAAATGTCAATGGGCTGTAGGAACCTAAGCTATCCTAAGAAGGAGATGTGTTATTTAAATTATAGGAAACAGCAAGAAGGGAAGAAATCAACAAGGGACTTGTAACTTTTTTTTCTTTTTTTTTTTTGCCATCATTCTTATTTTCAAAAAGCAGCTCAGAGTATGAAAACTTTTGTTTTTCTTTAACGAGTCTTTTCTTATATCTGAAACTAGGGAAGGGAGGAAGACATTACTATGGCCTTCCTCAAAGTGGGCTCAGTTTAGTAGATGCATATTATTGTTATTGTAATGGCTGTTGTTTATTTATTGCAGCTTAAGTTCAAGGCATGTGCTGGCATATGTACAGAACATATGTGGTGTCTGTATACTAGTGCTAAAAGTATGGGAAACAAGCAGGAGAAACTTGCACTCCTGCTTGCAGACAAAGATCTCAACCTGGTTGGTCTAACAGAAACCTGGTGGGACCCTACCCATGACTGGGCAGTGGGCATTGAAGGCTACAGGCTATACAGGCAAGATAGATTAGGGAAGAAGGGGGTGGGGGGTGTTGCTCTATACGTTAGGGAACATTATACATCTTCTGTAATGAAGGTGGGGACAGAAGAAGGGCAAATCAAAGTCCTATGGGTCAGATTACAAGGGGGTAGGGGTGAAAGGGACTTGGTAGTGGGGGTCTACTGCAGACCCCCACATCAGGAGGAAGAGTTAGACCTAGAATTCTTGAAACAGCTCTCAAAGGCAATACTCTCAGAAGACCTAGTTGTCACGGGTGACCTAAATTATCCAGACATCTGCTGGGAGGAGCAGTCGGCCAGGTCTGCTGGTTCATGTAGGTTCTTAACCTGCATACGGGACCTGCATCTAACATGAGGTATGCAGTCCCACTAAGGGGATGCCTTACTTGACTTGGTGCTGGCCTCAGGGGAGGACTTGGTGGGGGATCTCCAGTACAAGATAACCTAGGGGATAGTGGCCACCAGTTGATAGGATTCACTATCTGGCGTAAGGTGGGAAAGACAACTAGTAGGGCAGTAGTGCTAGACCTCCGGAAGGCCAACTTCAACGAGCTCAGGAGACTGGTTAGGGTGGGACTGAGGGGTAATCACATCTGTGAGATGGGAGTCCAAGAAGGGTGGGGAGTTCCTCAAGGGACTGATCCTATAGGCACAGAGGGGCACTATCCCAGTACACACAAAGGGAGGCAAAAGAGCCAAAAAAACCTTCTTGGCTTAGCAGGGAAATCCAGGAGAGCCTTCAGAGGAAAAAAGAGGCCTACAGGCTGTGGAAGCAGGGGGCAGCCACCAAGGAGGAATATACCTGCTTGGCTCATGCTTGCAGGGAAGCAGTGAGGAAGGTCAAAGCAGATACAGAACTCAAGCTAGCAACAAGGACAACAAAAAGTCCTTCTTTAAGTACATAGGGAGCAGGAAGAAGGTGCAGGGTAACATAGGGCCACTATGGAATGGACTAGGGCAACTTGTAACTGATAGGATGGAAAAAGCGGAGCTCTTAAATTATTTCTTTGCTTCTGTTTTCCTGGACATGGATATAAATGCATCTCCCAATGAGCCTTTAGTCTGGAGTGAGAGTAATACCAACCCACCAACAGTTAGCACTGATTTAGTGAAGGGGCACTTGGAAGGGTTGGACAAATTTAAGTTGGAGGGCCCCAACAATTTTCACCCAAAGGGCACTAAAGGAATTGGCCGATGACATAGCAGAACCACTGGTGCAATAGTTTGAGCGCTCGTAGCACTTGGGACAGGTCCCAGAGGACTGGAAAAGGGCCAAAGTGGTCCCTATCTTCAAGAAGGGGAGGAAGGAGAACCCAGGTAATTATAAGCCAGTTAGCCTCACCTCTATTCTTGACAAGACCTTAGAAAAAATGAAAAAATCATAAAGGATCACATTTGCAAGGTGGCAGCAGATAACACAATGTTAAGGGGCAACCAACATAGGTATACAGCAGGCAGATCCTGCCTGACTAACCTGGTCTCTTTTTATGACCAGGTCACAAAGTGCTTAGATGCAGGAGTGGAAGTAGATATTATTTACCTGGATTTTAAAAAGGCTTGGACCAGTACTGTTTAATATCTTCATCAGTGATTTGGATGAAGGTGTTGAAAGCACCTTGTCCAGATTCTCAGGTGACACTAAGCTATGAGGTATAGTAAACACACTGGAGGGCAGGGAGCGAATTCAGGCAGATTTGGACAGACTGGGGAAGTGGGTGGATCAGAATAGGATTCTACATAACAAGGATAGATGCAAGGTACTGCACCTGGGAAGAAAGGGTCTCCAACACACTTATAGACTGGGGGGTACCATTCTGAGTACCTGGTTGACGCAAAAATGAACATGAGCTGCCAGTGTACCGAGGTAATAAGCAGGGCTAAACACTCTCTCTTGCATCAGTAGGTGCATCACTAGCAGGTCTAGGGAAGTGATAACTCCCCTCTATGCGGCACTGGTGAGGCCGCAGATGGAGTACCGCATCCAGTTTTGGATGCTGCACTTCAAAAGGGATGTGGACAACCTTGATAGGGTACAGAGATGGGCTACTCATTTGGTTGAGGGCCTGCAGGTAAGACCCTATGAAGACAGACAGAGGGACCTGAATCTCTTCAGCCTCCGCAAAAGAAGGCTGAGAGGTAATCTTGTGGCTGCCTACAAACTCATCAGCAGGGGTCAGCAGGGAATAGGGGATACGCTGTTTACCAGGGCACCCCTCAGGGTTACCAGAAATAATGGCTACAAACTGAAGGCAAATAGATTTAGATTGGACATACGAAAGAATTTCTTTATGGTGAGGGTTGCCAAAATATGGAATGGGCTTCCAAGGGAGGTGGTGCTTTCCCCTACCTAGGAGGTGTTCAAGAGATTAAACAGGCATCTACCGCTCTTTCCTGCCTGGAGCAGGGGGTTGGACCTGATGATCTACCGGGTCCCTTCCAACTCTAGAAATCTATGAATCTATGAACATGGTGGGCCATGAATGCTTCATGGAGAAAGAACCTTTCATGTAATCATGTAGTGCCATTCATGGACATCTGGAGCCACATTTACCTTCTCAAGAGACCCAGTCACCATCAGTTCCTTGTGTACCAGATTGAGGTACTTTCTTAGCTCCTCCCTAATAGAATATTGCATATTGGTATAATGGGATGGGCCAAATTCCCTTTTGATGGCCAATAGTGGTGCACTACTGTGGCAGAGTGAATAGTGCTATACATCTTAATCATACATAGCACATTCCAAATTGATTGATATGAATCAATTTGAGTTAAAATGTTGGTCAGTCTTTCAGACTGAACCATTTACTCAGATGTCTTTAACTTGCAGATGGTAAATTGAATTTCCTAGATATGATTTGCCCTCTTACTTAAATGCACTTAAACTCAGTTTTTCATGTGTCCATCATTCTTGTTACTGCAGTTAAGGATTTCCACCCAGAATAACTTCTTGCAGGGCTCTACTGACTTACATATTAACTAAATTCCCATGGATTTCTATGATGAGATCTGAAAGGATAAATTGTCTCAAAAAGACACAGCCCACAGTAAGAAGCACTGGATAGCTCTTTATTTGTGGCTCAAGGAGCTACAACTAATTTCCTATTGCTGCCTTTTTCCCAGAGAGACTGCTAGCCAGTCCCATTATCAAATTGCCGCATTCCATTTCCACCTCCATTTTAGTTAGTTTTAATCTTATTCACTGCTCCTGGATCATCTATTCTGGAGCATACAGCTTCCCATATGTCCATATGCATGGTGCAAAGCAAATGAATGGAACAAGAGTTAGGGCAAGAACCTGAGATTGCAACAGAGGTGCAAAGTGCCTAGGTGCCTAGTAGGGTTGTGTTGCCCATGCACATTTGAAAATCCTACTGGATGCCTATCTGCATCTTTGGGTGCCTAAATACTTTTGAAAATATGACCCTTCATTTCACTACCCCTTGGAAGTATTTAGGCTCATGGAATTAAATGCTGAAATATCTTTCAGGAAGTGGACCTCATAGCCTCTGTTCCCTATCTGTGAAATGGGGACAATAGCACTTCCTTCCTTCCCAGAAATGCTGTGAAGGTAAATATGTTAAAGGCTTGGAGAAGATTAGGTACTGCAGTGGCAGTGATGGTGTAAAGTACCTCAGTTATCTAGCTATGTAGTCCATATAAGGAATAATTAATATTCCTCTACATAGAGCCAGAACCTAGATCACAATAGAGCCCTTAGGGTAAGGTTTATGATGTGTCAGATCTCTTTAACCTGTATGCATAATGTCTGAACATCACGTTCAAGCATTGCATTTATTCATCATGAAACACTAGAACTGGGCAACCTGTTTCATCCAGACCTTTTCTATAGCTAAAATTTAGATTCAGAGATACCAAAATATTGTGTGAGTTCATCTCCATTTTGCCAAATTTGTCATGTCAAAAAGAGGTTCAAAAAGTCAAACAATTCCTTTTTGCATTGTGAAAACAATGCCTTTTAATTTTTTTAAAATTCAAAATACCTTTTTGGTTTTGAACTTTCCTTAAATTCTGCCAAAAAAATAACTCAGTAAATAAATAAATAAGAACATTTAAAAACACTTGACTCCAAAGTGAAGCACTATATTAGGGGTCAAACAAAATATGTCATTTGACCTATTTTTTTTAATTTTCCAGTTCACCAAAATAATTTTTTTCAATTATTTTCCTTCTACCAGAAAATTTTTTTTTTAGTTTTTTAAGTTGCTAGTAATCTGAAATATCAGCTTCTCACACAAGTCTATTAAAGGCCTACCTAAAACACAGGGCCAGATTGACCCTTTAGTGGGCCCTAGGCAAACAAACTCATGGGCCCCAGGCCGATCAAGACCCCCTCCCCACCCCGGAGCTGCCATCCGTGGGGAGCGGGGCTTGGAGGCATCACTAGGAAGCATCTGCCGCTGCAGCAAGGCCAGTGGAGCAGAGGGGAAGGGAAGGGACGTAGATGGTGCCATTTGCATCACTGCTGTGGAAGGAAGGACTGTTCCCCACACTCCCTCCTCCACAACTCATGGCCCTAGGCATGTGACTAGTTTGCCTATGTGTTAATCCAGCCCTACTAAAACACCCACACACACACACACACATACACTCACTGCAAAGACAACCAAACAAGCTTTTCTAATACAGTGCAACTATGATGGATAGTCCACCTTTCTCATTAACCAGAGACTGGACATGGGGCCTCACTATTGAAAGTGTAATGCAAACAGCTTGTGGCTAGGCTCCAAAGTCCATGAAGCAAGACACCTAGCTTTCCTCAGGAAGACATCTTCCAGCATATTCTTCCTGGCGTGACAATGAACAGCTCTAAAGATTAAATAAATATTTCTCCATTTAATTGAATCCTCTATTGTTGTATGGGATAAGTAGGTATGAACCTAACTTGAGTTCCTCCTTTTCCTTTGTTCTGTTTTCCCACCTCTGCCTTTTTTCTTAATGATCATCCCATCATATTTTCTCTCCTAGCTAGAGGATGCAAAATACTGGCATCCCCAAAACAGCAAGATTGCCAGCCCCAAGTATACAAACCCAGTCAGGTGTCTACAATTGTGAAATAAGTAGAATTATTTTTTAAATCACAGTTATCAGGTTTTTTCTTAGCCTTCTGAATGTTGAAGCTTTTGGCTTTCTTGTGTCTTGTTCTCAGGCTTTTCTCTGGAGCCATAACAACTACAAACTTTTAATTTTTTTTAAATTTGTTTAGCAGATTCTATAAATTATTACAGAAACAATTTTGTAGCATTGACAAAGAATATATGTTTAGTGCACATTATCTGCCCCAATGCATCTGTCACCATTTAGAAGTTCATAGCACTAAGATGAGGCCAACAGATGTAAGTGTATCGGTTTCTCCCAGAAATGTGGTTTTTTTTTAACAAAAGCTCAGATAATCACATGATTCCAGCAGCTGGGGATTTAAGAAAAAGATTAAATATTATAAGACTTACTATAAATCATGAAAGTTGGCAACACTCTAAGAGGCTCTAAAACAGTGCACTGGTCTCTCTATGCTAATTCAATGTTTGAACTCCAGTAAAAGAAATTCAAGACATACTGGATCTAATGGTATCTGTAGCCAGCAGAAAGGCTCCCATTGACTTTGGAGCAGTCCCTAGGAGAGATTTTTTAAAAACGCAGGCCATCACATAACAGAAGATGAAATCCAAATTTCAACATTTCCTGGAATGGAACCATTGTGTGCTCAGAGCAGGTGAAGAGGAAAGTGAAACAAAACAAGAGAGGATTAAAGATAAAAGATTAAAGATAATTTTAAGTCTTCAGTGTCTCATCTATGAAAAAAATCATTATCAAAGGATAACTGAATGGCTCAGCTTCAACAGTCAATACAAAAATTGGAACAACTATTTTTCCACTGAAAAGAGTCCACCTTTATGTGAATCTGAATAAGAATTACATAGACCTCAGGTCAAAAACTCAGTTTGTGTAAATCAGTCTTGTTCTATTTGCAACAGTTAGATATATTGCTTTACACCACTAGAGAATGTAGCCCCTCTAGAGTGTTCAGGAAACATTCCCTGTATGCTCAGAAAAGAATTAAGATGACTTCACATCTTTATTTCTTTTCTCTGTCTTGTGCCCAGTTTATTGTCTTCTTTGAGAGAGTATTGGTATTTTAATTTCACTTCCCCTTTAATCACACCGCCTACTTTTTCCCTCTTAAACAAGAATTCTCTTTCTTGCTAGTGAATTGTGTGTCAAACTAGTTCTCTTCTTTAGGCTAGGTCTATTCAATACCAGACAATACAATTTCACAGGTATCACTGGAAGACAGAATTTGGCAAAGAAAATCTCTTTATAGATGATTTATTGTCCTGTAGGAAAATATTCCCCATCCTTGACTTAATGATAACAGCACCAAGCCAGACCTGGAAGCCAAGTTGCTGTATGGCACATCCAATAACAAGAATCCATGGCCAAGCACTGATGGAGGTTGTCATGAATTATGATGTACTGTTCTTAAACTATTACTTTGATTTTTCAACAAAGTTAAAATTTACAGCAGAGTCATTATTACACTAGCACTCCTGAGGCATCTCTAATTGTATGAAATTTATAATATCAATGGCTATTCAAAGAATTTGTGCCTTATTGTAATTAAGGAGAGTAAAACAAGGAAATAAAGAAATGGGAGAGTACTGGTTTTGTTAGGGGGATGGGGTTTCCAAAAAAAAAAGAAGTCACTGCTCTATATATGACAATGCTGCTACCATACTACTAGTTCTATGACCTTAAAATGTGACTGTTAATAGAACAGCTTTTACAAAGGAAATAGTTATTAAAAGTGTAGCCACTGTGGGACTCTATCTGATTAAGAAAACATCTTTTTATCCCTTTAGGAATTGTTAGTATTTTTATTATTCCATTTCACTATATCAGAACTCAAGAAATGCTATACTGGGCACATCTACACATGCTCCTATGACGCTGTTGTTACTTCGCTGTTATTTAGTACTTCCCTTTGGAACCACAAAATGACAGAGCGATAAAAGCCCGTACTGCGCCCTGTGCACTGCGCATGGTTATTTTTAGCTGCTACATTGCTATAGCAATGCACTATACTGAGAGAGCGCATCACTATGGCGATGTAGTATCACGTGTAGACACGCCTTCCATGTTAAACCAGTGGTCCATCTAGCCCCACATCCTGTCTCTGTTAGCAAGTAGTAAGTGCTTTAGAGGCAGAGCATGTGAATGGGGCATATCTAGAGTGATCTATCCCCTGTCATACCCTCCCTGGCATCAACCAGCATTGGTCTGAGATGTGAAAGGTTACATCCCTGATTGGTTGATTTAACAGATCCCAATGGATACATCCTCCATAAATCTGTCTAATCTCTTTTTGAACCTGGTTATACTATCTGCCTCTGGAACTTGCTGTGGCAATGAGTTCCACAAGTTACTAAGTACTTCCTCTTTTGATTTACATCTTAAACACATCAGAATTAAAAAATATATACATTCCTTACCCCAAGGATCATATTATTAATACTATTTATTGTTTCTGTTGTAGTAATGCCTACAGCCAACCAATGAAAAGATAAGAAACCAAGAGGGGCAAGTAGTGTACTGATAGAAAGAAACAAGGAAGCAAAGAAAAATTATCCATGCTCCAAAAAGTCCAGAAAAAAGATAAGCCTTGATCCTACAAACACTTACGAACATCATTAACTTTAAGCACATGAGTAGTTCCATTGATGTCAGTAGAACTACTGACATGCTTAGAGTTAAGATGTACCTGTGTGTTTGCTGGGTCAGGCTCTAAGTAGATGGAAGGAAGGATACAGATGGGTAACACAAACCATCTGACAATATGAGGACCTGTTAACAAGTCCTGCTCTCATAAAGTTTGTTTTAAAACCTTCTGTTTTTAAATTAAAAGTGTTATGACAACTCAGTCTCTCCTACAAAGTATGGAAGATGGCAAATTGTCTCCTTTGTTGATGGGCCATACTGAAGAAAGGCTTAAAAAGACAAAGATGAGTATATTTATTTTTTTTAACTAGAATGAGAAACCCTTCCAGGGTGGGAATTTTCTTTAGATAATTGATTACTTTTAGATTTACAAACTCTGAATAACACTCAGTGAGCTACCTCACTCAGATAACCTTTTCCTTCAAATCTCTCTTCCAAGGGATTGGCCTTTGACAAAGGCATCTCTCAAAAGTGCAAATCCAGCAAGCCTTAAGCCAGCTCTTAGGTAAGACATTTCTGAAAAAACAGGATGATGATTCCTCAAGAAATTATTTTTTCTCAATATCCTCTGCATAGAGAGAGCTAATTAACTACCTGCTGGGTTTTACAGACTCACAGTCAAAAATGAACAGTACAAATGTCATAATTCATTAAAGGTTTAATGCTAGAATGGGCACAGCAAAGGTGCCATAACTATTCAAGTGACAGAGACAAGCCTGCTCACCAATGCATCTGATTCTGCATTCTTGGGTCACCAAAACACTCAGATTTCAAAGAATATTATGTGGATCTTGCACTGCAGAACTGAAACCCAACCCACTGAATAGCAAATTTATCAGGTAAGATTCATGGAAAGGGGTAAGAAGCCCTGAGCTTCATGTCCCACATGAGGGTTGGAGCTCAGGCTGTTAGCCAAGAAGCCAGCTCCTCCAGTAAATAGATCTTTGCTGATTTATACCATCTAAAGATCTACAGATTTATACCATCTATCATTATGCTCAGATACTACGATTCTGTTAGGTAGATTACAT
The DNA here is from genome assembly GCF_030867095.1 of Alligator mississippiensis. Lineage (NCBI taxonomy): Eukaryota > Metazoa > Chordata > Crocodylia > Alligatoridae > Alligator > Alligator mississippiensis. Next base: position 228,429,007 of record NC_081824.1, read on the forward strand.
AGAACAGGGATTGACAAACTGTGGCACACATGGGCACCACAAGTAGCACAGACGCCCTTTGTGTGAAGAAGGGACAGGCTGCACAGTGGCAGATAGAGCAGGGAGTAGAGAACAGAGCATCAGATCCAGCAGGGAGCACAGGACAGGAAGCAGAAAGCAGAGGAGCAGCTTGGTGAGGGAGCACAGGGCAGGGTGCAGAAAGCAGGGCAGAAAGTCAGGTAGGGCAAAGGGATAGAAATGACACTTGGAGGAGGGTGTGGGGCTAATTTGTAGCATGTTGGCAAAAAAGGTTAGCCCCTAATGACATAACATATAATTAAAAGCCTAGGCCAGGGCCTCAGAGAGTGTAGCTCTGCATAACCTCACTGATGCACATGGCCCTAAGCCCATGTACACCAGACAAGGACATACGAAATTTCATATTTTCTGGGTGCAAATTGCCCAATGAGACCCTTACAACCCCAGGTAAGGCCCCAGCAGCCTTACCTGGGGTTCTGGGGGCTTCCTGGGGCTGCAGCAGTGATTTTGCTGCACAGAGCCTGGCTAGCAGCCACAGCATGGCGCCAGGAGGCCCAGCTCCACTTTTGAGTGGCATGCACTGCCTGTGCATACACTGCTCTACTTTTTTTTTCCCCGCAGTTTTTTTTTTACCCTTGGATATCCAGGGGTCAAAAAAACTCACAGGAAAAAAGGTGGAGCAGCACACACATGGGCTGTGCTCCCATTATAGCATGGAGAACATCTGAATGTGCAGTGTGTGGCGCCACAGATGTGTTTGTGGCACCATGTACCATACGGCCGCACTCATCTGGACATGGCCTATGTGTCTACTCCACTTCCCCTCCAGAGCAAATTGAGAATACTCCAGAGTACATATGTTGTGTGTCCTTGACCTAAGACCTTTCTTCCTCATTTCAGCTCACCATCTTCCTTCACATCAACTGAGCATCTAATCAGTAAACCAGGGCTGGGCTGCCTCTGCCATAAACTAGAGACCACTCTTAAGCCAACAAGCCCCACCTACTCCCATGCTGCACACCCCACTTTGTAGAAGGATGCTGTGTAATCATGTTTTGGTACATGACCAGGGATGCTCCCAGGAATTCTTGTCTTGGGCACACTCCTTACAGCAGCACTGGTCAAACTTGGCACTGATGTAGTATCAAATGTGACACTGAGGATAGAGCTTGTCACCCCATCCCAGTCCCGGGATTACCACAAGGGCAGTAGAGATGTGCCCCATATCAGCCTCAGGTCACTTCTAAGATGCAACAAACTTGCAGAGGCAAATACATTTTGTATCTTGTTGAGCCCTGAACTGTCTATTCCAATCATGTCTTTGTTGCTGTCTGTTCTGTTTTTTTCTTTAGTTGAAGGTAGAGATTTTCAATGCCATGATAATATTGCAAAATGTACTTCCATGGTGACGACCATGCTGAGAAACCTGTGACACCAATGTGTCATGTTCTATAACCTATGCATAATGGAGAGGAAAGAAAACAGCGAGTTAGAATAAGAACCAAATCGAAGAGAAAGAAAAAATGCTTCGAATCTGGGAAAATATATATCAGAGCAGTAAAGGTCCTTAACTTTAAAAAAAATGAAACTCATCTTATGAAGTCTTTTATTAACAACTGCTAGAAAAGGCCTGAGTATTTAGCCTTATTATGTGATGTTTTGTTGAAACATCAATTCTATCCCCAATGTATTTCAGTATATCTAACTGCTACTGGACAGAATAATGGCATATTTCAGCATTTTGAAAACCATGACCTTCCTATTCATTGCAAGACTCTTGTTACCTGTGAGTTGCATTCTATGCTATTTATTCATCTTCTGAATCCCTTATTCATTAAAAAACAATACTCTTGCTGGCTTGACTTGTTGGAACTAAGCTACAGGGCTCAAACGCATTTTCCCAAGCTCTCTGGTGCTGTTGGGGTTTTTCACTTGTTATGTGTTTTAATTTTATTTTCAGGTGAATTTTTTTCCTAATGTTTATTTTCAGAACCTGGCAAAGTATAAAGCTGGCCGTGCTCACAGATGGACATAGTTTGGGTATTCCAGCTTTGCTTTGTGGTATGCTATGCAAAATGTTTGCCAGATTCTTTCCCAGTATAAATCACTTTTGCCTATCTACTCGTTTTTCTTCTAAGAAGAATCCTCATTGACTTCCATTTCTCCTGATCTGTGCTGATGTAGGTGATCTCAGAAACTGGCCCATTCTTCCTGATTTGCATTCCTTTTACGATCCAGGGAGGTGGTCATCTTGTCAAATTATGTGATGACCTACTCTATGAATTCAAATCTACTATGAGCTAGACAACATACACCTGATAGTATTTCACACATTACCTAACCATGTTTGACCCAAGATACAGATGCTGAGATTAATGGTTTATGCATAAAACACTTGTACCAACTAGCACTTATCCATCATCAGTACCTTAATTGTTGGTAATGGAAGGAGAGATTTTCAAAAGTGCTTAACTGCATGATTTGTAGATGTAAATTAGGTGTTCTGAGTTGCAAATAGGTGCCTACAGGATGTTCAAAGCCACCTAGATGCCCAACTCCTAATAAAACTTATACTGCATCAGCTAGGTGACTCAGGATTTTTGAAAATCCCACTAGGTGCCAATCTGTAACTTTAGGTATCTAATTACCTTTAAAAATCTGGTCCTAAATTATTCAAGAACATGATTCCCACTGATTTTCAATAGGACTTGGGCTCCTATATCACTTATATGCTTAGAAAAAATCCCATTGATAGTATTTGAAATTCTCATAAAGAAGTTCTGTTTAAACACACATGCACACACGGTGAATATATATGAGATGCTAACTGCTCAGTAAACTAATAACACTGCACAATAGTTTGCCAGGCAAAACCTGGGCTAGTCCACTACTGCACAGTAGTATTAGGCTACTGTGCAGTTAGCATCACTAAAAAGTCTTGCGCCAGAGCTACTGCGCAGTAGTGCCAGTTACTGCGCACTGATTTAGTACTTGGTTATGCAAGTACTAAACTTAATGAGCCGTAACTACAGCGCATTAATGAATGTGTAGATGCACTCACAGGTACAGAAAGTATTATAACCTATTGCATAAACCTGTATGCTGCTAGTCGTGATTATTACATGCTCTTGAGTGTCACATCACCTTTCCTCTTTTTCTTGACTGAACAAGGACCAAGAGACAGGGTTAATAATCTGCTGGTAGATGTATATATCTAATGGATCTGATTCTCATCAGATGTGAATCAATGCAGCTCCCTTGACTTCAGTTTGTGAAGAATTAGGCCAGTGTTTAAAAGACTTGAAAAAAAAAATGTTGATGGGCTACAGTGATGTAGGTCATTGTTACAGCGACGTACCGTTGGCAGGCACAAGCCATTACGCTGACACTACTGTACACTAGCAACAAGCTACTGCACAGTAGTTCATTGCTACTGCTCAGTAGGGTTGGAAATGACCTGTGTGTTGCCAGGACTGCACAGTAATGGAGGATACTGCACAGTTATTTATTACTTGCTAATGCAAGTACTAAATGACTGTTCAATAACAACTGCGCAGTCAGGAACACATGTAGCCATGCCCAGTGTCTTCCTAATTCAAGTGAAGCCCAGCAAGATTTAGGATCTGATATCTGAGGTGTCACTAAGACATGTTTCTTCTAGCAGTATGCAAAATGGGCCATATTCAATTTGGATTCAGATTCGGCCCCTGAATCAAGGGACAGTGATTCAATTCGTTGATTCAGATCACTGTCCCAGTTCGATTTGGCCAAATCTGAAGATTCAATGCTGATTCAGAGAATTAGAGATTTGGCCATAGACACAGTTTTAAATGTTTTTTTACATACCTCAAGGTACCAGGTGCAGCTCATGAACACTGCAATGGAGGGGCAGATGGAGCGTCCCACAGGAGTGCAGGGGGGGGCCCCCACATGCTCAGTGGCAGACCCAGAAGTGGACCGGAATTACTTCCGGTCCACTTCCGGATCCACTGCCAAGCACACGGGGGACTCCCCCCCATGCCTTCCCAGCATAGTGATCGGCTGTGGGGGGACCCTGGGTGCCCCCCCAGACCCAGGAGGCACCAGTTGCCAAGCCAGAGGGTGGGGGGAGGGTCCCCTGTGTGCTCCGTGGTGGACCCAAAAGTGGATGGGAAGTACTTCTGGTCCACTTCTGGGTCCACCACTGAGTGCGCTGGGGATCCCCCCCCACGCTCCTGTGGGATGCTCCATCCACCCCACCATCTCAGCATTCACAAGCCACCTGGTACCTTGAGGTATGTAGAAAAAACATTTAAAGCTGTGTTTATGTCCAAATCATTGAATCTCTCTGAATCAATTCAGAGGGTTCCGATTAGATTCAGAGAGAATAAAGGGCCTCCTGATTCAATTCAGATTTGGAGATTCAGCTGCCAGATACGGCTGAATCACCACCAAATTGAATCAGCGACCGAAGCTTCGCACAGCCCTAGTTTCTTCCCTCCATTTTACTTTCAGCTCCTAAGTCTTCTGGTTCAATGGTCAGGGTTTACAACAGATAAGAGTACACAGAAGACAACATCAGGGATTGCTGATGGGTCCACACCCAAGGATATAGGACCCACCTTAATAAGAAATACAGAAGACAATAAAGATACCATTCATAGGGCATGTCTACACATGCACTTTACTGCACAGTAGACTAATTTACTGTGCAGTAATGCATCACCACCTACATGTGCATGTGGCAATTGGGCCAGAGTAGACTAATTCACAGTGCCGTCAGATAGTCCCATCAGACACTGGTACTATCCTATGGCAGAGTAAATTACTGCACTTAAATGCACATGTAGATGGTCACATCAGGATTAGTTTACTCTGGGTCAAATTGTGCCAGAGTTGATTCAGTTTCATTAATTGCACATGTAGACAGAACAATCGTGACTTAATCTCAGCTGGTGCAAACAGAGTGACCATGCAGGAAAAGGCTCCTTCCTCCATTCCTGGAAGCTAAAACCCAGAGGATGGTAGCCCAGCCAGCTATCATGATACACAGATAAGCTTCAAGGCATCTGTTTCCTAGAGGTTAAAGGCACCAGACTCTTCAGGTCTTTCTAGATGGGTAGATAAAAATGTTCTAGTCCAGTCAAACCTGACAACTATGAGACACATGAATGAGCAAGAAGGCTCAAGATATGCTTTATCCAAATGCCAAAGCTATGAACATGCCCTTCCATGCAGAAGTTCAGGTGACTCCATTGGAAGGACCTTCCCCTCTTCTCACTGGCACACAGAGCAGCTTGTCTTCTGTGAACGACCTTCCAGACACTGTTCACTCCATGTGATGAGGTGTCTAACTGTCTATCCAAGCCAGTTCCAGTTAATTAATTTCAAGTGTGATTTCACAAGTCCCTGTATCAAACTGTTTAATAACATCTTGCATGTACTGGATTTCCCGAGTGCAATGATTTTGTAATTCAATTAAAAGAAAAGGATAAGCTTTGTCTCACATGATGTGTATGTTACAGCTCTCACAGCTGTTTATTAGGGTTTGTTGCGGTTTTATTATTGGCTGGATTCTTACTGAATTTTCTTTCTCTGAACATTTGTTCTTTTATCCTTCACATTTTGATCTCTTACCAGCAACTGCAGGAAGAATCAGCAGCAGATAATTGCCAGCATTTCTTACTTTTTGTTTAAAGATTGCTCAGGGAAACCTTTTAAAAGGAGGAAAGTTCATCATAACACCATAAGCTACCATTATAACCACACAGTCCAACACACGATCTGGTGCTTGGTGTGTCAGTCACACCAGTTTAGACTTTGGGTCAGATGCAAAGTTGGTCTCAATTGGCAGAGCTCTGTTGTCATCAGAGCAGAGTGGATATGCCCGCTGCAGATCTGCCTCCCTAAGGGTGAAGCTACATGTTACACTTAGCATGAGTTAATGAGCTTTAACATACAAATGATCCTGTTGTAAGTGCCCTTAGTATGGTCTAAGGGCATCTATATATGTGCCCAATGCCTGCTCCAATGCATGCTAATTAGCACACGGAGCAGACTCGATTAAGTGAGCATGCTAATTAGCATGCTCCAACAGCCTTGGCTTCTCATGTATTCAGCATCCCCATACTTCAAAATGGTGTTGGGGCCTTTAACTAAAGCTCATCAAACAAGCTTTAGTTAAAGTGCCCCCGTCATCATTTTGAAGTGCCGGACACTGAATACACAAGACACTGCAGGCGCTGTAACTGCAAAGAGCTGCTTTAATTAAAGTGTCCCCCACCCCATCCCCGAGCAATGTAAAGATGCCCTAAGCAGCTTCTAAGTGTCCCAAAGTTACACCACTTCAGGTAAAGCTTAACTCTTGACCATGGTACCCAGCTTGGGTTAGGGTAATTTCAGTCTGCTCTTCAGAGAAAAAGTGAGCAGTTTATAGTTTTCCAGAATCCCATAGTGTACCACCACTTCCAGCCACCTCAGCTCCTGCTCCAGGGATGAATTTTCCACATTCCTGAACTCTACAGCCCAGGGAGTGCAACTGCCTGGGAGCAGGCAGGGCCCCCAGACAGTGTCAGGAGGAAAGGTTGCAGTAACAGCAGCATAGAGCTGGGAGGTGGAAAGGCATGGGTGCTTGGGGATTTTTTGGCACTTTTCCACAGGCCCCCGCATTCCCATGGCAGGTGGGGAAAGGGTATGGAGCCATGGGGAGTAGAAAAGCATGCGACTGTGCTCTGGTAGCTCTGTGCTGGGAGTGGAGTCCCAGTGGTTTAGCACAGTGACAGCATGGAGCCACATGCAGCCTGCTTCCCCATTCCCCATGGCTCCATACTCCTGCCACACTCAACCCCAAGGGCTTTGTGCTGGTAGCACAGCCCTGTCCCACCAGCCCCACTTCAGGATGGGAATGTGGGTACCTGCAGAGAGGGGCCACAGCCCCCAGACTCTTGTGCCTTTCTGCCTCCCAGCTTCATGCTCCTGCTGCTCCCATCCAGTCCCATTTAAAGCAGGGATAGAGCCCATGTGTCCTGGCTCTTAGCCACCCCCACTTCCCCCCAGTGGCAAATCAGAGCTGCTCACGCAAGAAATGTATTAACCCTTAACATACAGCTGCTCACAGCATGTTCTAACTTAAACCCTGCAAAAAAATTCACAGTTACTGCAGTCTAAGTGTAACGTGTCACATCACTCTAAAGCATCGCCTACCTTACAGCAGTTCTACAGACATGGTGCTCTGGCAGCTCCCTCAAGCAGCAAAACCCATCTGAGACCCTCTCTTTGACACCCCAGTTATGCTCCTTGAATCTGCTACACTATATCCAGTGGAAGACTGATGCACCAATGTTATCATCCCCTTGGAAACAAACACTACAAGCATCAAGGAGATGATCATCTGACATCAACTTCTCTGGGCCAGCCACGTCATCTGGATGTCTGCCACCAGATTCCTGAAGCAAGTTTTATTCTCCGAGCCTAGTCAAGGTGTACACTCAGAAGGAGGGCAGCGAAAGTGCTTCGAGGAAATCCTCAAGACCAATTTGAAATAGTGCAACGGCAACATCAACTCATAGGAGACTATCACCCAAGACCACCCCAAGTGGAGGAAGAGTTTTCTGAAAGGATCTCAGTACTTTGAAACCTCATGATGACAACAGGAGATGGAAAAGAAGGAGTGGCGGAAACAGTGTGTTGTGGACTGAACCAAGAATCCAGAGCCAATATGTGCCCGAGTTACAATAGAACCTATCAGTCCTGGACTGGGTTTGTCAGCCTTCTTTGGACCCATAGATAAGGCAATCATGGAAACAATTATCCTCAACTGCAAGGGATTGCCGCTATATCCACTGTACTAACCATGTCCTCAACATTTCCCCACTTCCTTTGCCATGAGGGACCCTTTCTGGGGGAACTACTACAGAGAGAATGACATGGGTGACATGGCCATGGGACCACAGCAAAGCAACCTCAACTGAGCAAAGGCCTTTGACAGATGCTCAGTTCCAATGATGATGGGCAATCCCATAAAAACAAAAGGGATTGAAATGCATAGACAGTGTGGAAGATAACAACCACTCTTCCTGTCTCAGTGGTAGGCAGGCTGAGTGCAGATGCAAGGGCAATTTTTACATTACACCAGCCCAGGGTGAGAAATGTAGATGCACTCAGCCAATGCAAAATAATCACTTTCTGTAAGGTAAACAGGCTTTAGGCTCAAATTCAATAAGGAAAGCATTCTCCCATGGTAACCTATGAAACGTTTTCAGTTGTTCTTCCTCCTATACCGATCCTTTGCAGCTCTTTTGTACATAAACTTACAGCAACTTCATCTGAGCCCGCCAAATTCAGATGTGATGTAAAAAAGTCACAGCACTGTACTACTTGTGTAACAGTGGATATTCTATATCATGGGATACTGGAAAAAGGTATAAATTACACCTGTTTGAGCAACCAGTGGAACCACTACTTCAGCCTCACATGTTCCCTGAAGTAATACCTTTCTTGCTGACTTATCCAATCTGTATTTCCTTATATCACTCCAGTTCTGTCTGTTGGATAGAACCTTTCCAATCCTTTATGGAAACAGGAGCATTGCACATCTCTCACATTGGACTGACATTCCTCCTACTTCCTGATTCTTTAGTGACCATTGCCTTCCCTTACTAGCATCTGTCAAAGTCAGTGGTTTCTCTCCTAAGTTTTGGGGTCTCCTAACCAAAGCCTTTAAGTACTTTTGCTGCACAAAGAAATCATGTGATGTTCAATGCAGCTCTGAGCATGGGTAATGCATAACCTGTCCCACCCCAGAGACAGCTCCAGGATATACTCAGACCTAAGACACCTGCTCCTTTTTTCTTCCTCTTTGCTCCCAGGGCTAGTAATTGGCTGGCCAATAGCAACAGGAGAGTACAGTACCCATACCAATTCCTGGAAACTACTAAAAGGAATGGAATTGGAACTCCATCTTTTCAGATTCACATGTAGGCTAGGGACAGACATTCAAAAAGCTTGAGCCTGAATTGATTCAATCTTTGAAGGTTAGTTTAACCTGGCTAGACTAAATCAGTTTTGTAACTAGACATCCCAGAAATGCAGGCACATGCAGTGGCTCAGGCTAGAAACTGGGGGCTGCTAAAGCATCCCTCCCTTCCTACACAGCCTGGAGCTCTGGCAGGAGCTCTGATTAGCCCAGCAGGGAATTGATAACAGTGTTTATCACCCAATAAAGAAAACAACAGAGGGGCAATACCAGATACTTGTTGATTCTGCCTGTTGATTCAGCAGGGACCTTAGCCAGCATGTGGTCAATGCACAGACACCTCTTTGCAAGGCAGAGGGGTAGGGGAAATTCCTGCTTAGCAGGCAGTGGTGAGGGGGTGGGGGAAGCAGCCTGCAGTCTCTGGAGCTCCAGCCAGGGAGCAGAAGGAAGGGCCAGCCCTGCTGTGAAGCAGAGAGCCCCCAGCTCAGACAGCATGCCGGGATGCTGGGGGTGTCTGGTTTATCTTAAACCAGCAAGGGGTCTGGGACAGACATTGCATAAACTGGTTTGAGCCAAATCAGTTAAGTCTGATACTATATTCAACCAGGTTTATCTCAAACTGGTTTCAGTCAGTCTCAAACTGGTTTATGTGCACTGAACATCTGCTCCGTAACAGGTTTAAACCAGTTTCTGATCGCTGAAGTCAGTTTATGTATAATGTCTGTCCCTAGCCATAGCAGGGGCAGAGCAGACCACTGTGATGATCTGCTCTGGTCTCCTGCTAAGCCACAGGTGTAACTTTCCTGATACCATCCAGGAAGTTTATGACTGAACCAATACTTATACCTATGTCCCCTTATTCCACTTCAGCATCACGTATTCCTCCTGTGTTCTATTTCTTGTCAGCATCATCCAAGTTGTCATCCATCCTCTGCTATAGAAGTCCACAGTAACTCAGAGTATGTGCTTTCAAATATTTACCTATAGCCCTTCTGTAGCTTCTGTTCCAACGACACTGTCCCTGAACACTACAGCATTAAAACACTCTCCGAACAACACTCCTCTTCATATCTAATTCCCTTTTATTAATATTCTCTCATCTTTTCCTCCTTCTATTGTCACCTTATTCTATTTGACTGTTTGGAACTCAAGATGATAAGTAACTATGGTTACTCCTAATTTTAAACAGAAAATTATTCTTAGTTTAAGGGTACTGGTGAGGATTTTTCAAGAAACCTTTCTAGTTATGATTTCCTTACAAACTTGAATCAAAACATCATCTTGCTCATTCCCTGATGTTGGGACATTAACTAAGAATATCAGCTAGAGATCATAAACTCAGTGGCTATGTTTTTCTGACATATTGCCTAAAGGTAATACATAAGATGCATGCATTTCCATAAGAGTTGTGCATGAGATCACATTTAAACTCACTTGTATCCCTAAGGCTTATTTCCCTGAATTCTGAGGTCATGGACCTCAGAAGCAAGTTACTGTGAGGCAAAGGAGGGTGAGGCTTTACCTATTTCAGTGGCTGCTTGGTAAATACCCATGGGCATACTTCAACTCCTCAAGAAATTAAAGCTAACCTCTGGTGATAGCCAATAATGTGATTTGCTTGGACACCTTTGATTTCAGTAACACCTCCAGAAATGCAACAAGAGATGAAATAGACCATATGGGAACAGGATAGACTGTAAAACTAAAGAGGAAGCTCTGGTTGGCAAGCAGCAGCAGTGCCCACCCCCCTGCCCCAGCTGGCAAGTGGTGGCAGTGTCCACCCCACACCATGCCAGCTGGGCAAGCGGCGCCAGGGCAGAGCCCCCGCTCCCAGCGTTGATGTGGGCAAGGCAGCTCTGGGAGTGGGGGCTATGCCCATTCCTCCCTGAGTCCCATGCCCCCCACCCTGGCTGGGCAGCTTGTCCCAGCCCCAGCCCCAATCCCTCCCTCTCCCATGCCCCTTCCTTCCCCTCTCCCCCAACCCCAACAGACTTACCAGCTGGAGGCAGCTGTGTCCAATGTGGTGAGGACTGCTGCCTGTTTAGTCTACGGCCGAATCTCTGAAGCAGTGCTGAATCTTTTCTGAATTGATTTGGAGGCTTCCAATTTGATTCAGAGCTTTTAATTGGTCTCCCAATTCAGTTTGGATTCGGAGATTTGGTCACCAAATCGAGCCGAATCTCCTCTGAATCGAATCAGTTACCGAAGCTTCACAACAGCCCTACTGCCTGGGTGCCCTTCCCGTATATGAAATGAAAACTCCATAATTTTTCAAAAAGGAAGCAAAATTCAACACTGTGAGACCTGAAAGCTGGCACCCTTGCTCCAGCCTTTTGTTTTGAGCCAAATTTGCATGGTCACAGAGCAACCTCACCACAAGACATATTCCTTGCCCAGGACAGCCTTTCCTCACCCATCCAGCTGTGAAATATGAAACATCATAACAAGAAAGAAGCATAATTCATCATCTTGCTTACCATCAGGCAACTCTGAGGTAAATAAACTGCTCCAACTTTTACCTGAGCCTATTTTGCATAAAATGAACTTTTACAACCAGGAGATCTTATACCACCTTTCAGCTCTCCTGTGAAATATGAATTTTAATTTCTACCTGAGAGACATTCTACAATCTGTGTGCTCTTCTATGGCTGAGGAAGGGCACGTGTGCCTGAAAGCTTGCAAATAAAGAATTATTTTTTACAACTCTCTAGTTGGTGTAATAAAAGATATCACCTCCCCAAGAGTTCTGATTTATTTTGCCCTTACATAAGCCCATGTTGGGTTCAGAAACTAGGCATGCCTGCACCTAAGTACCCTGAAGGGACCCAGCCAGCCAGCATTCTTAGAGCACATTTAACCTGCGCTGATAAGATTGGATCCCTCCAAACTGTAATGGCCAAAACTTTCCTTGCAAACACAGCCAGAAAAGAAGCCACTTTCCTTTCATTTAATAGCTTAGTGGTTAAAGTACTTCTTCAGAAAGTAAGAGAGACCTGGGTTCAACTACCTTTGCAACCTACATCTCCCACCACCAAGGAAAGTGCTCCAGCTACCAGATAATCAGTGAGGAGTCTCCTCCACCCATTCTGTTCATTCTGGAGCCCTGAACAGCACAGGATGTAAATAAAATTCATGATATCAAGATACTGATTCAGTCACTGAGGCACTCAGCTGGGAGGATACAGCAGAGGTGCAACTGGCAGGGAAATGTCACCTTTGTTTTTTGTTGCCAACATGCGTGTTGAGTAACTAAAAAAACCCACAGGTTTTCTGCAACAAAAAAGAGCATGATATACCCTCCCACAGCAGCCACTCCTCCACTGCAGGCTACCGCTGCTACTCTACTGCTTCCAGAGCCAGAACAGAGAAGGTGCAGGGTATGAGATAGATAGGGCAATTCAAGAATAGGAGCTCCCCCCACCCCCTGTCATTTCAGTGCCCCTCAACCATAGAGAGCACCGAAGACTTGTCCACCCATCATAATGCTACTGGGATGGAGAACTGTGCTCCTTTCTCTGCTCCTAGGACTGCTCCTGTATTTTACCCAATGACACTACAGATAGTGTATCAAGGGCCCAGGGCTCCTCACTTCAGCTGAGTGCTCTCCCCACTAGAGCACAGGACACAGGTCCCTCTTATGTCCAGATCAGTTTTGTGTGTATGTATATAACTATAGCTATAGATTAGGAAGTATAAAATGATTGATATTCTAAAGCTGAAAACCATTTACAGCAAAAGTGATTGAAAGGAAAATTTTAACAAAAAAAAAATCTGTCTAGTAATTGGGAATTGGTCAAGCAAAAATTACCAGATACAACCCCAGATTTTTAAAACATCCTACATTTCCATAATCAAGAAATATGGCTTCTTTAGTTAAACCATAATGTTAAGAAGGGGAGTGAATGCAGCAATAAAAAATTAAACAATATGTAACAAATGGGAAAAAGGGGTAAGTTGGCCCCCATGGTCATAGGGTTAAGTAAAATATGATGGAATTTAAACAATGGCCTCAGTCTGTTGCTTGACAGAGAAGGTAAAATTTTCAGTTAAAATGCAGAAAAGGCAGAAGTGCTGAATATTTAAGTTACATTTTTAAAAAGAAGTGGGATGACACAGTCATTACCTTACCTAGACGATTACATCATTTCTATTCCACCAGTAAGTGGGAGGTCTGTTAAGTGGCAGCTATAAATATTAAACATTTTACAATCAAGATAAGGTAACTTTCCCCTAAGAGTAGTAAAAGAACTGGCTGAGGAACTCTCCAGATCACTGATGTTGCCTTTTAGCAAATCTTGAAATACAGAAGACAATCCAAAGCCCTGGGAATTGGGGAAAGGGGCTAATATTATGCAGACATTAAAAAACTATTAACCAAGTAATTAAAGACTGGTTTGCCTCATATCTATCCAAAGCAAAAACCTGAAATGGCTGATGATGTCCTCATAATCCCACAACAATTAAGCATAATCAATGCTGATCAAGATGGTTTTATGGAAAATAGATACTGTCAAATTAGCTTGGTATTTTTAATGAGACTAAAATGTATTTAATAAAGGTAAGCATTGGAAAAATACATTTAGTTTTCTTTAAGAAATCTGGCTCAGGACCATGTGACATTCTGGATTAAAAAATAGAACTAAACAAAATCAGTGCAAGCTTTATTAAGCAGACTTAAAACAGCTCTCAGAAAATAACTATGATCATTCCTAAGGGATTGTTCTAGAAGGGACCCCACAGAGAGCTGGTCTTATTCAACACCATTGCGAATGATTCAAAGAAAATATGCAGACAAGATTCTTTGAGCAGATGTGATATCTTTTATTAGACCAACTGAGTAGTTGGAAAAAAATTCTTACCAACCTTTTGCACCCAGACACCCTTCATCAGGGACAGGAAGTAGGGCTGTGTGAAGGTGGTGATTCGATTCGGAGGAGATTTGGCCCGATTCGGCAATCAAATATCCAAATCCAAATCGAATCAGGGGACCAGTTAAAAGGTCCAAATTGATTTGAAGCTCTCTGAATCTTTGGAAAGGATTTGGAGAGCTTCGATGATTCGGACAGTCCCCACCCGCTGCAGCAGAGAGCTGGAGCCGACTGGAGCTGGTATGTTGGGGTGGGGGGCAGAGGGTGGGGAAGGGGGGAGGGGACCATGGGGGGACCCCCACCATGCCCCACACCCTGCCTGCTCCCCCAGCCCCCCTCCCTCCCCCATGGCTGACCTGCCCGCCCCAGCCCCCCATGCTTTAAAAAACAGCCCCAACTCACCAGGTGCTGCTGGGTGGGGGGGGGTGATCCCTGGTGCCACCCACTGCACCACTCTGCATGGGGGGCTCTGCTGTGATCACCCTGAACCCCCTCGCTCCCCCAACCCCTCCCTCCCCCCAATGGCTACTCCACTTAGGCCCTTTAAGAAAAAAAAACCTTAGAAAAACCATGGGACTAACCAGCTCCTGCAGCAGCCTCAGGGCTTCAAGGGGCTTGCGCAGAGTCCCACATGTGGTGTGGGGCAATGGGGGCAGTGGGGATCACCCCCCCCCCGCTGGGCAGGAACAGGTGAGTTCAGAGATTTGGGGGAGGGGGGTTCTTAGAGGGCCGGAGCTGGGGCAGGTGGGGCAGCCATGTGGGGTCTGGGACAGCAGGGGGAATTGGGGGGGCTCATGCAGAGCCCCCCATGCAGCATGGGGCAATGGGGGGCAGCAGGGATCACCCCCCTGCCAGGCAGCACCCAGTGAGTCAGGGCTTTTTTTTTCAAAGAGTCAGGAGCTGGTGTGGGCAGGGCAGTCATTGCCAGGCTGGGAGAGCAGGTAGGGGATGAGCTTGGGTGATTCAAAGATTCAGCAGCAACCGAATCTCCGAATCAGATTCTGCCAAATCGATTTGGGACAGTGATTCGAATCACTGTCCCCCGAGACAGCTGAATCCAAATCCGAAGAGAATACTAGCCACTTTGCACAAGCCTAATAGGAAATCTCCACTGTTCTCAGAGACTTCCTATGCCTGAAGAAGGGTGACTGTGCCCAAAAGCTTGCTAAGCACTTTTTTCCAACTACTCAGTTGGTCTTATAAAAGATATCATAGCTGCTCAAAGAAACTTGCCTGCCTATGTCCTTAGGCCAACACAGCTACAACCAAAAACCCAGCAACATGGAAGAAAATATCAAATTTTTGCTGATTTTTAATGTTTTCAGATAACACAAAAATTACTGGAGTGGTAAATAACTGCAAGCACAGTTCAGTGACTCAGAGTGACATGTATTTTAATGCTCACAAATGCAAGATCTGTGACTCTAACAAAGGTGACTGTGGCCAGGTACTGTTGGTGCCGGCCACTTTAAGACCTGGGACCAAGCAGCCAGCAGGTGCTTAATTGCGGGGGCCATTTTAGAGCTCTACCCACCCATATAAACAGGGTGGTTGGTTGCTGGCAGGCAGGCAGCAACATTGCCTTGCTGTGAGGCTGCTGGAACACCCTGGAAGTAAGGGAGGAGCTGTAGGGGATGGTCTGGAGGCTCCTGGTCCTGGGCATGACCTAAAACTGCACCCTGCCAGGAGTGGGTGCCCTGGTGGGGCTCCCAGTGATGCGGGAGACCCCAGGAAATGCCAGGCCAGTTACCACCCCGGTGAAAGGCGGGTTGGCACGCCTTAACCCCAGCTCTCACACCTGGGTGGGTTAACCCCGAGTAGGGGCCAGAAGGCAGACCCTAGGAGATAGAGTTGGGCTAGAGGCTCGGAGGCCTGACCAAGAGTATCCTTGACTGGCCTGGGCTGGGGCCAGGACCAGAATGGTCAAAAGGGCCAGGGACCCATGGCAAGGGTGGGGTTCCCGACTGGCCTTGGAGGCAAAGCCAGGGTCTGTGTGGCCAAAGGGTGTGGTCCCCTCCCGGGACTGAGAGGGGAAAGAGTTTCAGGAAGCGAGGCAGCTTGAATGAGGGTGGGATAGGCTGCCTGAATGGAGGGATTGTGGAGGGGTCCTGATGGGAGGATTCTGGGGCCCCATGTCAGGTCGGTGATGTTGATAACAGGTGGATGCCATCTGTGAGGCATGGGCTGCAGTGTAGGGGAGGTATGGAGCTGTAGATAGTGCCCCCTGGCATCAGGGCAAGAAATGGGCAGCCTGCCGCCTAATTAACAACTATTAATTAAATATCATCAAAGTGTGGAGGCCGAGAAGGCAGATGGTTAGCCCAGAAACAGGTGGGCTAGCCAAAGACAGATCAGCTCTGAGAAGGGCCTCCTGTTACAGTGACGCTCATGAGATAGAAAAGGGAAGACTCCAGAAAGGACTTTGGTATCATGGTGAATAATCAAATGGATGTGTACTCCCACTGTGAAGCTGTAGCTAGGAGGCATAGTGGATTGTAAACAGCATTAGTTAGAGCACCCCAGGAATACTGTGTCCAATTTTGCTGTTCATGCTTCAAAAAAGTGCTGAAAAATCAGAAAGCATTCAGAAGAGTCCCAAGAAAGATGAGCAGTCTAGAGAATACATCTTGCAATGGGAGAACTAAAAAGTTCAGCAGATTTTGTTTTTCCCAAGAGCAGATGAGAGGTGACACAATCCCAGTCTACCAGTATCCATACTAGGAAGTGATTTTAGATAGTAGATGGCTCATCAGTCTAGCATGAAAAGGCCTAATGAAATTCAACAGGTAGACAGCTAGACAAATTTGGACTAGAACCAACGTGCAGTCCTTTCATAGTCAAGGCAATGAAACTTTGAAATAACTTAAGTAGGGGTGTGGTGGATTCCTCAGTGCTTGCAGCCTGTTTTGCTTTTTAATGGCTATAGCCAAGAGAACTGATAGGCTTGATACAGGAATACCTGAGGAAAATGTTTTGTCCTGTGTTATACATGGGATCACTTGAAACAATCATAACAGTCCCTTCCTGCCTTAAAATCTACAATATATGAGATTGCTCTATATATGCAGAACGTACGAATAGGAATACCTAGGTATGAGAGTCAGCCACATAGAGACCAAATTCAATGCCTGAAGGGACTAGCAGAATATTCATTTAAACCAGTGGTTCTCAACCTTTTTAAATTCAAGGCACCTCTCCAAAACTTCTGAATTTAGCAGTGCCCCAGTTGAGAAATATTGCTATACTGTCTCAGCTTACCTCAGTGGTTCTCAACAGAGGTCCTGCCACTGTCACTGCTGCCAGGTCAACTGTCCCAGGCATCTCATGTAGAGCCAGATCAGGAAGTAGCTGAAGCAGAAATGGGCTCCCCTACCCACATTAGATTTAATGCAGTCACTGGAGATTTACCTGTGTTTTTTCCTTTGTTTCCCTAGGTTATCATGCCATCACTGCCAGGTGGAACTGTCCTGTGCTTCTCTGTTTCCAGGAGACACCAGAAGCTGGACTGGGAAGGGTTGCAGCAGAAGTAGGCACTGCACAAGCCACACGGGGAAGTTTCACCACTGTGCTTCCCAGTTTCACAGGGCAGTGGCCCAAGTGGCTGCACTGCACCTGAAAGCATCTTTTGGCACCCCCTGTTAAAAACCAATGTTTTAGTCTGGCACAGGTATATTTAAGTCCTTGGAAAAATTAGAGTCTACATTACAGATTATCTACTGTGGAAATCATTATTGCTGTTTATTCTTTTAGAGTTCAGTGCGACAGACTCATGGATTTAAAATACTTCATTTTCTGTGTGATTCCAAGAAGAATCTGAAACCAGTAATTCAAGAAGACATAGCTGTTCAGATCATTGTCATCCATCATTCCTCTGCAGTTATGAATTTGGCATTCTTGGTCCTAGTTTCAAAGATTTTACCCACACTCAATTTTTATTTCAATGGGTTTTAAGAGTCAAGCACACTGTTTTTACAGAATTCTGCTCTGAAGTATGTATCTACTTCTCTGTTCAATACATTACAGCCAAATTGTATCCATATTTACACCTTGAAGAAACCTACTGAATTCAGAACTGGAAGTCAGGCCAGATTTTTGGCCCTAGTCAGTGGGGAAAAAAAACAAAAAGAAATGGAATGAAATATGTGACTTAGATGCTACACTTGTTTTCTTTCTGTTACTTCAGAGAGTAATGTTCATAAATTTAGACATAACCTTCTCTTTTGTCTTTCTTATGCAGTGGTACAAAATACAAGCATGTTGCACTACTTATTTTAGAGCAAAATTGTTTTGCTCTATGCCCACTTTTACCCTGACTTAAAAAATATCAGATTTAATTGGCCAAAGCAATAAAAAGATCTAAACTTTACATGGCTACCATGGGCACTGGGAAACCTATGAAAGTCAATGGGAGTCTTTCATTGACTTCAGTGGACTTGGCATCAGTCCCCAAAACAGCAGTGGATAGTGTCTAGGACAGGTGAATCAACAGAAAACAACTAACATTTTATTACAGAGAGAGAGTCATTTAATTTGTAATCTTACAAATGTTCTTCCTGCAGACACAACAAAGTTTTTGCTCTGGAGGGTATACCTAGAGCAAATGTGCAATCAGTCAGTTCCTGACTGCAAGATGCACCTTTGCAAGTGCTTGAAATGGGCATGCAATACACACCCTGACCCATACATTAAAGATCTGTGGCAAAAAAAGATATCTCTTTATGCCCACATAAATATTTCTTTTTATAAGCAGGGCCTTCAAGCAACCCTTGTCACTACTAAATCTAGCCTTTATGTGAGAATGATTTCAGAGTGCACTGGAAACTCCAGGTTTCTTTTCTTCTTTTCAATCTACTGATGTCTTTAGAAAGCAATTCCCTAAGCCTCCAATTCGAAGACCCTTTTAATCTCTGCAAATTGTTGGTAAGAGCTGAATCAAGGCAAACTGCTATCAATTGTGAGTACAACGCTGTTCCTCAACAATAGGCAACTATCACTGATTATTTAGAAGAAACTATCACTTTTAGGATTTTTCCACAAGACGAAATTAGCATATATACTGGATTATTAAAAAAAAAACCCAGGCTCCATCAATATGTCAATTGCATCATGCAAGGTCAATATCTTAACTGTAATAGACACAGACAAAAATTGCAACAGCAACAGATCTGAGAAAATAAGCATATACAGCCACTATTATCAGAAAGCCAAATCGGTCTGCGAAATAATTTTTGTACTCTCAAGCATAGCTTTAATTCAAGGTCATCTTCCACAGAAAGTGTGCAAAGCCTGAAGACATAAAGGTAATTCAGAGAATTAAATCTGAATAGCTGATGTGTTGCTAGCTTCTTTTTTTAATGTTCCTTTTGATTTTGGGGGGGTGAAATCTAATGTACATCTTGCAACTCAGCCTTTTCAAAATCACTTGTGTATACCTTCAACAGAATGTATGACTAAGAGGAAATACATAAATTCTACTTATGAAAAAGATTTTCAGTTTTTTGATTAAATTTCTGTCACACCAGTTAAAGGGATTTTTTTTAGAGCTAGTAAAAATTTTTTTGATAGAATGTTTTCCTCAGAAAATTCAGATACAGCAAAATCAAAATGTTTCACAGGAACATACTGATTTTTGTCAAGATTTTCCAGGGAATATTATGAAAACAGTTCCTTTGGATATGGTTGAAAATTTCATTTTGACTTCGTCAAAATTTTTGTTAGGATGAAGTCAAAATGCTTAATCCCAACAAAGCTGAAATACTTCCAAGTTTATCATGTTGACATCCATCTGATCTGATACAATATGATATGATAAAGCTGAAATGGAGTGATTTGATGATAATAAAACAAATTATATTTTCTGAGATTAAAAAAAATCCTGGATTTTGACACTTATCTACTTTTGGCTCAAAAAAAAAAATTTTAACTTGGATTTTCCTATAAAACAAAATTCAGATTTTTTTCAACTATATGTAATTTGTTTTGATTTCAAATTAATACATGTAGAGGGGTACCTATTTAATGCTTCAGTTAAAAAATTGTTTTAGTCAAATAAAGAACAACAGTTAAATCACCACCATAAAACTAAACCTTCAGCAGAACCCTCCTCCCCATTGAGCTACAGTGACCCCCTAAAAAAGCCCCTCTTTCCTCCAAGCCCAGGAACAACATATACAAGCAAAGATGCTAAATACCCTTCTCCCTTAAAAACTGAATGGGATTTGGGCACCTAACTCTGTGAAATTTCTTGGAAAAACAGAGATAGAAAGATTATAAAGGCTTTAAAAACACTGGAGTAATCCCATTTTCAGTATTACGCAGGCCTTCCTGGAATTAATCCCTGTTTGGACTGTAGTGGGTACTTGCTTCTGTGCGACACAGTTAGCCGTACAGTAAACATTGCACATCTATACGTGTGTCCCTATTAGCCTGGAATAAACTAATTCACTCTGCAGCAGGATAGTATTTGGAAATACAAGTACTATCCTGCAATGGAGTAAAAAACTCTGTAGCAGTGCACATATACATGCTGCCCAGATGTCTGGGGCAGGAGGATGCTTCAGTGTGGAGGCTGCCTGCTAGCTAGTCGCACACTGAAACACCTTTGTACCCTAGCCAGCCCCTCTGCAGCACGTTGAGCTGGGAGGAGCAGCCGGTAGGGCCCCTGCTAGCTGGGGCTGCTCAATGTGCTGCAATCCCAGTTGCATGTGTAAGTAGCGCCCAGGAGCAATAAACTCTGGTGCGATAAACACTGGAGTTTATTGCAGCACATTAATATGCACATGTAGATACGCCCACTATGTCTCCAATAAAACCCATTCAAACCAGATTCAGGCATTTTCAGAGATGGGGAATCCACCACAGCTCTTGGTAGATTGCTTCTTTGCTGCTCATAAAGCCTTATTTCTAGTCTGAATGGGTCTAGCTTCCAGTTTCTTGTGATGCTCCAGTCTGCTAGACTGAAGAGCACTTTATCTAACACACCCAAAAAATCCACCCCATTTTGCAACCAGTGCAGATCCTAGAATACTGAAGTAACATTCTTCTACCAAAATATGCTGCTTTGTAAGGGTTTTGCTGCTTCCTGGACTATCCTAATCTTTTCCAGTTTACCTGAAAAGATATCCCACGTAGAGTGCATTAAGATAATCAAGATTTGAGGTGAGATAGCAAGTCCTTTGTGTGAAAGAGGTGGTCAAAATGAAAGGAAAGCCACCTGAACACTGAAGAATTGCTCTCATGTATTCATTTTATGAGGAGAACCAATAAGCACCAGTCAATACCCAGGGCCGTATTGTCTTATGCACTGTACAAGCAGAGAACAAAAAAGATGGTTTCTGCCACAAAGAGCTTAATATTTAATGTTCTGTGAGCAGCAGCAACCCCAGGCTGTGAATTCTGGTAACAAATAGCAAATACAGACCCAACGGTGATACAAACAAAAATAACACCCGCTATGTCACTTGGGAGATTTCATTCTGTTCCTTTTACCTTCATTTTATCTGCACTAAGTTTAGACCACTACAATGGTTCTCCTTTTCATTGCAGTGAACTATAAATGGTCTAAGAAGGCAACTGAACTGTAACACAACTAATGAATAATCATAATGAGTCCATTTTCTCCCTTGTACAACTCTATTAACTTAAATGGAGTTTTGTCAAGAACAATTTTTTTCAAAGAGGTTCAGAACTCTGTAACTATGAGTGTGTGTGTTTCTGTATCATAACACATATGCACACAAACATATATTTATACCACTGTACTTGTACAATACTGTACTGGATGAAATGTGTGGGGTCTTTGTAGTCAAAAGGAACAAAAAATAAATATTTGTGTTATAAACGATTTAAAAGGTGGCTTGCGTTAAACTTAATTTCATATCATGCAGACTTTTAGACAACTATTCCGTGGGCACATCTGTACCAGCAATTAATACGCCTGAATTCTCTGTGCTGAAAATTCAGGTGCATTAAACTGTACCTCCTTACACATCTGAACCTGTATCAAAATTGCTTACAATGGGAACAGTTCAATCTAAGGCCGCTCCTGCCCTGCTTTGCCCTGCTTCAGCAGCCAGGGGGATCTTCACAGGGCATGAGAGAGCTGTCCCAGCTGTGGGACACCTGCCTGCCAGCCATGTGAAGATCAGGATGAGTCCTTATCTTCATGTGGCTGACAGGCAGCCTCCCACTGAGCCAGAACAGCTCTGCCCTTCCCCTGTAGTCCCCTGCAGCCTAGGCTGACTGGGATCAATTTGCTCCCAGTCAGCATCTACACATGCACTTTGGCACATTAGTTTAATGTGCTGATTTTGAATACCCATATCTATAGGTACTAGAAAACAGTGCATTAGACTATTCTACTGTGAAGTAATTGCTGTACACATGTAGAAGGTGATGCTTTACCACACAGTATATTAGTCTAAAGTGCAATAAGGTATCTTACTACCTTATTACCTTACTACCTTACCTTACTACCTTATTATACCCAGTATGTAGATATAGAAGGCAGGATAGATTTGCACCTTATAGACTAACCAAAGTAGTACCATCTAACCAAAGCAGATATATATATATATATATATATATATATATGCCTTGATTGGCTATATATATAGAGATATATCTATATGTATATATCTATGTATCTGTATCTGCTCTGGTTAGTTTATAAGGTGCAAATCTATCCTGCCTTCTATTTGACTTTAACATGGCTTTGTCTCTCTGCTTGTAGCTATAGATACAAATATATATATAGCCTTGCTTACTGCACTACAGAAACATTCTCATTGCAAACTGCCAATTCCAAACCATTTTATTCCATAGCCCTCAAGTTTTGCCATCTTTTGAGAACACCTCTTCTAAAGAGCTAAGGGAGAGAAGAGACTTCTCTTTGAGGCCGGGCTTCTGGGTGCCTCAGTTCCACCCTCTCCTGAAGCAACGCTGCCAGTGGGTCCTCAACAGTGACCACTGTTCTCAGAGCCTGCAGCTGGATCAAATATTCACCTCTAGAGGCAATATGAGAGCTCACCCCATCTAAACATTAAGTCAAACCCTGCTTGTTATGTATGGGTTCTGAGGCTGAAGTGAACAGGTGTGTTTTAGTGAGCTTCTGGAACTTGAATCACAGCTCAGTGATGTCAATAGGAGTCTTCCATTTACTTCAGTGAGTGTTGACTCAGGCCAAAAGTGCACAGGTAGCTCTCAGCCAGCAATCATCGCATCTCATATATTCTTAACAGTTCAGGATGCCTTCTGTTTTGTGATTCCAGTGTAGCTAGCATCCATTTTTATCACTTATTAAAAAAGAAAGAAAAAATCCCCTGAAAAAATCATCACCAGGGGTTAAAAAATGGTCACAAGATGAGAAATGGATGGTGCATTAAACATTAAAAATCTATTTTTAATGGAAAAGAAGGTTTTGTAAGAAACTGTCCCATATCATATTGAACTGAGGTCATCACGATTAATTTAGCAACTCAGGACAATCAAAACCCTTCACTGATAGCCTTTTCCTGTCTTAAGCACATCTTCCACACCAAGAAGGAGTGTGTGTGAATAAACAGAAGCCTAGCCTGAGAGGAAGAAAGCTGCGACTTCTTGCCATTTCTGTTACAGATCTGCTGCTGGCCCTGCATAACTGCCCTTCTCAACTGTGGTCTCTTTGGACTGGTAGCTTTTTAGAGCAGGGAATATATCCCTCTGTGAGTTTATATAATGCCCAGCACAAAGGGGCCCTGCTGTTGGCCACAATATCTAGGTGCTCTTGTAATACAAACAATAAAGGAGAAGAAATGCTAGAACACTGATAGTGGAGGGTACATTGTTGAACTGATTATTCTGAATAAACTCAGAATCCCCCATGATAGCAGTTTCCAAATTGCAGCCACAGACCATGAGTTCATAACGAGCCTCATGCACCCTTGTAATCGTTTCATTTCAAACTTTGATAATAAGGATGCATAGTGGTTGGTGAAAAATTGTGAAGGTTGACAGTGATGTGTTGAGCCAAAAGTTAGGAAACCACTGACTGTCACCATGATCTAAAGCAAAAGTATCATATTGATCCATAACAGGAGGCCTGATCCTGAATACCTCATTCAGAGACCTTCCTGAAATCAGCAGGAGCTTTGCTTGAGGGCAGATCTGGTCCAATACACTATTGTGTCAAGACAACTTGCAATAAAGAAATTGTTACATCTGCATAATGTATAGACATATTTGAAATGCTAATCACAGAAGCATAGATAAACTAGGCTGAAAGGAACCATGAAAAATCATCTAGTCCCCATCCCCATCTCCCAGGCCTAAAGCAGGAACATCCTTGCCTTAACCATCACAGACAGATGTTTGTCTAACCTGTGCTGAAAGACTTTGAATAACAGAGATTTCACAACCTCTCTAGCTAATTTGTTCCAGTGCAAAGCTTCCCTTATAGTTAGAAAGTTCTTCCTAATATCCAACCTAAATCTCTGTTCTTGAAATATAAGCCAATTATTTTTTTATCCTGTCCACTATGGATATAGAAAACAGTTGATCACCATCCACTGTCCAACAACTTCTGAATATGAAGCTTGCCACCAAATCCCCACTCAGCCTTCTCTCCTCCAAACTAACTAATCCCAAATCTTCCAGCCTTGCTTCACAGATAGATCATGCATCGATATCATCTTAATAATACAGGTGTTTTTCCATTACCACATAAATTGCTTTCTATAGTGAGTACTTAAGAATTGATCTGTTACACCCCACAGAGATTAAATCTCAACTTTGGATAAAGATAATCACTTACCCACCAGTGAAGCCAAGTGGGTGCATCTACACATGCTCTTTAATGCACAGTAGACTATTTTACATAAAAACCATGACATTACACTAATGCACAGTAAAATAATCTACTGTGCATTAAGCGTCACTAAAAAGCATGCAAATGTGCTACTGCACATTAGCGCAGCCTAATGTTCTTTGATTTAGTACCTCACATTGGAGGGTGCCTATACACAAGAGAGGCTGCACCAATGCACTGGTATTCCAGTGTGTCAGAGCAGACTTGATCGAGTCTGTTGGAGAGTGGCAGTTACCATGCTCCAGCAGCCTCCCGCGTCTCATGTATCAGCATCCCCACACTTCAAAATGGCAGCAGGAGCGCTTTATCTAAAGCTCATTTGATGAGCTTTAGATAAAGCGCTCCTGCTGCCATTTTGAAGCGTGGGGACACTGATATACAAGACTCTCTGGGCACTTTAATTAGAGTGGCTCTCAGAGCAGCCCTCTAATGAAAGTGCCTCCCCCTGCCCCCAACGCATGTATATAAATGCTGGAAGGTACTAAATTTAATCTGCATTAGAAAAGGTGCATGAATGCATATGTAGACATGCCCAGTGTGACCTGGTGGCAAATGAAGGGCATTAAAGACACTGATTTGCAAAATGCCTTAAGGCCTGATCCTACAAATGCTCACTCCTTCGGCTCACTTAACGTATCTGCTATAGGCAAAAGGTAGGTCACAGTGACACCTCTATACTCTTTATATGCCAGCCATTTGTCACCCATATGCATACACCATTCCTGGTTTTTGGGGGCACACTGAATCCCTCTTAAAGCTGATGGGATTTTCTGGGTTAGACCAGGAGAGCAGTGGAATTGAACCAGATTTCACCTCTGCCTTACTGGCCATGAAGTCAGCAGGATTCCTTGGGAGAGGGAGAGTAATATTACAGGTGAGTAAAGTGACTGATGTCTTTCTCCTGATACTGCCAACACTTTTATACCCTGAAATACCCTTGCTCAGGCCAGTAGCTCCCTTTGAGGCAATGCAGGACTCTGCCTGCCTAAAACCACACCCTGCTTTGCAGATCAGGCTGGTCCTGTGCCAGGTTTTTCTCCAGGGAGCAAGCTGGATATGAGATGCAAACCTCAGGAGAGGGTATGGGGAGGCCCTGCTTTTCAGGTGGGGTGACACCCCTGGGATTTGATTCCTCCAAGGTGCAAAGGGGGAAGGAAGGCTGGGTTATTGTTTTGCCTCTGAAGAAGCCTCGGGAGAAGCTCTCAAAGCTACACCCACAGACCCCAAGCACGTGGTGGAAGTGGAGTTCCCAGCCCCTCTTCCTGCTGCTCTGAGGTCCGCGGTGGTTTCCCTGCAGCCATCTCCTTTTCCCGCCGCTGCCGGCAGGAGGGGCAGGTCCAGCCCTACAGCCTCTGGCCATCCCACCGCCCCTGAGCGGCTGAGCCGAGGCTGAGCCCCCGCCGGGCTGGCCGGGCACACGGAGCGGCCCCCCTTCCCCTGGAGGCTCCCACCCTCCCCAGCCCCAGACGTCCGCCCATGCGGCTGGCGGGGGCGAGGATCTGCCCCTCCAGACTGGCATGGGCACGTCCCCCCGCCCAGGAGTGCATGAGCTGCCACTGCAGCCCGGCACTGACCTCTGCCTCCAGCCAGATCACCCCCCACACCCGCGTCTGCGATCAGAAAGAGCAGGGAAATCCTTAGAGCGCTCGAAACAAGCGGGGCCATTTATTGCGCGGTCTTGACTGTCTGGGCAGATCTAACACGGAGCAACTCATTGGGATGGGGTGCGTGCCCGAATGCGAGCTCTGGAAGAGTGCGGGGGCGGGGGGGAGCAGATTTAAAGGGGCAGAAAAGTGGGAAAGAGCAAGAGCTTATTCTAATAACAGTATCGAGACCCCCGCCCGCTCCCGCGAGCGCAGACCCCGCGGCCGGGGCACCGCGGCGTCCTCCGTGTCCCACTTCAGCAGATCCATGCAGTGCGGGGGCAGACCCGCAGCGCCTGCGGAGCTCTGGGAAAACTCCAGCCTTGCTGGGGGACCTGGACCGCAGAAGGCACCCGAGGGAGCCGCAGCTGTAGGACGAAGCCCATTTCCCGGGGCTCTTTCTCTCGCCGTTATCATTACTACTATTATTACTGTTGTTGGCATTATTATTAATAGTAATAATAAATTATTGCTATTAGTAGTTAGAATTAGTAGTCGTAATAATAATAATGCTGTCATTAAATACTGTAATAATCATGATATTGATTACTATTATTCCTCTGCGGGTTTCCTCCCAGGGGTCATGAAATGCAAACCCCGATTCTCCTAGCTGGGCACACACTCACGCACGTGTGTCTTGGCGTTTTCGCTCTGCGGATGTCCCTAAAAGCAAGACGGGGAGAGAGACGCTTTGCACCTCTGCACACAGCTCCCGCGGGTCTCGGAGCAGGCGGCGAAGCCGCCGGGAAGATTCAGGGGGTGGGAAGGGTGGCGGGGACCGGGCTGCCGGCTTTTCTAGACACATCCTGGCGGGGGCAAGTGATTGCATGGGGCTGGGGACGCCCTTTGCCCCAAACCACTCACAGAGACGCCCAGCCCACCCCGCCGCCACGTGTGCCACCCAACTGCCTGCCTAGGTGTGCCAAGGTAGTAGATCTCCTGCCAATCCCTATGCACGTAGACAGTGCTGAAATGTGCCCCGTGGGAACCGTATGCATTGACTACTGTGCACACACACACATTCGTGCGTGCGTGTGCGATATATTTTGTATATGCACTCACGCGCGTATGTGTGTATATATAAATATATACATATATACGTATGTGAGAGAGATGTATTGTGTATATACACACTCGCGTGTATGTGTATATGTATATATATACATACATATATGTATGGTATATATAAAAAATAAATAAACATATATGTATATGTATATATATATACATACATGTGTGCGCGTGAGATATTTTGTATATACACACGCACGTGAGTATATATAAATATGTACATATATGTGTGTGTGAGAGAGATTTTGTATACGCACACACGCGTATGTATGTATAAATAAATACGTATATACATATAGAGAGAGATGCGTGTGCGCGCGTGTGTGTACATGGATGCTGCTTTCATGTGTGTTGGAGTACACCTACTGCTTAAATCCGCACACATACGCGGGTGTACCGCTGCGTGTATGAGAAGGGTCGCTTCGTCTAAATGAGAGCCGGGGGCTACATGCCTGCCGTGGGGATGCACAAACACCGGCACTCTCTAACGATCGCCTAGCCCGAAACTGTACAGACACGTGCCCGTCACCGGCTGTTGATTGATACCAAAAGGCATGTGCTGAATACTGGGTGTTAATCCAAACCCAGGGGAGGCAAAACCCGGGCTCTACCTCTTTGACACCTCCAGCGGGGGTGGAGCGGGGGCAGCTCATCAGGAGCAAATCGTTGCCCTTCTGTCTCACTTTGCGCGCAGCGGGACGCCTGCCCGTTTATGGGTGGCGGTGGGTGGGGTGGGGATCACCCCGGGCAGAGTTAAGCCATTAGCAAACCGCTCCGAGGGGCTGCGATCTCCGGCCTGGAGAGACAGGGGTGCTCTGCACGCGTGTCCCTGTTAGAGGGCAGCTCCGCTGATGATTCCCTCGCCGGAAAGGAGACCTCCGCTCTTGCCTTAGCAGAGGGGGGAAACCAGGCAGTGGCACTGGGCGGGCGATTGCCCCGCGCCCGTGGCCGGGGGCAGCTGCACTGCGATCCCACGCGGGAAGGGGTCCAGCCGGGCTCGGAGGAGAAGTTGAGACGCGCTTATCACTTGCAAGAGGAGGTGGTTTGGGAGGATCGCTGCTTGTCTTGGTGCTGGGGGGGCGGTCTAGATGTCCCCCTGGAGCCTCCCCGGCACAGCCAGAGGGCCCTGGGCACCAGCAGGGGTGGGGCTGGGAAAGCGCTGGCTGGTGAGGGTGTTGTGTGGGGCGGGAGTCTCAAGCTTGGGCCAGAGCGCAGTGTGAAGGGGAGCAGCGCCCGAGGCGGGGAGCATCGGGGAAGGCGCGCGTGGGGGCAGCTCAGAGAAGCGCTTCTCAGCAAGCAGAGCCCGCGGGGAAAAGACACACGTGCATGGGGACCTGGTAGCGGGCTGCAAGGGCCACGACTGACTAGCTGGCCCTGTGCCGGGCAGAGAATCAGAGCCCGTGCCAGCCCGCAGGGCCCCAGCAGCGCGGGCGCACCTTGCCAGCCAGGCCGAGCCGCCGCCGGGATCGTTATAGACGTGCACACTGGCCGGGGCCGGACCCGGACGGGGGAGGCTTTGGTTAAAGTCTCCTGCCTGAATTACACCTGGGGCATGTGTTTGGGGTTTTTTTGCCTTGGCGGTGGGGGCGGAAGTGGGGGTGGGGGGGCAGGTTCACTTCTTATTTTCCAGACAAAACAAAAAAACTCGTGTCCAGAGCAAATAAAAATTCCCGGCACCCAAACAGCCGGCAGGAGCGAGCGAGGAAAGCCCCGCGCGCTCAAGGAGGCTAGGAGAGAGCCGCCGTTTTCAATGGCAGTCACCACTGCGGGGATTTTAATTGGCGCCGAAATCTCTGTCCTGCAGGGCCCTGTCAGTCAGGGCTGGGCCGGGGCTGCGGCTTCTCCTTCAGCCTAAATGCGAGTGCGGGCTGGGTGTCTATGTATAGGTCTCTTGAGCGGTACCCTGTATGCACACATGTATGTGCAGATAGATAGATAGATAGATAGATAGATAGATAGATAGATAGATAATCTATCTGCATATACAACTGTACAGATCTATCTATAAATCCACACACACACATACTGTATATGTGTGTGTATATGTATATATATGTATGTATATGTATACTGTATATGTATATATATGTATGTATATGTATAAACCTACCTGTATATGCCTCTGTGTGTGTATGTATGTATATATATATGTATGTATGTATGTATACACACACGTGCATATCTAGATACACACACATATATATGTATAGCTATATAGGCATGTACAGATAGATAGATAGATAGATAGATAGATAGATAGATAGATAGATAGATAGATAGATAGATAGATGCCTATCTGTATGTACCCGTATGTCTGTACCTATAGGTATATATATGCCTGCATATCTTTGCAGGCAGCCCTTACAACTCCACAGCGGCCCTCACCTCGGGCCCGAGCCCGGCGAGCC